>NC_132917.1:97387883-97715758 GCF_047675955.1 Chlorocebus sabaeus | reverse complement strand
TTCATCGCCAGTCCCCTAGGGAGCCGCCTTCCTGATCACTCCCAGCCGTGAAAATGGAATGTCACAGCCACACTGCATGTGCTGTGGGCCTTACGAGGGCCACAAACTGATTTTTTTTTATCCCTACTGAAGAACCAATTTGCATCCCTTTGAGAATATAGGGCTTGTGGCCAGTAATAACTCTCCCTTTTCTTGTCTTTCCCCATTTTTTCCTATCCCCCGTTGCCATCACAGCTTAACAGTGCAGGAGTATATGAGGGTTTCTAAGGGAAAGCAGAGGTGCCCCTCACTCAGACCTACATTCAGAAAAAAATTTCCTTCAGTATTGATTGAATGTCTTAAATGCAAAGATTTACACAAACTGGGAAGGCAGGACCTATTTCAAACAAGGATTCACCATGGAATTGTTTTATGAATATCCTTATAAAATAGGACTTGGGATGCAGATGGATTATTTAAGTCTTACAACTTCAGAAAGGCCTGAGACACACACCCCCTCCTACTATATATAGTGATTATAAATAGTATATTTACCTCCAAAAAATTTAACTGTGCCCTAATGCAAGAAAAATGTGGAATAACAAGGTACTGATGTTCTGTAGCTCTTTACTGAAGGCCTCACGTCAAAGGAGGGGAAGAGGAGCAATTCTGTGGCTCCATACTTCTACCCAGGTCTGAAGAGAAGTGAGCCAAGTTAAATGAAGGTCAAAGATGCTCCTCCTGGTCCTCTCAGGGGCCGGGAAAGTCTTACGGCGTTTTCTGGGGAGTCATTACTCTGTCCGAAGTCGAGGTAGCTCAGAGGCCTTCAGGCTGCTGGTACTTCCAGAAGGCCACCTCCCCATCATCACTGCAGGAGGCCAGCAGCCCTGGCTCCTTGGGGTTCCAGGCCACACAGTTGACATCCTGGGAATGGGCCTGATGCAAGTGGGCTGTCAGGGAGAAGGTGGGCTGTTGTGGATCCGAGGTGGGATCCTCCTGAAACACGCGGATTGCGTCGTCCCCACAAGCTGTAGCCAGAGCCCCTGTCAGCTGACACCTGGGAGGAAAGTGACATCAGTGGGTATACCTGACTGATTAGGCCAGACTTGGTCCATGGTTCCTCGCCTGTTCTCTTCCCTAACTTCAGGCCACAGCTAAAAACCTCTTATTAAAATGTTTCCTTAACTAATAAGGAGTCACAAACATCACCCACTTACAACCGCAGATGCTGCAATCTAGTTTTTTCCCCTACTATGATTACCCTAAAAAACAACATGCAATTATGAACTGTACTTTTCTCACTTGGCATAAGCAGTTTCCCACGTCATAAAGTTTTTTTTTTTTGAGATGGCTCACTGCAACCTCTGCCTCCCAGGTTCAAGCGATTCTCCTGCCTCAGCCTCCCAAGTAGCTGGGACTACAGGCATGCGCCACCATGTCCGGCTAAGTTTTGTATTTTCAGTAGAGACAGGGTTTCATCACATTGGCCAGGCTGGTCTCAAACTCTGACCTCAAGTGATCCACCCACCTCAGCCTCCCAAAGTGCTGGGATGACAGGCATGAGTCACTGGACCCAGCCATCATAAAGTATTTATTTATTTTTTTTAGATGGAGTCTTGCTCTATCACTAGGCTGGAGTGCAGTGGCGCAATCTCGGCTCACTGCAACCTCTGCCTCCCAGGTTCAAGCGATTCTCCTGCCTCAGCCTCCTAGTAGTTGGGATTACAGGCGTGCACCACCATGCCCAGCTAATTTTTGTATTTTTAGTAGAGACAGGGTTTCACCACATTGGTCAGGCTGGTCTTGAACTCCTGACATCATGATTCACCCACCTCGGCCTCCCAAAGTGTTGGGATTACAGGCATGAGCCACTGCTCCCCGCCCCATCATAAAGTATTCTTAACCCCTTTCTTTAAACAGTGATATAACAAGGTAAGTTCTACCATAATTTACTTAAGTTCACTTTTGTTGAATAGGTGATTCCCAAATGTTTGCTAATATAAAGCAAGCTTGAGGACTCAGTTTTTTTCACTGTTCTGGATTATTTCCTAGGGATCAATTCTCAGGGCCAAAAGTACCCTGTGACCTACTCTCCAATATGAATGGTGCAGTTTTTCCAGCTTCTGCAAGGGCAGAGTCAGCGTTACCCATAAAAACCCCAGCCACTGCTGGGTGCGGTGGCTCACGCCTGTAATCCCAGCACTTTGGGAGGCCAAGGCGGGTGGATCACGAGGTCAGGAGATCGAGACCATCCTGGCTAACACGGTGAAACCCTGTCTCTACTAAAATATACAAAAAATTAGCCAGGCGTGGTGGCGGGCGCTTGTAATCCCAGCTACTCGGGAGGCTGAGGCAGGAGAATGGCATGAACCCAGGAGGCGGAGCTTGCAGTGAGCCAAGATCGTGCCACTGCACTCCAGCCTGGGGTGCAGACTGAGACTCCGTCTCAAAATAAATAAATAAATAAACAAACAAACAAACAAACAACCCAGTCATGAATGAATGAATGAATGAATGAATAAATAAATAAATAAATAAATAACAACCCAGTCATGAATGCACAGATTCGATAACTTCTGGACGGCACAAGCTATGTGAACCCCGAGTACTGGTGCTGCCCTCACAGCCTGGGACTGTTCCCTGCTCCTGTGAATGCCAGCCCAGCCAGCTGTAAAGCAGCATGCTAGAGTCAGGCCTGACAAGGAACGGGGGTGGCTGCCCTCGATTCCTAAGCACTCCCCCAGGGTTGCAGAGGACGGCATGGGGCATGCCTTCTCTAAAATCCCTGCTTTATGGGGATGGGATGGGGGTGGGGGATGGAGTCTTACCAAGCAATGTCATAAATGGTCCTTGAGTGGAAGCCCGACAAAGTACAGATACATTTCCAACTGGGGTCAGAGCCGCTGCATGCCACCCCTGCAAGACAGATTCCTCTTACACTTAAGACGTTCCCATGTCCTGGGCGCCTCAAAGGCGCCTTCCCTCACCCTCATCTTCAACTGATTATGAGTCCACGTCTCCATTCCTGTACCCATCCCCGCTGATCTGCCTTACACACTCCGGACACACTGGCCTTTCTCAAGCAGAATTCCGAGAAGGAAACGTCCCTGTTCTGTTGCCACCCACCAGCCAACCCAACCCACTTTATTCCTCTCCAAACCCTAGATGTCCTATGCCCCATTTAAATGAATTACCACGCCTCACTAAGTCTGAGCATTCCCGCCATTGTTATCTTTACTCACGCTGTGGAGTTTTCACTTGGAATTCTCAGGTGAAATTCTCATGTTAAAAGCCTACATACCCTTTCAAATTCAGATGCAACGGCCCCTGTTCCACAAAGCTTTCCTGATTGTTCCAGTACTCTATCCTGGGCCCTCTTGTGGCACATCTTACCTTTTACCCCCATTTGCTCCGACTCATGTATGTGTCTTAGCAGACTGTGAACCCCTTGAGAGAGGGGTCTTCTTTAGCTCTACTAATGGACCCTCACCTTGTTCATTGCCCGGTAGATACTGACGCCAGATGCGCACAGTGCGGTCATCACTACAAGACGCCAGGCGCTGGCCACTCGGGTCAAAGGCCAAGCTCCACACAGTGGATTCATGGCCCTCAAGGGTGGCACAGCATACCCAGTCATCCTCTTCCTCCCGGTACAGCTTCACTGTGTCATCGTAGCTGGCAGAAGCTAAGAGCTGGGGAAGAGGGAAAGGAGACCCACCTTGTGTCTGTGTGGCCCAGGAAGTGCAGCACAGGTCAGTCCCAGGGATCTGCTTTTATGTTTTTATTTTATTTTATTATTTATTTGAGACGAAGTTTCGCTCTTGTTGCCCAGGCTGGAGTGCAATAGCACGATCTCGGCTCACTGTAACCCCCGTCTCCCAGGTTCAAGCAATTCTCCTGCCCCAGTCTCCTGAGTAGCTGGGATTACAGGCGTGCACCACCACGTCCAGCTAATTTTGTATTTTTAGTAGAGACGGAGTTTCACCAAGTTGGCCAGGCTAGTCTTGAATTCCTGACCTCAGATGATCCACCCACCGTGGCCTCCCAAAGTGCTGAGATTATAGGTGTGAGCCATTGCGCCCAGCCGGATCTGTTTTTATAAAGGGACTAATGTTTTTTGTTCACAGATAGAGGTCCCTGTAAAAGCTAGATTAAGGCTGAAAAGCAGAGGAAGGCTGGGCACAAGCCTGCACACCAGAGCTCTTCCCACAAGAGACCCTGCCTGCCTCTTACCTCCTGACTTGGGTGCCACACCACATGCTTGACATCCTGTGTGTGGGAGTTGAGAACACTGACACATTCATACTCATCCTCTTCATCAACTGTGGGAGAGAAAAAGAAGGGAACCCAAGAGCCGACCCTGTCACGGACACGGAGCGGGATGTCAGGTGGTTCCCAATCCACCTGGAGGGACCTGGACTCACCTTCCCAGACCCAAACACTCTTATCTCGGCTGCAAGTGGCCAGGAGGTTGCCAGATGGGGCCCAAGCCACTGACTTGACCTCATTTTCATGGCCCTCGAGAGTGGTTACACACTGTGAAAGGAGAAGGAAAATGAGAATTAACAGCAGCTAACACCGCTAAGGCCCTTCCCATGGGTACAGCCCAATTGGCGCAGGTTGGCTCAGGTTCCTGAACCAGCCCTGGGGAGGAAACAGGCAATAATTCTGGTCCCAACCAGCCTGGGTACCTCAAAGTCATCCTGGTTCTTCTTCCAAATGCAAGTGGTAGCATCAAAGCTGGCAGAGGCCAGGTAATTACCGCAGGGGGACCAGGCCACCTTCCGCACGGTGCGCTGGTGGCCTTCAGAAAGGACAGACTTGCAGATCCAGCTGTCACCTAAAGGCGGAGCGCAGGCCAGGCTCTGGAGCTGGGTGCAGCACCATGAAGCCATTCGATATTGGGGGCTAGCACTGGAGTCAGGCAAGTGGGGGAAAGCTCACAGCTTTTACAAAGATGCAACTGACTCTACTTCCTCGGGAGGCTTTTTTTTTTTTTTTTTTTTGAGACCGAGTTTTTGCTCTGATGCCCAGGCTAGAGTGCGATGGCACAATCCTGGCTCACTGCAACCTTCGCCTCCTGGGTTCAAGGGATTCTCCTGCCTCAGCCTCCAGAGTAGCTGGGGTTACAGGTGCCCGCCACCACGCCCAGCTAATTTTGTATTTGTAGTAGAGACGGGGTTTCACCATGTTGTCCAGGCTGGTCTCGACCTCTTGACCTCAGGTGATCTACCCGCCTGTGCTTCCCAGACTGCTAGGATTACAGGGGTGAGCCACCGCGCCCAGCCTCTGGAGGCATCTTTCTAAAACAAATCTGATCTAAAATTGCTACTGGTTCCCCAATGCCCTCGGGATAAAATGTGACAATCCAGTCGCAAGTTACTCTGAAAGCCACTTTCCTAACACCTTTCTTTTCCCATTTTCCTGCCTCAGCAGCTACCACAATTCCCTCCACATTTCAGCTTGTCTGCTGACGTTTCTCCTCCCAGCAGTCGCAGACTTCTTTGCCTACAAAGCCCTTCTCGGGGTGGCTAACATCCGACTCTCCCTCCGCCAGGAACAGGGTCAGCCTCCCCCGCAGGCTGCGCACCCGCACTACGCGCAAGCGGAGCCCTCAGCGCCGAGGGCCGCGCAGCCAGGCTGGGCCTTACCCTCCGTGCCCCAGATGCGGATTCTCCGGTCGCCGCCGCACGAGGCCAGCAGGGTCCCCGCGGGGTTCCAAGCCAGGAACCAGCAGCGGGAGTCCGGGTGCGCCGGGACACGGCCCAGCAGCACCAGCGAGTCCTTCATGGCGGCCGGACGCACGGGCAGGTGGGGGCGGGAAGCGTCCGCGGCGCCCACAGCGGGTCTCACAGCGCGCGTCTGCGTACCGCCCACTCCAGGCTTCCGCCGCCGACACACGCTCCCGCTTCCGCCGGAGGACCTGGGTCGCCCCGGGAACTCAGCTGCCCGCTGCTGCGGCCGCGATACCCTCTGGGAGTAGTAGTCGCTCCCCTCACTTCGGCAGGGAAAGCATCGCGGGACCGCCTCGAACTACCAGTCCCGTGAGGCCCCGCACAGAGCCGGCGGCGCGCCCAGGCTGTGACGCGCGCGGGGGAAGGGGCGGGGAGCCGGAGGAGGCGGAGGCAGAGGAGGAGGAAGCCGGAAGTGCATCGAACCCGGGTCTGTCCGGGCGTTGCGGGATCGGGGCCTGGGAACGCTTGGCCCCCGGCAGCTGAGAAGCCCGTGACTGGGCTGAGCGGCGCCATCCCAGCCCTGTGGCCTGCTGACTGGTGAGGAACAATGGGCGGCGTGGGGAGGGTCTTTTCTCCGCACAGGTCGCATCCCAAACCGCCGGTCCCAGATCACCGTTCCCCGATCCCCGCGGCCCAGCCCGGTCCTCCGCCCCTCGGCACCCTCTGGCCGAGACCCTGAGTCCGGGTCTTTGCTCCCGCGGTAGCCGATCCCCGATCCCTCCGCCCCCCGGGGACTCGAGTCTGCCCAGACCCCATCTGGTCCCTGGCCCTGTCCGGTTTTCGTCCCGCAGTCCCATTCCGGAGTCTCCTGTCTCCGCCCCCCGAATCCCCGCAGCCCTCCCCGTCTCCGTCAGCACTGGGTCCCACCCCCCTATCCTCTGGTGTCAACCCTGACAGCCCAGTGCCGGCCTCACCTGCAGCGAGCCCGGAGCGTTGCTCTCCTCCACCGGACTGTCAGGCTCTGCGCGCCCCGCGGAGGTCGGTGGCGACCAGCAGCGACTGCGGAGCGACGGCGGGCGGCCCCGGGCATGTACGCCCCCGGAGGCGCAGGGCTGCCCGGCGGGCGCCGGCGGAGGAGTCCGGGAGGCAGCGCTCTGCCCAAGCAGCCGGAGCGTAGCCTGGCCTCGGCCCTGCCTGGCGCCCTGTCCATCACGGCGCTGTGCACTGCCCTCGCCGAGCCCGCCTGGTTGCACATCCACGGAGGCACCTGTTCGCGCCAGGAGCTGGGGGTCTCCGACGTGTTGGGCTATGTGCACCCGGACCTGCTGAAAGGTGAGGGCGCTGCGTGCTGGCCCTTCAGGCCTCGGTGGGGGGCAGAACGTGTTCTGACCGAAGCAGAGAGAGCCAGGGACCAGACACTTGGTTGAAGGAAGCGGCCCCGTAGCTGCCTGGTGTTCATGCCCACCAGGTGGCTCTGTTTGGGGTCCGGCCCCTCATTAATTCTGATGTTATTCAGCTAAGCACCTACTCCTCACAGCCATGTTAATCCGGACTGCTGCTATTTTCGGATTCTGCTGGAGGAAGGACGCTGTGTATGGAGAAAAGAGAAGGGTGCTAGGTATCACAGTTAGCTGGCCCCTTCTGAGAGTCTGTGAGAGACGGAAAAGCCTCTTTGGGGCAGACTGATTAATGGAGAAAAAAAGGAACTTTTCATATGACTAGGATTTAAAAGGTATTTTAGAGTTGTATGGTAATCGGATGTGTATCAGAGAAGAAGGGGATCTGTGGCATTTTAGGTAATCGGAAGACCGTCCCATTGCCACCCTCAGTACAGCAGTTGGAATTTGGCTCTTGGAACCATTATAAGTGTGCCTGACAAAGGCAAGGTTGCTTTGTTCATCATCGTGCTTTCCAGCCAGATAGACAGCAGACTATGGGAGGGTCCTATGGGCCCCGTAGTTTATCCTGCCCAGTCTTGTCTCCAGTAAAAATTGTGTAGTCTGAGGACAGGACTGGACTGTATCACCTGCTTTTTACCCTAACAATGATCAGTGTACCCCAAACAGTGCTTAGTAACAGCATAGTTCATCAACCCCAAGGTCTTTTGAGCCATCTTGAAGGTCTTATATCCTCTCTGTGCTATTCCCTGGCTGTGATGCATTCCAGATGTTCATTGCACCGCCTATCAGAAGCACCTCCTGTTAGATATCTCCATGCTCCCTCCTGAAGGATTCAGGCACCGGGATTCGGTGAAAAGGTCCAAGTTCCCTGCTGTGCATTGGACCATACTCTGCTATTGCAGGTCTAGGCTGAAAAGCCTCATCCTTGTGGCCAAATGTTGCCTTTCTCTGAGTGTTCTCTTACTGTTTTCCATCTCTCTTGAGTTTGAGAAGCTTTAGGGTGATTTTGTAGAAAGTTGGGGGCTCCTGCTTGTTTCCAGATTTCACCTTCCTGGTACTCTTTGCTGGGGTGGCTCATTAAAGCCAAAGTTATGCACACGACAGAGGCCTTATATGCAGCCTTTTCTGTGTCATGTTGCTAATGGTACAAAGAGCGTTAAGCTTGAGTGAGTCTTGGTGGTTTTTCTTTTAGCACATTGCCCCGCACTTGCTTTCTTTGAAGCACACATACCACCTTCCCACCACTAGACCCATCGGATCTAGAAAGCTAGATCTCTGAAATCTAGCACCGCATGGAGTGTGCTTAGCTGTGGCTCAGAAAAACGAATGCTCTCCCCAAGGCTATCCAGTTGGGGGTGGCAGAGCTGGGACTACCCCACATCTGCTGATGCCAGTATAAAATGATGCTGTGTCATTTATGGTTTTTATCCTTTGTTTTACTTCAGCTGTCATAAGAAACAATCTCATAATTATTTCACTTTAGTGTGCATCCTTGTCGAAGGCATGTTAAAAATAAAAGTAAATTTTTGAGCCGAGCATGGTGGCAGGCATCTGTAATCCCAGCTGCTCGGGAGGCTGAAGCAGGAGAATCACTTGAACTCAGGAGTCAGAGGTTGCAGTGAGCTGAGATCGCGCCATTGCACTCCAGCCTGGGCAACAAGAGCAAAACTCCATCTCAAAAAAAAAAAAAAAAAAAGGCCAGGCACGGTGGCTCGCGCTTCTGATCCCAGCACTTTGGGAGGCCGAGGTGGGTAGATTGTCTGAGGTCAAGAGTTCGAGACCAGCCTGGCTAACATGGTGAAAGAAACCCTGTCTCTACTAAAAATACAAAATGAGCCAGGTGTGGTGGCGCACGCCTATAGTCCCAGATACTCTGAAGGCTGAGGCAGGAGAATTGCTTGAACCCAGGAAGTGGAGGAGTTGCAATGAGCCCGAGATCACACCACTGCACTCCAGCCTGGGCAACAGAGCAGAGCAAGACTCCATCTCAAAAAAAAAAAGTAAATTCTTGGTGCAGGTTCTTTGTTCACATGCGTATTTACCCTTTCTAAGAAATTATTCAGGCCAGGCCAGGCATGGTGGCTCACACCTGGAATCCCACTACTTTGGGAGGCCGAGGCGGACGGATCACCTGAGGTCAGGAGTTCAAGATCAGCCTGGCCAACATGGTGAAACCCCATCACAACTAAAAATACAAAAATTAGCTAGGCCTGGTGGCTGGTGCCTCAACTACTCAGGAGGCTGTGGCAACAGAAGGCTGTGGCAAGAGAATCGCTTGAACCTGGGACGTAAGGTTGCAGTGAGCCCAGATCACACTACTGCACTCCAACCTGGGCTACAGAGTGAGACTCCGTCTCAAAAAAAAAAGAAAAAAGAAAGAAATTATTCAGGCTCCATTTTGTCTTTTGCAAAGCATGTTTTCTTAACCTTTTCGTTACGTTTGCTCACATATTTAGAGATCTGAACCCGTGTGTAGTTTCCACTCGCTTGCCTGTGGCCGTCTCCTAGGAGCACTTTGTGCCCATGAATAGGAGAGTTGGCAGTGGCACCTCATGAGCTATCACAGAAGAATCACGGAGGCCCCTGATTGCATCTTCTCTCCCTTTTCTTTGTACCTACTGGTTTTTTGATACCCAGTGGGTCTTCAGACATGTAGTATCCTGTGTGATCTTCAGGGCCTAACAGATGTCCTGACCTGGGAGCCTGGAGTATTCCACATCTCAGGAGGGAGCAGAGCTGTCAAGCACAGATGTGGTGCATATAGATTTTTTTTTTTGAGACAGAGTCTTGCTCTGTCACCCAGGCTGGAGTGCAGTGGCACCATCTCGGCTCACTGCAACCTCCACCTCCTGAGTTCAAGCGATTCTCCTGTCTCAGCCTCATGAGTAGCTGGAATTACAGGTGCTCCACCACACCCGGCTAATTTTTGTATTTTTAGTAGAGATAAGGTTTCATCTTGTTGACCCGGCTAATCTTAAACTCCTGACCTCAAGTGATCCACCCGCCTTGGCTTCCTAAAGTACTGAGATTACAGGCGTGAGCCACCGCTCCCGGACGCGTATAGATACTTCCAGAGGGAGAACAGGCCCTGCAGGTCTCTGCACGTGATGGGAGTCAGGCAGCCAGCAGGCCCTGGAGCAGCCTTACCCTTTCTCAGCCCCTGAAAGAGTGCCACACTTTGACATTATGCTAAGCACACGCCAGGCCCGTGTTTTCCTCCTAAACAGCATCTCTGTTTGGTACTGTCATCAGTTCTAGGAGGCTGGGTGGTTTGCTCAGCTAATCCGCGTGGACATTGACTCCAAAGTCCATGCTCTTACCGCAACACCTTAGTGACCTCCGAGTTTACTTCCCATCAAAGCTGCCCGAGGCTTATCACCTTCCTGTTCTAGTTGAGTTTTATCACAAGCCCAGCCAAAGCTGTGCTTTTTGTCATAACTTCATCACTTCAGTGTTGAGGCTCTAGTTGGTGATGCCAGGGCAAAGCCACTCTCCCATTGTCATTCACAAAGCTTCAGAGGCTTTAGCCAATGAAAGCTGGCTCCAAAGACCCCATCCTGGGCTGGGTGTGGTGGCTCACTCCTGTCATCTCAGCACTTTGGGAGGCTGAAGCAGGAGGCCAGGAGGATCTATTGAGTCCGGGAGTTCGAGGCCGCAGTGAGCTATCATTGTGGCTCGCACTCCAGCCTGGGTGACAGAGCGAGACCCTTTTTCTAAAAAAAAAAAAAAAGACCTCATCATAGGTTTTCTCCAGTGCTCCAGCAAGCAGTGCCTGCTTCTCACACAGCTCTCAACCTGGCCCTGGGTGGAGATAGACTCAGACCTCTAATGGCTCCAGAAAGAGGCGCCCCAGATAGTCCTTTCTTCTGAGACTTTCTGCCTCTCAAGTGTGGCCACCAAAGAGCACTGGCAACAGCCCCAGGAAGCATCTTTGGAGAATGAGGAAGTTGGGGAGCAGAAGTCAGGTGCATCTCAATTGGCAGCAGCCAGTGGTAGCTCAAGGGCCTTCCAGGGAGAGCCTGTGTGCCTGACAGGTGGTGACCGGGGCAGCTGACACTGCCAGGTCCCGCGGGGCCTGTTGGTTTCTGTGGGATAACCTGGCTGGGCACCAGAGGGCTCTGTTAGAGGCCTGTGCACAGGCCTGTCTGGAAGCTAAAAAAAGTCACAGTAGGGAGAGGCTGAGCAGGTTGCACAGATGCATAAAGAGGGATTGGGGCACTGGGGAAGTGTCTCCAATTCACAGGGACTCCAGCAAGGAGGGCGCGGGGTGGGACAGGAGTCCCTTTAGCCTTTCTGCCTGCAAACTGTTTGGGTCAGGAGTGGTTAGAGCAATGGGCAGATAGACAGGAAGAGGCAGGACCTTCAAAACAAATCTAGCCCGGTGACTCACCAGTGACCTTGAGCAAAGTCAGTTCCATGGGATCCTGTTACAGCTGCCTACTTCCCCGATGACTAGAGGGCACCGCCAAGCAGTGTTTACCAAAACCAACAGGCCAGAGCACAGCTGGAGGGTAGGAGGTGTTCTCTGTCTAGCCAGGGCATCGTGGACTACACCACTGGCTTGAATTTCAAGTTAGGGTCCTGCCTTGCGTGCCATTTCTCTCTCAAATAAAATCCTACATCCATAACCTTCAGGGGTTTTCTTTAGCAGTTCCCTCGTGGGAGCAGGTGCTTGTCACCTTCCCCGCTGTACCGATGTCTAGGGAGGGAGGAGAGAAAGACGTTGAGATCCTGACTCCCGAAGAGCCTCTGAGCTAGGCTCCAAGCCTGTCTAGGATAACTGCCTGTTCTTCCGGTGTGCTCTGAGACCCTCTGAGGAAAGCCCGCCTGTTCCATGGGGCAGGCCCCTGGGGTGTCTGTTAACGTTACCCAACAGGAAGTTCACGCTTGGTTTTCTACTGACCGTGAGGGTTTACTCACAGCTTTGGAGCAGAGAAAGGCAGTTACATTGAAACAAAACCTGTTGGAGTTTGAGGTCAGAAGTCTCTCCTCGATATCATATTGTCTCACTTGTAGGGTAGGCCTTAGTCTGGCTTTAGTAGGCTGTGGTCCACACGTGTGGTCTGGGAGGTTTTGGTAGAAGAGGGAAAGGCATGCCGAGGGGACACACTGGCCCAGCTGAAACGGCCTCTGTTTAGTAACAGTACAGACGGCTGCTCTTCCACGGGCTGACCCAGCAGGCCCTGGTGGTGGGTGGGGCAGATGTTACTGTTTTCACTGATAGACGGGAGAGCAGGGGTCCAGCGCACTCCAGGGACTTGCCCAGAGTAACACAGTCTGTGCTAGAGCTAGGATTCGGCGCCGGTCCCGAGCCTTCCTGGTGTCCTGACCACTTTCTGGAGCAGGCGCAGATGGCTGCAGCGCTGCAGGAGCTTGGACACCATGCCTGGCAGGCTTTGCCCAATAATTCCCCATGTGAGGACTTAATGACCCAAACCTTTTTTGCTTCTTTGAGAGATTTCATTGCTTCAAGCTGTTCCTCTAGTGAGCTTAGCAGCTGGCTCTGAGGATGGCTCCGAGGGTATTCCTGTTAGCTTCTGATCCCTCATTCACGCACAACTCTTTAGGAATTGATTATCCCCAGGCAAAAATACAGTGGCTGACTCTGGTACTTGGCGATTCCGAGCAGCACAGTGCAGGGGAGCCTGACCGTGGTTTGGAATCTAGCTCTGCAGCGTGTGGCCTGGAGGACGCCACTTCACCTCCTGGAGCCCCCACCTCCTCATCTGAGCTGTGTGGTAAATCCCCCAGGGGGGCACTTGACCCTTCTGTGTGCCCAGGCTGTTCCAGGAGGGGTATGCAAGGCCCCTCCAACAATATTTGCCTTTGGGGAGGAGCAGGTGGACAGCCACAAGGGAAGGGACGTCCTCTCGAAAGCTTTTTACCATGTTCATATCTCCTTACTCCTAAAACTCATGTATAATGAAACATAAGGCAATAGGAGTGTATGTCATGGATGTACATTTTTAAGGATTATCAAATGAACATCCTTGTGCTCACCATCCAGCCACAGAAACAATACAGGCTCCTTGAAGCCCCCACGTATTACTTTTCTTACTCCTAAGTGCCTGGCCTCACTAGTAATGAGAGTGGAATCTGACACGGCCTGCTGCAGAGCGGCGTGTGGCCTCTGGCAGGTTAACTGTAAGAACACTGCCCCATCCCTGCCACATGCCACGTGGACCCCAAGAAGAACTCTCCCAGCTCTTACTAATATTTAAAATAAAGCCAGGAGATAGCTCCTGTCTCCTAGAGCTTTTCTTTCAGTGAGGCCCCATGCACTCCGGCACTGCAGGACGGGTTCAGTGAAGGCTGGTCCCAGTTGCAGGCGGGGCTCACACACAGGCAGGCTTTTTGGCAGCAGACAGCTACCCAGGCTGGATGCTTGGGCCCAAAACAGATGGTCAGCAGACAAAAGAACCCTTTTGTTCTCGTGGAGTTCAGGGGGGGAGCAAAACTAAATGTGATGATATAGTCCACCGACTTTCCTAATCTATGTAATACTTCCTTGTAGCTGCACATTTCTCTAAGAGATCACGACAGATAGCTCTGAGGGCTTCTTGGTGGGTGACCCAAAGCCAGACAGAGGCCTATGAGCCTTGTCTGGGCCCAGCCAGCCTCTGCTGGGCGAACTCTGAGCCTGAGGCAGGGTGTGCGCAATCCCAAAGGCCCAGGGCTTCCCTCTACCCAGAGCCTGTGACGCTGGCATCTGCTGGGCTAAGTCAGCTTTGCTGGGTTTAGGTCCCGTCCCCAGGTTCCTGGACTTTCCCTCATCAGTCCACCTTCCTCTGAGGTCTGAACCAGTGTTTCTTGAAGTGTGGGGCTTGGATCACCTGCATGGGGATTACCTAGGCTGCCTGTTAAAATGCAGATTTCTAGACCCTGCTCCAGACCTAGAACTTGGACTCTCTGGGGACCTGGGAACATGCTTTCAGCTAGTGCCCCAGTGATTTGGGTGTGTCCTAGAGATTGATGATCACATCCCATACCCTCTCAGCCTGAGGTCAAGTTCAGGAAAGGATGCTACATAGCCTGAGTCTTGCCAGCCCTTTCCAAATTTTCCTAAGTCACTTGGTGACCCATGGCCTAAATAAAAGAAGAACTTGCTAGTGACTGTAACAGAGGAAGGAGAGGAAGTTAAGGCCCATTTCCTGCTTTTTTTTTTTTTTTTTTTTTTTGAGACAGAGTCACTCTGTCACCAAGGCTGGAGTGCAGTGATGTGATCTTGGCTCACTGCAACCTCCACCTCCCAGGTTCAAGCAGTTCTCCTGTCTCAGCCTTCTGAGTAGCTGGTACTACAGGTGCATGCCACCATACCTGACTAATTTTTAAAATTTTTAGTAGAGACAGGGTTTCACCATATTGGTCAGGCTGGTCTCAAACTCCTGACCTCAGGTGATCCACCCACCTTAGCCTTCCAAAGTGCTGGGATTACAGGTGTGAGCCACTGTGCCCGGCCCCATTTCCTACTTTTTATTAAAGCTTAAAATACTTAATCATGGCCTGGTTTCTTTTTGGTTCAGCGTTTATTCTACCCTATGCTTCTGGGAGCTTTTGCAGTTTGCATAGTTATCAAAGGAGACAGACAGTGTTGTCTAGTTGAAATGTGTTTTAAAGGATGGCTGACGTACCGGAGGGAAGTACAAGTCACACTGTGTGTCTGGTGCGTGGTTGTTGTCATGGGCTCTCCCTGCACCATGACCCCCAGGAATCCCTTGAGTACTGCGTCTTTTCTTTCAGCCTCTTCCTTTTCCTTCATTTATGCCCTTGATGTGTGCACACCGGCACTGTCCAAACCTTCTGGGGCTTTCGTGGCATACATGTGGTTGCTTTCTAGCTTTTCCTGTTGACGGCTTGTCCCCAGCTCTGCCGAGTCTGCTGAGTCCCTTTTAGGTAGGTCTGTGTCCCTTTACTTTCCAGTTTGTGGAACCTTGTTTTACATCTCCCTTTTTTTTTGTGTGGGTTGCCCTTTAAAAGAATTCTTTTGTTCTCGTAGAGTTCAGGGAGGGAGCAAAACTAAATGCGATGATGTAGTCTACCAACTTTACGAATCTGTGTAATGCTTTCTTGTAGCTGCACATTTCTCTAAACTGCTGCAACTTCTTTCTTCCTCCTTTCTTTATTTTACTTTTTTTTTAATTGTGGTAAAATATACATAACATTAAACAGCATTTTAACCTTTTTTTTTTTTTTGTGATGGGGTTTCACTTTTGTTTCTCAGGCTGGAGTGTGAAGGTGCGATCTTGGCTCACCACAACCTCCACCTCCCAGGTTCAAACGATTCTCCTGCCTCAGCCTCCCAAGTAGCTGGGATTACAGGCACATGCCACCAAGCCCGGCTAATTTTGTATTTTTAGTAGAGACAGGGTTTCACCATGTTGGTCAGGCTGGTCTCAAACTCCTGACCTCAGATATTCCACCTGCCTTGGCCTCCCAAAGTGTTGGGGTTACAGGCGTGAACCACTGTGCCCTGCCAACCTTTTTTTTTTTAAAAAAAAAAAAAAACAGAGTCTCACTCTGTCACCAGGCTGGATCTCGGCTCACTGCAACCTCCACCTGCCGGGCGCAAGCAATTCTGCCTCAGTCTCCCCAGTAGCTGGGACTACAGGTGTGCGCCACCTTGCCCAGCTACTTTTTGTATTTTTAGTAGAGACAGGGTTTCACCATGTTGGCTAGGATGGTCTCGATCTTCTGACCTCGTGATCACCCGTCTCGGCCTCCCAAAGTGCTGGGATTACAGGCGTGAGCTACCGCGCCTGGCCAATATTTTGTTTTTTTAAGAGACAGGGTCTCTTTCTGTCATCCAAGCTGGAGTGCAGTGGTGTGATTATAGCTTACCGTAACTCCTGAGCGCAAGCAGTCCTCTTGCCTCAGCCTCCTAAAGAGCTAAGACCGCGATGCTCAGCTAATTTTTTTTTTTTCTCTAAGAGACGGGGGTCTCACTGTGTTGCCCAGGCTGATCTCAAACTGTTGGCCTCGAGCAATCCTCCTGCCTCAGCCATCCAAAGTATTAACCATTTTAAGTGTTGAGTTCATTGATATTAAGCACATTAACATTGTTGTGCGAGCATCACGACTATCCATTTCCAAAACTTTTTCATCATTTCAAACTGAACCTCTGTGCACATTACATGATAACTTCCTATTCTCCCCTCTCCCTACCCGCTGGCAACCACCATTATATTTTCTGTCTCTATAAATTGACTATTCTAAGTATCTCATATGAGTGGAATTATAAAATATTTGTCCTACATTTGGTTGATTTTACTTAGCATAGTGTCTTCAAGTTCAGCTTCTTTTTGGAACAAAAAGGGAATGAATGAGTAAATGGAGAATCGGTATGAATTGACCTGTGTGGTCTTAGCCTCTCTGGCTGTCTCAGCTCCAAAGTCAGGCTTTTCCCGCCAGCTCAAAGTATCCTCTAGCATGAACATGTCAGGGCTTTAAGAATGGTTAGAAGGGCGTGGCATAGACAGTGAAGCAGAAGCCTGCACTCAGGCTAGTCTTGTTGGAGAGAGAAGGACTTGAGGTACAGAAGAGCCGTGGCCCAGAGGGCTTCTGTGTGCTTCTATGGAATTTGTTCCAGCTCCCTGCAGACCACCCAGGAGCGGGAGCTAAGACAGTGTCCTCCAGAACTGCCCTGGCTCCCAGCACTGTGGTGGAGGGGATCAGACTCCTTCTAGGTGGGGGCTTCCTGCACCAGGCGTTACTTGGGGCCCTGGAAATGTGGTTCTCCCCCTGCAGATTTCTGCATGAATCCCCAGACAGTGCTGCTCCTGCGGGTCATCGCCGCCTTCTGTTTCCTGGGCATCCTGTGCAGTCTCTCCGCGTTCCTTCTGGACGTGTTCGGGCCCAAGCATCCCGCCCTGAAGATCACCCGTCGCTATGCCTTCGCCCATATCCTCACGGGTAAGCTGAGGGCCGCTCGTTGTGGGGGAGGAACTGCTGTGGGGCAGGGGCCTCCTGTCTGAGTTGCCGGTGGGGGCTGTGGTTTCTCTGAGCAGGCGCCCTTCCAGGAGCTCGTGCGCCAAGCTCGGCTTTCCCAGAGTGTCAGGGTGTCAGCAGCCTGCTCCAGTCTAGCTGCTAACTTGCCAGGATCACAAACCCACTCAGCCCAGCTGTAGAGGGGAAATGTTGCTAGAAATTCCACAAAGCAGCTCACAGCTCTCTAAAATGGCATTTGAAGCTCAGACCTGACACGAGTGAAGAAGGAACCAGGCAATCTCCCGTGTCTCACCTGGAGCTCCTGGTCAGATTCTCTCCTCTCCACCTTCCTGCTTCCCCACAGACCTGCCTTTTCTTGTATGCAGCTGCTCTCCTCCCTCATGCCTGCACTGCTGTGCTGGTTCGAAGGGTGGTGTGCCTACTCCAGCTCCCAACCTGCATGACCCTGTTTGCTCCTTAAGACAGAGAGAATCTGACTGGCCTCGATCAGGTCAGACTGCTGTCCCCAGCCTCAGGCCAGGAATCCCATGGCCAGGAGAGCTCCTCCTTGCAGAGTCGGGCCAGGCAGGTTCTCTGAGAATGGGGTTTGGGTAGAGAGGCTGTGATTGGGTCCTCAAGCATCCTGGCTATGGCGTGCTCACTAATTCCCCTTCTGTGCTGTCCCTCTGTCCCCTAGTCCTGCAGTGTGCCACCGTCATTGGCTTTTCTTACTGGGCTTCTGAACTCATCCTGGCCCAGCAGCAGCAGCATAAGAAGTACCATGGATCCCAGGTCTACGTCACCTTCGCTGTTAGCTTCTACCTGGTGGCAGGAGCTGGTGGAGCCTCAATCCTGGCCACGGCAGCCAACCTCCTGCGCCACTACCCCACAGAGGAAGAGGAGCAGGCTCTGGAGCTGCTCTCCGAGATGGAGGAGAACGAGCCCTACCCGGCGGAGTATGAGGTCATCAACCAGTTCCAGCCACCCCCTGCCTACACCCCCTAATGCCAGCCTTGGGCTCTCTTCCTCGGCAGCCCCTCCCCCAACTCTGCAGCTCCTCTCGCGCCCAGAGGAGCTCCTTTCCCCAGCAGGCCTCACTGGTAGGATCCTGACCATCTTCTCCAAACCTTCCCCGGGAGAGACTCTGCCTTTAGGATCATCCAAGTGTCCCTGCTCTCAGAAGCGGAGGCCCACTGGTTTTCTATAACGTACTCTTTTCCTCCTGCCACATCCTGCCCCCTTCACGTTCATGAGTCATTACCAGCCAGGGAAGGTCATCCAAGTTTCCTCTAGCGTGGGCCGTGTCTTTGGGACCGAGACTTTCCTTGGAGAGCTGCTGAGAGTGGACAGTCCCAGAAAGAAGTGTCAAAGGGCCCAGGGGAAAGGGGACTGTGCCCTGCAGGCTCACCTCACAGGGGTCAGGGTTTGCTCCACAGCTGCAGCTCTGGGCTGACGCCCCCCAGACCCCTTCCTTCTCGGAGTGACCCACCCCCAGGCCACCTGCTCCCGAGAGTTCTGTGCACTTTACTCTTTGGACTTCTCCTCACATGTGCCCTGGTTTTATGGGGAGAGGGAATTGCTGTTGGGAAGGCAGAGCCGTTGCTGCCCTCTCTGCCCTTGCTTCCTGTGGCTGGAGCCCAGGCAAAGAGAGCAGAAGCCAGCGTGAGACTGAGGCCCCTGGTGCCTATCGAGGACCAGAGTGAAGGGGACTACATCTCCCAGCCCTTCACCTTTTAAATGTGAGTGGTTTTAAAAGGAAAAAAACAAAACCAGGCAACAGCAACAATATTCTGTTTTTAAAATAGGGACAAGACTTTGTCCCTTTTTAGACATGTATCCCATTCCTTTTGGCGCTGTATTTGGGGCTGTAGCTCTTCCAAGCCCGTGGCAGCCCCTCCCGAGTCTCTCCCAGTAGAATGCAGCCTCCCTTCCCGGCCCTTCCCTCCCAGTGACTGGCTCCCTGGGGCCTTCTTGTGGAACCCAGAGGGGCTGAGGACTGTGGCCTGGCTGGCGGGCCAGCGTGGTGCTCCTCAGGACTGCGGCACTGAGATGGAACCTGGCATCAGTTTAGGAACAGGGGCCACAACAGGGCAGGAACCCACCACCCTCCACATAGGAATACAGCCAGTGGGGCCCCGTCACATGAGGCGTCAGACCCACCCTGTCAGCCCAGCAGGCCGGGCTGTGTCCTTCAGACCAGTGCCGCCCTAGACTCTGACTCGGGGCTCCAGCCTGCCGCGCGTCTCCCCCCCGCCCTCTTGAATGTACTCTGGTCTTGCAGTGCGCCGCTGGGCCTTTCTTGCTCAGCCATCACTCGGCCACCCTGTTTGCTCTGGGTCTGCCTGAATTTTCTGCCCTGAGATCTGGGCATGAAGTGGATGAAACTTGAAAGACCTTCAGTGTAGATCCAGATGGCCAACCTGTCCTTGTTAAGTTACCTGCTTCTTGGGACTCAGTGTCCACAATCTCTTCGAACCTTTACGGTGATCCATAGTTTAAGCAAGACTGGAGAATGGACAACACTATGAAGCTGTGGCTAGAAAGGGACTGTCACGTCCCATCCTTTGGCTGGATTGACTGGGATGTCCGGACAGATGCCCGTGTGGGTGGCGAGGGCCACACCTGCACACGAGCGGGCAGCTGCTTGCAGTTCACCGCTGTGATGGCAGAGTGTGTTCAAAGGTGAGTCTCCTGCTCTTCTGGACTCTTCTCTCAGGCAAGAAAGGCTGCCGGCTGCCTGAGCACAAAGCCAAGGAACTGAACTGAGTCTTTCTGTTGAGTCCTGAGTTTGTCGTTGGCAGGTTTACTTGTGGCCAGCTCGCTCTGCCCATGGGCGTCTGAGCAGGCAGACCAGAAGACCAGGCACCGGACATGCATGCCAAAGGGACCGGTCATCTCCTGCGGACCTGTACATGACCCTGTGGACCGTTCTGCACAATCCGGAACCCACTTTTTACTCACTCCCCATGTCTCTGAGCCTTCCTCTTCTTTCTCTTTCCCTCTGCCATCCTGACACTGATAGTTTGTCATATAAATCCCCCCGGTTGTGTTTTTTTTCTAGGAAAAAAATTAAAAAGGAAAATAAAACCAAAAAACCAGAAACCACAAATAAGAATGGAAATGCCAATGGCTGCCTGTCATTTTTGTCACAATTTTCCTGATTTGGTTTGTTCCCTTGATCTCAGAGAAGCAGGAGACATTGATGAGGCTGTAATTTTTTTTCTTTTTCTTTTTTTTTGAGACAAGAGTCTCGCTCTGTCGCCCAGGCTGGACTGCAGTGGCGTGATCTCAGCTCACTGCAACCTCTGCCTCCTGGGTTCAAGCGATTCTCCTGCCTCAGCCTCCCAAGTAGCTGGGATTACAGGCGTGTGCCACTGTGCCCGGATACTTTTTTTGTATTTTTAGTAGAGAGGGGTTTTACCATGTTGGCCAGGCTGGTCTCGAACTCTTGACCTCAGGTTATCCACCCACCTCGGCCTCTCAAAGTGCTGGGATTACAAGCATGAGCCACCGCACCTGGCCAAAGATGTAATTTAAAATGGTTAGAAAGGACTTGGCATGGGCCAGCTCCGTGCATGGCATTTTCACCCCCAGAGCTTTCTAATCCTGTTTTCACACAGGAAGCTTCTAGGTCTTTCTAGAACAGCTAGAAACAGTAGCTGACTCCTGCCCCAGGCCCAACCTTCAAACCTGAGCTCTTCACGCTGCGTCCTCTGGTGAGCTATAGAAGAGAACACGGCTCCTAACCTCTAGCCATCCTGCGGGAGGAAATAGACTTCTTTGGGCTGTGGCTTGCAGAACAAACTACACTTTTTTTCCCTCTATTTTTAAATTTTATTTAATAATTTGTGTGTTTTTCTCTCTTTTTATTTTCTATGTTTCATGTTTTCCTTCACTCCCTAGAAACTGCACTTTCTTTGAAATCATAGGCAATGAATCTTACTAGGAGAGGTATGGGGACAGAGACAGTTCTGGGATGTGACCTGTAAGCCTCCTGGAGGGCAGTGCCAGGCCTTGATTGCCCACATTCCCTCCATTCCTTCTTTCCTTCCTTCATACATTCGGTCACACAGCCCCACGTGTGCATCACGGTAAGAGCCGAGGGCTCCCTTCAGGGAGCAACCCATTTAGGTCTCTTTTGTTGTTGCTAGGGAGAATACACATCTTTCTTGGAAGCTGGGAGTGTGTTCTCTTATTTCATGTCCATTCAGACAAAGCACCATTAGGCACCATGAAAAATACAGTGACTGACAGGACCCTGTGCAAGGATTTTATGTCCTAAGTTCAGGAGATGGACTTGTCCACAGAAAGGCAGAGTGAAGTGGGCGGCCGGCTCAGAAAAGTGCTGTGCCCAGAAGGGAGCCAGTTCTGACCTCAGTGATAATGAAAGGCTTCCTGGAGGACGCAGCTTGAGCCACACTTGACGTGGGAGTGAACTGGGGTAGGGACACTGCTGCTGAGGGAACGGCAAGAGCGAAAGCACACTGGTGGCCAGGACGTGGTGAGAGCTGAGGTTAGAAAGGTGAGGGGTGCTCATCTGAGGCACTAACAGCAGAAGGAGCCCTGGAAGGATTTTGAGAAGGGAAGGGAGGGATGCAGCCTTATTTTAATGACTGGTGGCAGTGGGAAGGGGTCTGCCTAGCCTTAAGTGAGGGTGTCAGAAGTGGGAGACAGGACCTGCCAAAGGGGAAGAGGGCAGTCACAGTCGGTCCCAGGGCCCAGTGTCTCAGCCAGGTGCTGGAGTTGGGAATGCGGGAGCCCCAGTCCCTGCCTACCTGTCACATGGCAGCTGGAAGGTGGCATCAGCCACACAGGCAAAGAGGGGCCCGCACATGGGAAGCCATGGGATGTGAAGGGCCACAAGGAGAGGACCCTGGGACACAGGAAGAGGTGGTGCATATGGGGCAGGGCAGCCTTCCCAAGATGACTAGAGAATCTTCAACTGGTATCTTGCCTGCGGTATCCACAGTCTCAGCCACTACACTAATGGAACACAGATGCTGTGGGGAGACATAAGGGAACTGACAAACTTCATGCCCCTGTTTTCAAATAGCCTGCAATCTTACCTCTTCCTCTGCGTTTTTTTAGGGGGAGTGACATTTTAATGGGAGGCGGGAGGTTTGCGGAGAAGAGAAAATGTCTTTTTTGTGGGGGTGAGTAGAGACAGAGTCTCACCATGTTGCCCAGGCTGGTCTCAAACTACTGGCTTCAGGCAATCCTTCTGCCTCCCTTCCCAAAGTGTCAGGATTACAGGCATGAGCCACTGCACCAAGCCTGAAAATGGCATTTTGAATGAGCCCACCTGAAATGAAGACAGTTTATTAGGGTCACTGGTTTGAGAATTAAGATCAGTTCTGGCTGGATGTGGTGGGTCATGCCTGTAATCCCAGCACATTGGGAAGCCAAGGTGGGCAGATCACAAGGTCAGGAGATCGAGACCATTCTGGTCAACACGGTGAAACCCTGTCTCTACTAAAAATACAAAAATTAACCAGGCGTGGTGACGGGCGCCTGGAGTCCCAGCTACTCGGGAGGCTGAGGCAGGAGAATCACTTGAACCCCGGAGGCAGAGGTTGCAGTGAGATGAAATCGCACCACTGCACTCCAGCCTGGTGATGGAGTGAGACTCCGTGTCAGAACACACACACACACACACACACACACACACACACACACAAAACCGGTTCGTCACCATAAGCTTTGGGGAAAATTCTTGGCTTTTTTGCTGGGGGGGAGAGCAGTGTCCAGGGAAGATTGGCTGATCTCAGAGCTGGAGGGTTGATGTGGGACTGGCCAGCCCCTTCAGCTGAGTGGGACAGCAACACAGTGGGTGGCAAGGGGCTTCATAAGATGTTGGAGGTGAGGCAGAGACCCCTCCAGTCTACAGTCAGGTAACGAAGAACTTTCCAGAGACAGCTGTGAGTCCGTCTGGCTTAAGGGGTTGTACAGGTGTCTGAGAAAGGGGCCTGAAGGGTGCGGGGCCTGCAGGCTGCCCTGTTTGGAAGGTTCCTGCCTTCTGTCTTGGTAGAAAATGGCAGCTAGCCCAGTAAAGGGCCTCCCTGTATGGCGAGGTAGACCATGTAGTCCCAGATGCCCCCAGGGCTACACTTCCGTCTTGGGGATCTCTTAGTATATGTCTAGTGCCACCACTATTGGTGGAGAGTTTCCTTCTGGAATAACCTTGGGGTGGTGGACGGGTTTTATTTTAATAAAGGAAGAAGGTCTCTTATTCATTTTTACTTATTTGTTTATTTTTTGAGACGGAGTCTCACTTTGTTGCCTAGGCTGGAGTGCAATGGCGAGATCTCAGCTCACTGCAACCTCTGCCTCCCCAATTCAAACAATCCTCCAACCTCAGCCTCCCGAGTGGTTAGGATTACAGGCACCCACAACCACACCCAGCTAATTGTTGTATTTTTAGTAGAGATGGGGTTTTGCCATGTTGGCCAGGCTGGTCTGGAACTCCTGACCTCAGGTGATCCTCCCGCCTCGGCCTCCCAAAGTGCTGGGGTTACAGGGGTGAGCCGCTGCGCCCGACCGGGTCATGCTTTTTTATGTTCATTCAGCAAATACACTGAACACAAGTGCCTTGTGGAGGATGCAGAGATCCTAACACATGATCCTTGCCCTCTAAGGCCTTCCAATCCAGCCACCAGGAAAAAGGAAACCTGGTAACACACAAACCTGACAGCCAAGGAATATTTCCTAAAGGAGAGACTTGATCTGGGCCTCGGAGAAGGGGCAGGCTTTCATGAGCGCACGGTGTAGTCAGTGGTGTGAAAGCAGGAAAGGAAGGGTGTGGCTTTGGGGAACATTGAGTTGATGCTGTGAGGCGCGTGGCAAGCAATGAGCTCATGGACCTGGCCCAAGGGGACCTGGAACATCAAGGTTGTCGGAATGCTCACAGCTGCAAGAAACAGAACTGAAACTTTCTTCACTAAATGGACTTTATTGCTTTCCACAGCTGAAAAGTTCAGCATAGTCCAGGGGGCTTGACTGGGTCCAGGGACTCAAACAATGACACAAAGACACGGTTTCTCTCCACCTCTTTCCTTTGTGTGTCTGCTCAGGTTGTCTCTCCTCAAAGGTGGTGAAGACGGCCACCAGCAGCCTGGGGCTCACCCTAGACTCCTTTTTGAGGTACCAGGATGACTCTCTTTTGCCCAACTTAGATCATGCCTTTACCCTGAACCGTGGCAAAGAACGTGGCGCTTCCTCCTGTGGTCCAGGTAGATGGTTACACGTGGGGTCTGGGATTCAGGGGTGGCACCACTGGCAGTGGCTGGGACATGTGAGCACAAGGGTGAGGCCTACACCACTCGGAGGCCCTGGCTGCCCCTTCTCTCCCCCAGCCCTCCCCTCTCCATGATGATAAGACATGAGGCCACTCACCAGCTCTGCCTTCTGGAAGAAAATCAGTGTCCTACCTTTGAACAGAGCTGGGCCTTGACGTCAGCTCACCCACTCTCTCAAACGGTGGGGCAAACAGAGTCTTGGTTACACCAGCTCTGTCTCAGGGATTGTTTCTTCTGCTTCTCTCCTGCCCTTGCCCCTTTCTTCCTGCTCCATTCTAGTGCCCACCCAGCTCCTCACTTTGTTTTCTTTTCCAAGCAGCTTGAGCAGTGCTCGATGCTCCTGCTCCTGGGACACAGCGTGCACACATCCTGGCTGTTCTGGGTAACTGCACACCCAACCCCAGTGCCATCCCCATATCCCTATCCTGAAATCAACCCAAAGGGTGGGGAGGGAGCAGGCCACAGCAGACAACAGAAGGCGGGGGTACTGAGAGCATGTGCTGCTATTCAGGTACCCTTTGCAGTAATTCCCCAGAAGCACTAACATTTCTGCTAATCTTGGAATGATCTTGGAATGATTCAGGGTTCTCGAGAGAAGCAGAACAATAAGATGTGGAGATACATGTATATATGGAGAAAGAGACACTATAAGGAATTGGCTCATACAAATGTGGAGGCTGACGAGTCCTAAGTTCTGCAGGGTGAGTCAGCAAGCCGAGACCCAGGAGAGCCGAAGGTGTAGTTCTAGTCTGAAGGCCAGCAGGCTCCAGATCCAGGAAGAGGTGATGTTTCAGTTCAAGTCCAAAAGCAAGAAGAAAGCTGATGTCACCACTTAAAAGTTGGTCATGCAGGAGGGGCGCCCTCCAGCTCAGCCTTTTGTTCTATTTGGACCCTCAGCTGATGGATGAGGACCCCCGTGTTAGGGAGGCAGCCTGCTTTACTTGCTCCACCAACCTAAATGCCAATCCTACCCCGCACCCTCACAGATGGACCCAGAGTAATGTTCAAGCAGATATCTGGGCACCCCACGGCCCAGTCCAACTGACACATAAAATTAACCATCACAGATGCTTTCTTTACACATGCTCAATATCTAACAAATATCTCTACGGTGAGATGTTCCCCCCAGCCTTGGGCCCACTTAAGAAAGATGTTGAGCTGGGCATGGGGGCTCACACCTGTAACTCCAGCACTTTGGGAGGCTGAGGTGGGTGGATCACTTGAGGTCAGGAGTTCGAGACCAGCCTGGCCAACATGGTGAAACCCCATCTCCATTAAAAATACAAAAATTAACTGGGTGTGGTGGTGGGCACCTGTAATCCCAGCTACTTGGGAGGCTGAGGTAGGAGAACTGCTTGAACCCAGGAGGTGGAGGTTGCAGTGAGCCAAGATCATGCCACTGCACTCCAGCCTGGGTGACAGAGCAAGCCTCCGTCTCCAAAAACAAAAGAAAGATGTTGAGAAATTGGAGAGGGTCCAGGCGAGCATTCTAAGTGGATGAAAGGTTAAAAGAAAAGGTCTAGAGAAAAGGATGTAATAGCAATCGTAAATGTGTGAGGAGATAATTATTTATTTGCTCAAATGTGTGACTTAAAAAGGCACGCCTTCTCTGTAGGACTGTTTCCTTATATATAAACGAGGGGCTGAACTGGGTGACTTTACAGTCCCTGCAGCCATAAAGATCTGTGATGTCCTGGGAGGGGCTGCCATGCTGTGTATCCACTGTGGGAGATGAAGGAGGACTGAGGAGCTGAGCCGTTTAGCTGTAGCCTGTAGTACCGGCTACACAGGAGGCTGAGGCAGGAGGACCACTGGAACCCCAGAGTTTTGAGGCTGCAGTGCACTATGATCATACCATGAATAGCCACCACACTCCAGCCTGGGCAACACAGCCAGACGACACCTTTCTTTCCTTTCTTTCTTTTCTTCTTTCGACAGAGCTTTGCTCGTCACCCAGGCTGCAGTGCAGTGGCGCGACCTTGGCTCACTGCAACCTCCATCTCCCAGGTTCAAGTGATTCTCCTGCCTCAGCCTCCCAAGTAGCTGGGATTACAGGTGTGTGCCACCATGCCCACCTAATTTTTGTATTATTAGTAGAGACAGGATTTCTCCATGTTGGCCAGCTGGTCTCAAACTCCTGACCTCAGGTGATCCACCCACTTTGGCATCCCAAAGTGCTGGGATTACAGGTATGAGCCACTGCGCCTGGCCTGTATTTATTTACTTATGTGAGTTTTCTTTTTTTTTTTTTTTCCCCAATAGGTTTTTGGGGAACAGGTGGTGTTTGGTTATAGGAATAAGTCGTTTAGTGGTGATTTCTGAGATTTTGGTGCACCTACCACCTACACAGTGCACACTGTACCCAGTGTGTAGTCTTTTATCCCTCACCCCCTTCCCACCCTTTCCTCTGAGTCCCTACCTTGTACTCATCTCTCTTAAAAAAAAAAAAAAAAAAAAAAAAAAGTTCAGGTGCAGTGTGGCTCATGCTTGTAATTCCAGCACTTTGAGAGGCCGAGGTGGGCAGATCACTTGAGGTTAGGAGTTCACGATCAGCCTGGCCAACATGGTGAAACTCCATCTCTACTTAAAAAAAAAAAAAAAATTAGCCAGGCATGGTGGCGCCTCGGCTGTAGTCTCAGCTACTCAGCAGGCTGAGGCAGGAGGATCCCTGGAACCCAGGAGGCAGAGGTTGCAGTGAGCCAAAATTGAGCCACTGCACTCCAGCCTGGGCGACAGAGCGAGACTGCGTCTCAAAAAACAAAAACAACAGCAGCAAAAAAAAGCCAGGCACAGTGGCTCACACTTGTAATCCCAGCACTTTGGGAGGCGGAGGTGGGCAGATCACTTGAGGTCAGGAGTTCGAGACCAGCCTGGCCAATATGGTGAAACTCCGTCTCTACTAAAAATACAAAAATTAGCTGGGTGTGGTGGCTTGCTCCTGTAGTCCCAGCTATTCGGGAGGTTGAGACAGGAGAATCACTTGAACCTGGGAGGCAGAGGTTGCAGTGAGCCAAGACTGCACCACTGCACTCCAGCCTGGGGGACACAGTCAGACCCTCTCTCAAAAGAAAAAAAAAAAAAAAGAAGGAAAGAAATAAATGCTTTTCTCATCTTTCTTTCTTATTATTTTTTGAGACAGGGTCTCACTCTCTCTGTTGCCCAGGGTAGAGTGCAGTGGCACAATCACAGCTCACTGCAGCCTCTATCTCCTTAGGTTTAAGCGATCCTCCCACCTCAGCCTCCAGGTTGCTGAGACTACAGGTGCGCAACACCACACCCAACTAATTTTTTTTTTTTTTTCTTTTCTGTATTTTGTAGAGATGTGGTTTTGCCATGCTGCCCAGGCTGGTCTCAAACTCCTGGGCTCAAGCAATCTACCCACCTCAACTTCCCAAAGTGCCGGGAGTACCACCACACTTGGCCCTTTTCTCATTTGTAAATTGGGTTATTTGTCTTTTATTGTTGAGTTTTAAGAGGTTTTGTTTGTTTTTGCCATCCTGTGCCACTCTGTCACACACGATGGAGTGCCATGGTGCCATCTGGGCTCACTGAAACCTCCAACTCCTGGGTTCAAGCAGTTCTTCTGCCTCAGTCTTGAATGAGCCACCAGGCCCGGCTAATTTTTGTATTTTTAGAGAGCTAGAGTTTCGCAGTGTTGGCCAGGCTGGTCTCAAACTCTTGACTTCAGGTGATCTGCCTGCCTCGGCCTCCCAAAGAGCTGGGATTATAGGCGTGAGCCACTGTGCCCGGCTGAGTTTTAAGAGTGCTTTATATATTCTAGATACCAGCCCCTTAACAAGTGGCATAGAGCAACCATGGCAGAGGGCCTACAGAGAGAAGTTTGTGCCCTGTAGATATACACTAAAACATTTTGGAGAAATGGAAAAATATGGGTTGATATTTTCTATTGCAACAGAATTCTTTTAAAAGACAAAAGAACCTTAGATATCCTCACCAAATTTCAGGATGAAGAAAACAGATATTGGATATTCTTGCTCTAATCTTACCTAAGGGTGTATTAGTCAGTGCTGTTTTAGTTGCAAAAACTAAAAACTCAACTCAAACTAGTCATGGAAGAAAGGAGTTAATTGGCTGAGCAGCAGAGAAGTTAAATCCTGAGGTGAATTCGGGGCTCCCAAGATGTCTGGGCCTCCTCGCTCCCCCTCTTCCAGCTCCACCCCAATCGCTGGCATCATTTGCCGGCCAGGCCCTTTTCTTGCCTTCACTGTGGCAAGAAAGCAGCTTCATTTCTGGTTATCTCACAGCACTGCATTCAACAGAAAACAAAGCAAGCCCTTTCCTTGGAGTTTACAAATGACTCAGGATTCACTCCGATTTGACCAAGAGTCAGAACCCTAACTGGCCAAGCCTGAAGTCACTTGTCTACCCGGATGCCGGGAATAGAACGCATGGATGAGAGGATGGTGGGTGGTTCCTGAAAAGGAAATTCAAGCACTTTTCCCAAAAGAAGCGGGAATGGATGCCGAAACAACACATGTCCCACAAAGAGAGCAGACACTGGGCTTGTGAAGCCACCCCATACCTTCCCTACAGTACTGGGCTTCCCTCGCTGGTGCCCCTGACGGAGCCTTGTCTTCATCCTCCATCATGTATTCATCGCGTGGCGTCACCATTGTTTCCTCCTCTGTCTCCAGAGTGTCTTCTCTTAGTTCTCAGCTAGTAAGGGAAGGAGGCTGGGCATGGTGGCTCATGCCTGTAATCCCAGCACTTTGGAAGGCCGAAGCAGAAGGATTGCTTGAAGCCAGGAGTTTGAGACCAGCCTGGGCAACAAAGTAAGACTCCTGTCTCTACACAAAAGAAAAACAAAAGTTAGCTGGGCATAGTCATGTGCACCTGTGGTCCCAGCTACTTGGGAGGCAGAGGCAGGAAGGGTGCTTGAGCCCAGCAAGCTATGATTGCACCACTGCACTCCAGCCTGGGTGACGGAGTGAGACCTCGTCTATAAAAATTATTTTTAAATGCAAGGGGGAAGGAAATAAGGAGGTAACTACTGAAAGAATGAAAGTTCATGCTAGGAACATACCACAAAATGCAATGGAGATTCAAAGAAGGGCAAGATTGAAGGGGACAGAAAACCTATTCTGGGGTGTCTTTGAGGGCCCTGAGAAATAAAACAAAGGAATGGCAATAGGAACCCAAATATCCTCTTTATTACTGCTAGAGGGCTGGACTGGAGGACACAGCTTTAGACCTGTGAACTAAGTGAGCTGCTAATGCAAACCCCACTAGGAGGCAGGCTCACCCGCCCAGCCACGGCAGCCCTGGACTAGGAAAGGCTCCTTTAGTCCTGCAGGGGTGCAGCCCCCTCAGCGAGAGCGGTGGGAGTTTGTACCCTGCATGTGCTCACCCCCAAGGTGATGGAGGGGCCAACTGGCCTACGTTGGACCAGTTTCCCCTCCCCACCTACCTATCCAAGCGGTAGTCTTTCATTTTCCCTGGGGCAAAGTAATAGAGGGGTGGAGACAAGGCACGAAGGTTACCTTAGTGGAGCTCCCTGAACATGGGAGGAAGCCGGTAAGGTTTCCAAAAGCTCACGGAGACAGTGGCATTTAAGATGGGCCTCTCCTACAGTCCTGAGCAGGACGAAATGCAGACTCTGGGTCAACACTCCTAGATGTGACTTCTGGTCACCCCCACTGTCGAGGTGGCTCCACTCTTGCCCCGTGGCTCTCTGTACTAACCGTCCTCTTACCTTGCCTCCTGGCCTGGGTTGCTATGGAGCAGTAACTCTACAGCTTGGTACTTGGGTCTCGACTTGCTCATACGTGTTTGTGCATCTCTGTGCCCCAAGATTCTCTTCCAGCTATGGCTGGCTCTGCTCTTCTGCATCTGCCATACTGCAATGAGTGGATCTATTTCCAGGTCTGGCAGCCCCTGCTGCTGGGCTCCTTCCCACAGTGGTAAACTGGGCCAGGCTGAAGAGATGATATTAATCTAAGCTGAGCCAGAAACTCACCAAGTGCAGGGAAGGAAGGAAGCAGGAGTGTATGCTTCACTTTGCTCCCTAGGCTCCAGACCCCCGACTGCCTGCTGGGAAAACAGGGGCAACTCTTGCCCACATGAAGCAGGGAGCCTCGTTCCTGAGGCGGGGCACTGGTGGAGGCTGCCTGAATGTGTGTTCTCACTGGCGACTTGGATCTGGTCCTGAGAAGAGTTGACCCGCGGTGTCTTTGGCCTTGCGATTCCACATACAGTCCCCTCCTTGATGACAAAAACAGATGCTTCCATGAGGAGTTTTTGAATTAGGAAGAAATTACCTGCTATGAGGAACAGTCTCGCGTACTGAGGAGTAAGAGGACGAATACTGTAAACACTTTCTTCTGAATAATAGACTAATAGAGCTTTGGATTGTCCATACATTCTGAAGGGAAGAAAAGGCACTGATTTGCTGCCTTTTGGCATGATAGTCGAAGTCCAGGGGTTGCATCAGATTCAAACAGCTTGTTCTCCAAGTCCTGCAGGGAAAGGGACCAAGGCATAGACATGAGAGCTAACAACCACTACCGTCGAGCAGGCCCACGTAACCCTCTGCACAATGCCTGCCCTCCGCAGTCATGAGAAACGATTTCCACACGTGCTGCTGCTAAGATAATGAACAGGTGCTTCCGAACTCTCTGCCAGAGCCCAAACCAGAAGACACGATCTGTAGCTTGGGATGTGACACCTGCAGGCCATGAGGAAGGACACACCGAGGGCAAGGGTGTCAGCTGAGGGACACCAGTGAGGATGGCTGCAGAGGGGTGTGCAGAGCCCCAGCGCCGTGCAGGTGGAGAGAGTCCTGCTCTAACGCCCAGCGCTGGTTATCCGCACAGGGATACTCTGTGGAGCTCCACGACAGACTCTGTTTCAGGGTGGGCTCCCTGGAGGCTGACTTTGAGATGGAGATTTGCAGGCAGGGAGTGTACTGGGGCTGCTCTCAGGTTTCGCACCTACAGGAGAAGGGAAGGAAGCTGATTTGCTCAGAGGGAGAAGCTGGGCTGCAAGGCAGTCCCCTCAGCTGAACCCATGGAGGGTTCTGAAGCCTTAGAAAAGTCTCATGGCCGTCCCAGCTTCAGATGCCCCCATCCCCACCGAGCTGACGGGCCAGACCTTTGTACCCCAGCTTCAGCCAGTCACTGGGTGCATCCTGTCCTCAGAGAGGAGGTGGGACACTGGGTGGGGAAGCTCTCTTCACTTGGGGTAATTCCTGAGGAGGGCGGTGAGCCAGCAATCCTCCCTGCAGCTGGGGCAGAGCCTCTGTCTTGAGGGGGATCTGGATTGTGTAACAGGGCATCCACAGCCTCTTGTGCCACTCAGATCCACGCCTCCGGCTAAGTTCTGGGGCAGCTCGCCTTTCTCTGGAACAAACGGTTCATCAGATGACCACAGCCCCCACCACTGCAGGTGTGCTTGAGTTCTGTGATACTCCCCATCTCCCTCTTCTATCCTTCGTTTATTTATTTATTTAGAGACAGTCTGGTTCTGTTGCCCAGGCTGGAGTGCAGTGGTGTGATCACAGCTCACTGCAGCCTCCACTTCCCAAGCTCAAGTGATCCTCCTGCGTCAGCCACCTGAGTAGCTGGATCTACAGGTGTGCGCCACTGCACTCAACTAATTACATTTTTTTTTTTTTTTTAAGAGATGAGGTCTCACTATGTTGCACAGGCTGATGTTGAATTTCTGAGCTTGAGTGATCCTCCTGCCTCAGGCTCCCAAAGTGCTAGGATTACAGGTGTGAAGCACTGCACTCGGACTTCTATCCGTTTTATTTTACTTTTTTTTTTTTTTTTTTGAGACCGAGTCTCACTCTCTTGCCCAGGCTGGAATGCAATGACACGATCTCGGCTCACTGCAACCTCTGCCTCCCAGCTTCAAGCAGTTCTCCTGCCTCAGCCTCCAGAGTAGCTGGGATTACAACCACACAACACCACGCCTGGCTAATTTTTGTAATTTTTTTAGTAGAGACAGGGTTTCAGCATGTTAACCAGGCTGGTCTCGAACTCCGACCTCAAGTGATCCTCCCGCCTCGGCCCCCCAAAGTGCTGAGATTATAGGCGTGAGCCACTGCGCCCGCCTCGGCTTCTATCCACTTTAGATTCTCCTCCCTGCAGGAGGCACCTCAGCTGAGCCCCTGGCCACCACACCCTCTTCAGGCCATGGCTGCTGCACCTGTGCATTTCCCATCAACAAGGGGCAAGTGCGCACAGAGACATAATCCTTCTGGTTCCCACTGTGCAACTGCCTGGGGGGCACGGTCCACTATTCCTGCCAGGATGGTGGCTCCTGCTTATTGCCTACTGGTTCCTTGGTATACTTTCGCTGTATCCCTTGACAGAGACATTTCCTCACTGGGAACCAGAACCTAAAATCCTCAAAGCTTAGAGTTGTGGTAACAGAAATACCCCAATGGGATTAATGTAAAGTGGAGCCACTGCTATCTCTACCCCTTGGTTCCTGGACTTATATATTCCTCCCAGTGGGACATAGCGCCTTACTGGTTGTTGATTAGAGTGCACACTGTGCCCTGGAAGGTGGTGTCCCCTCCTTACTTGGTGTCATCATCTCTGAGCTGGCATCTCAGCTATGCCTTCAACAGCCCATTTCTTCTCCTCGTTCAAGCCAGTATCTTCTGGGTGGTGCAGAATGTGACAGGACCGGTGATCCCATGGTCACATGCCGTTGTCATGCCTTCTTGGCTATGCAATGAATGGGCCCTTGGGTCCGATGTGATGTGATGTGGGATCCTGTGTCAGCGGGTAAAACGCTCAGTAAGCCCTCAGATAGTGGTGTTGGCTGAGGCCCTGCCGGCGGAAAAGGTAAGCATGTGTCCATTCTAGTCAAAATAAATTTCTGCCATTTCTAGAATGGAAGAGATCCACTGTAGTCAACTTACTATCAAGTGGCTACTTATTCACTTTGAGAGCCACTGCCATCTCCGAGGATCAGCACTGATGCATTGCTGGCAGGCTGGACATTCAGCAGTGGCGGTAGCTACATCAGCCCTTATGAGTGACAGCCCATGCTATTTGGTCTGTGTGTTTGTCCCCATCCCTGCCACCACAGCTGCTCCTTCACATGCCCACTGTGTCAGTTCTGGGGTGGCTGATGGCATCTGGCTGACATCCAATCGGCGAAACCATTCTATCTATTTGGTGGTTTGGTGTTTCTTTCATGGTAGATGCTCTCTGGCGGTCCTCTTCACACTTCTTAGCTACTCAAATAGTCCATCCACATGCCTCTGTCCCCAACATCCTTGTCCTTGATCTTCTCATCTTTCTCCTTCCAGACCCCCGATCCACACATCAAGGCAGCTGCTAGTAGCCATGAATGAATATAAAGTGTGCCCTTGGGCTACATGTCTTTCCATACAAAGTGGATGAACAGATGCACCACTGAGAGGACTGATCCACTGGGGGAACTTCCCTTGCCACTGTTTGTCAAGATCAGCCTATGGTGGGCTGTACTGTAGTCACAGTTCATTTTTGGCTTGCACCCACATACCAGTCTGACCCGTCTGTGAATCAAGGCAAAGCAAAGGCTTTCCTCTTTTGTCAGCGATCATAAAGGACTTTGCCCCCTGTGCAGCCACAGGCGTGAGCTGAGGAAGAAACCCTGGTGCCACACTGGCAGGTGACATGTGTCTGGGCCACCTGACTGTGTAGCTCTGTTCATGCCCAGTTCTGGACATACCACTTCCATCTTATTATGGATTATTGCTAGGCCCATTCAACTTTAGGTCTTGGTGAGTTTGAAAGGCAGAACCTAATGAATAACGAACGGTTCTAGACACGTGGTCACTTGGTGCCCCTTGGTGAAGTATTCCATCTCTGCCAGGGTCTAGTAGCCCTCCAGGAGCTACTTTTCAAAAGGTGTCTAATTCCCTGCTGCAGATAGTATGGTCTTGCTCCAGAACCCTGAAGACCTATATTGTGATTGTCCTACTGGGGCTTGCTAGAAACTCCACCTTGGATACCTGTAATATAATGGAATGAGCAGAGGCTCAGCAGAGGTGCTTCCTGAGGTTGAGGGGAATCTAAAATGGACAGTAGAGGAAGAGAAGTGATGATCAACTGAAACATCAAGACTGTAGGGTCTGCCACTTGTAGCAACTGGACCTGCTGCAGAGCTCTCTCCTATTCTGGGCCTCCCAGTCAAAGATGGCAGCCTCTTGTGTTACCAGGTATTAGGTTAAGCAGTATTACCAGTTGTGGAATATGCTGCCTCTAAAACATGAATACATTTACTAGAAGTTGTGCGTCCCTCTTCCTTGTGGTAGGTATGAGTTGCAGTAATGTGTTCCTTGCTTTAGAATGTTCCAGCATGCTTAGACCACTGGACTCCTAAAAAGTTCACGGATGAGGCAAGCTCTTGTATATCACAGGACGTTTCTCCCACTTTCTAGAGTATATGTGTCTCACACAAAGTACTTGACACTTCTTGCTCATCTGGCTTCATTAGCGTGATGCATATGATATCATCAACATAGGAACTAATACGAAGTTCTAAGAAATATTCAGACAGTTCTCATGTCTTTAGACCATATTTTGACAGAGTTAACACAGCCCTGTAGGAAAACCATAAATATACACTTGTATCAATTCCAAGTGAACCTACTGTTTCTGATCTTCCTTTTGGTGGGGATAAGTCGTGCATCGGCCAGATCAGTGGCCAGTTATCTTACACTGTGTAGACTGTGTAAATCCACTCTAGCATGGATGCATCGGGCACAGTAGCTGTAATTGGGGATATCTGGTTCGTTTGTTGTAGTCTACTTTCACACTACAGGACATACCTGGGTCTCGCAGGGTCCGGATGGGCGAATTAAGTGGAGATTTGAGGGGGGACACTACCCTTGCATCCTTTGTTCTTTAAGGTGGCATTAATTTCTGCCATTCACCTGGGATGCAATATTTTTATTTATTTAGAGACAGAGTCTCGCTCTGTTGCCCAGGCTAGAGTGCAGGGATACACTCTCGGCTCACTGCAACCTTCACTTCCCGGATTCAATGACTCTCACGCCTCAACCTCCCGAGTAGCTGGAACCACAGGTGTGTGCCACCATGCCTGGCTAAATTTTTTTGTATTTTTAGCCTGTTGGCCAGGCTAGTCTCGAACTCTTGGCCTCAAGTGATCCATCTGCCTTGCCTAGGATTACAGGCGTGAGCCACTGTATCCAGTCTGCTTTTTCTTTCTTATGTTGGCTGGTTGTATTAGTTATCTACTGCAGAACAGTAAACCACCCCAGGGAGCATACTCATTTGGTGGGCTTTCATCTTAAAAGGAACAAAGGCAGAGTGTGTGCAGGTATAGGCTGGTAGATTTGGTGGTGGGAAAACGAGGCAGTTCTGGTCTAATTGTAATTGTTTCTTTTTGCTTTTCTTTTTTTCCAAGATAGGTTGCCCAGTGCAGTGGCGAGATCATGGCTCACTAACTCACTACCGCCTCAATCTCCTGGGCTCAAGTGATCCTCCCACCTCAGCCTCCCAAATAGCTGGGATCACAAGAGTGCTCCACCCTGCCTGGCTAATTTTTAAATTATTTTTGGTAGAGACAGGGTTTTGTCATGTTGCCTAGGCTGGTCTCAGACTCCTGGGCTCAAGTGATCCTCCCACCTTGGCCTCCCAAAGTGCTGGGATTACAGGCATGAGCCACTGCACCTGGCCTGAATTGTTTCCATTTTATCATTAAACAAAGCAGGTCATCAGCTGAGATGTGAATCTCAGTAATACTGTCTGTATCATGAGACCTGTCTCCTTGGCCGTAATTGCCACAACTGGACCAGGGATGGGCTCCTAATCCAAGTGAAGGCATTCGATTCTTTCTTTTGGGAGCTTGAAGTGACGATTCAAAGACATCAGTGTCAATTAGTGCTCAACCTGGAAGGATCTGTAAATTCAGAAACTGTGGGGCAGACATTTTCCTTCATATAAATGGAAAAGCTGACGAGATTAGGTAGGGGTTTGGTGAAAGAGGAGTAAAGCAGAAAGGAAGTAGAAAAGTAGCAAGAAAATAAGAGTCCACATAGACTTGGAGTTGCAAAAGGAGTTACTTAGGTTCCTGTCCTAAGGTTCGAGTCCTCTGAGAAGATGCCTGGATAGGACTAAATGTGCAAGCGATGTGCTGGGAAAACACTTGCGAAGGGAATAGGAGGAAGCCGGGAGAGCCTGGGAGAGCTGCGATGCAGGTGCAGCCCCTGCGAGGAGACAGGAAGGGAGGAGGGCTGGCTTGAGGAGGTGTTAGAACGCAGTGGATAGTTCTTTCTTTTTCAGAGACAGTCTCCCTTTGTTGTCCAGGCTGGCCTCAAACTCCTGAGCTCAAGCAATTCTCCTGCCTCAGTCTCTTGAGCAGCTGGGACTACACGCGCATAACCATGCCCAGCTTAGAATGGAATGTAGTTCTAAGAAAGCTCTGGCAGAGCTGATGAGGTGTGCTTGTGCCAAAGCCACCTGTCAGAGGAGTCCCCCATCTCCCAGAAATGGGCCTGCCTTAGCATGGCAGGGCTGCACTCAGGCACTGGGTGGGAGCAGCTCACAGGAAGGGCGGTCTCCGTGCAAATGCAATGACAGAATTTCATAGCCCAGCAGCAGGGGGCCACGTTACGCTCCCTGCAGAGAGGTGAGCAGCGCGCTCTAACGGCCACAGTTCACAGTGCCTTTTCAGTTCCTTTTTCTACCACCTCATGACGCACAAGGGCCTTTCCTGCCTGTGAGTTCTGAGCTTCTCGAGACACTCCTGGATCTTTCAAATTTGATTCCCTATTTATGCTTAAACTACTTTGAGTGGATTCCAAGTACTTGTAACAAAAACAACAACAAAAAACATAGATTGAAATAGTAGCAAGGGGACTATAATCTAAATTTTCTTTTTTTTTTTTTCTTTTTGAGACGGAGTCTCACTCTGTCACCCAGGCTGGAGTGCAGTGGCTGGATCTCAGCTCACTGCAAGCTCTGCCTCTCGGGTTCCCGCCATTCTCCTGCCTCTGCCTCCGGAGAGCTGGGACTACAGGCGCCCGCCACCATGCCCGGCTAATTTTTTGTAGTTTTTTAGTAGAGACGGGGTTTCACCATGTTACCCGGGATGGTCTCGATCTCCTGACCTCATGATCCGCCCGCCTCGGCCTCCCCAAGTGCTGGGATTACAGGCGTGAGCCACCGCGCCTGGCCTAAATTTTCTATAGAAGAGGAGATGGAAGGAGGAAATAATAATTCTAGCGCTTATTCCTTATACTCCATAGACGGTTCTACAGTTTGTAATGTATTTTAACTTACACAATCTCATTTGAGCCTTACAGCAACCTCTGAACACAAGTAAGGCTGGCATCATTATCTGTATTTCAGATGAGGAAGCTAAGTTTCAGAGACAATACAAACTACGCTGAATTGAAAAAAAATGGAGGCCGGGTGCGGTGGCTCACGCCTGTAATCCCAGCATTTTGGGAGGCCGAGGTGGGCAGATCACCTGAGGTCGGGAGTTCGAGACCAGCCTGACCAACATGGAGAAACCCCGTCTCTACTAAAAACATAAAATTAGCCGGGCGTGGTGGTGCATGCCTGTAATTCCAGCTACTCGGGAGGCTGAGGCAGGAGAATCGCTTGAACCTGGGAGGCCGAGGTTGCGATAAGCTGAGATAGTGCCATTGCACTCCAGCCTGGGCAAAAAGAGCAAAACTCCACTCAAAAAAAAAAAAAAAAAGAAGACAAACCATATAAATATTAGCCTCTACCTATAAAAGCAGTAAGCCAAAAGCAGCACTGCATTCCTGGAGACATTGCAGAAATTAGTGCCACCACTAATCAATGATTTGAAAGACACAGAGCTGATGATTTCCATTCAGCTTAGCTCTCTAGCCTGTGCAGATCCAACCTGGATCCAAGAGAACGGCGTGGATTATTATAAACTCGGTTAGGTTGTGACTCCAATTGCAGCTGCTATTCTAGGTGTGCCTTCATTCATGAAGCAAATCAGTGCATCCCTTGGAGCAAAGTATGCAGCTGTTGATCTGATGAATGCTTTTATCCTCAGTACTTTTTAGTAAAGACCATCAAAAGCAGTTTGCTTTGAGCTGACAGGGCTAGCAATACCTGTTCGTCATCCAAACTCAGGACTGTATCAATTCGCAGTCATCTGTCATCATCTAGTTTGCGGAGACCTTGTCGTCTTCTCTACTCCATAGGACATCACACTCGTCTAATATGTTGAGAACATGTTGATTAGAAGTAGTAACTATTCTAGTCATCTTGACGAGACATACGTGTGCCAGAGGGTGACAAATCCCACAAACATTCAGTGAAACTTCTGGGGGGCCTAATTGTCTGGGGCATGTTAAGCTGCGCCCTACTACCACTAAGAAAGAGGTACAATGCCCAGTGGGTTTGGATTTTGGAGGCAATGTATACCTCATTTGAATGTTCTTCTCTGACCCATTTTCTGAATAACTTAAAAGGCTATTAGTTTTGAGTGGGGCCCAGAACAACAAATGACATTGTCATGACAGTCCCTGACTCATGAAGGTTCAACTTAAATGTTTTTACTTTACCAATGGTGTGAAAGTGATGTGCGTTCAGTAGAAGCTGTATTTCGAATGCTGGATTTTGATCTTTCCCTGAGTGAGTGATACGTGGCGGGAGGCTCTCTCGTGATGCTGGGCAGCAGCAGTGAGTGCAGCTCTGCCAGCCACAGGGTCACTGGGCTGGATGACCAATGCTGTACGGTGGGCTGTGTGGACAGATCACTTTGCCCAGCTGTAGGCCAGTGGAAGTGTTCTGGGCATGTTCAAGGTAGGCTAGGCTATGATGTCCTGTAGTTAGGTGTATTCAGGGCATTTGTGACTCAGGATATTTTCTTTTCTTTTTCTGAGGTAGAGTCTCACTCTGTCTCACCAGGCTGGACTGCAGTGGTGTAAGCATGGCTCTCTGTACCCTCGATCTCCTGGGCTCAAGCCGTTCTCCCACCTCAGCCTCCCAAGTAGCTGGGACTACAGGCATGTGCCTCCATGACTGGCTAACTTAATTTTTTTTTTTTTTGTATCTTGCTATGTTGCCCAGGCTGGTCTCACACTTCTGGGCTTAAGTGATCTTCCAGCTTTGGCCTCCCAAAGTGTGGAGATTAGAGGCATGAGCCATTGCACCTGGTGAAATTTTTACAATTGTATGTTGCCTCAGCATCCATTTGAAATATACGTTAGCCTTTCTCATATAAAAAGCAGGACTCAGTCACCCTTGACACAGTTTCCAGTTCTCCCGCTCCTCCTGGTTCCTCAATGTGATCAATCTAGATACCTGCCTTGTACAACCACCTCCTGATGACCATTTCCCTGTGGACACCTAGATACTACCTGCGTGACTTGCTCCACCAACCCCCTCGCCCCACACGGACATGCTGCGGTGACCACCTCTGAGTCACAGCATGACCCCATGGTACTTGTGCCTGCTTGTTCTAAACTTACCGATTAGAACTCCTAGTGGACTCAGTGGCTCACGCCTGTAATCCCAACAGTGTGAGTGGCCAAGATGGGAGGACTGCTTGAGGCAAGGAGTTCGAGACACCCTGGGCAACATAGCGAGACCTTGTCTCTACCAAAAATAATTTAAAAATTAGCTAGGTTGCCAGGCGCGGTGGCTCAAGCCTCTAATCCCAGCACTTTGGGAGGCTGAGGCAGGCGGATCACGAGGTCAGGAGATCAAGACCATCCTGGCTAACACGGTGAAGCCATGCCTCTAGTAAAAATACAAAAAAATTAGCCGGACGAGGTGGCGGGCACCTGTAGTCCCAGCTACTCGGGAGGCTCAGGCAGAAGAATGATGTGAACCCAGGAGGCAGAGCTTGCAGTGAGCCGAGATAGCACCAGCCTAGGTGACAGAGCAAGACTCCGTCTCAAAAAAAAAAAAAAAAAAAAAAAATTAGCTAGGCATGGTGGCACACTCCTGTGATCCCAGATATTTAGGAGGCTGAGGTGGGAGGATTGCTTGAGCCTGAGAGGTAGAGGGTGCAGTGAGCTGTGATAGTGCCAGTGCACTCCAGCCTGGGCAACAGAATGAGATCCTATTTCAAAAAACCAAAAACCCATTGGGTGTGGCAGCTCATGCCTGGAATCCCAGCACTTTAGGAGGCCGAGGCAGGAAGATCACCTGAGGTTAGGAGTTTGAGACCAGACTGGGGAACATGGCAAAACCCTATCTCTACTAAAAATACAGAAATTAGCCAGGTGTGGTGGCAGGCACCTGTAATCCCAGCTACTTGGGAGGCTGAGGCATGAGAATCTCTTGAACCCGCAAGGCGGAGGTTACAGTGAGCTAAGATTGCACCATTGCATTCCAGCCTAGGTGGCAGGGTGAGAATCCATCTCAAAAAAAAAGAAACAAAACCAAATCCAACCCTCGCCCCCCACCGCCACAGAACAAAACAAAACAAAACCCTCCTCTCAGGAAACCTGCTTGAGTAATGGCCTGGACCCAAAACAGACATTAGCCCTCAGGCCCCTTGCTTTCTCTCTCACTTCCCGCTCCCCAGCTAAGCACGTGTGTCCAGGCTGGCTCTCCTCTCCCCACTGGCCCTGAGAGGCGTGCTGCCCTCTTCTCTGTAAGAGATCTGTAAGCAATACACTGCTTCTGTTACTTCATGTGTTTTGTTGTGTTGCCTCCTCTGCAACTCACCTGACCGTCACACCTGAACCCAACTCTCCTCCCAGTGAGGTTCTCCTGCAGAGTGGCTATCTTGGTAGGAATAAACTGGACACAAGTCAGACAAGAGCCACACAGGTGTCTGCCAGGATCAACAAGTTTCCTGTGAGGCGGACACCTGGTCATGGGTCAGACACTTAGGAATTAGGCCATCTGCCAGATGATGAAGTATCCTGTCAATGGTGCACTGCGAACATCCATGGCCACCTCTCCTGGGGCCCTGGAGTCAGGACGGGGCTAGAATTTACAGTCACTATCCAGAAAGAGGCCTCGAGATGAAATCAGAAGAAACACAATACTGTCTTCTGCAGGTAACTATTCTCCTTTTGAGATACAGCTTCGAGCATGTCACTTGCCCTAGTGGACACTAAAGCCCTTGGCTGTGGGCCACCAAAATATCAAGTGTCCTGAGCTGAGCCTAAATATCATTATTTATTAATGATAAATTAAATTGGGTATTATATGACTCATGGAGCCAGAAAGTTGCACTCCATCTACTTAATGATGGACTCATTATGAAATGGAAATGGTATAAATGGGATTGGGTCTGACAGGTCCTAAATGCTGAAGCAAGTTCTCTGAGTAACTACTCCTGCTACATTGCCTGTTCTCTCTCACCCACGTCTATGGCCTCATGGGGAATCCTCTATCACCACTTGACCAAGGAGGAAAAAATTAAAAAAAAAAAAAAATTCAAGTCTGGCTGGGCACGGTGGCTTACATCTGTAATCCCAGCACTTTGGGAGGCCGAGCCGGGAGGATTGCTTGAGCCACTAGTTCGAGAACAGACTGAGCAACATTGTAAGACCCCATCTATACAAAATAATAATAATAATAATAATAATAATAATAATAATAATAATAATGGCCGGGTGCAGTGGAATGCACCTGTGATCCCAGCAACTTGGGAGGCTGAAGTAAGTGGTGATTATTCCACTGCACTCCAGCCTGGGCGACAGTGAGACCCTGCCTCAGAAAAAGAAAAAAAAAAAAATTTTCAAGTCTGGTTCCTTGTTACAGATGTTTCTGCATCACATACTGCTGTAACCCCACTCAAGGTGGTCCTGAGAACAGTGGTCAAAGGAAATCTTCCAAGTGGGCAAAACTTTGAGTGGTGCATCCAGTTGCTCATTTGACCTAGAAGGAGATGGTCAGAGCTGTGGCACTACATTAGAGGAACACGGCTGGAAAAGAGTAGAAAGAGACGGTCACAGGTGTGGTTCTACATTAGAGGAACACGGCTAGAAAAGGGTAGAAAGAGACGGTCACAGCTGTGGTTCTACATCAGAGGAACACGGCTGGAAAAGGGTAGAAGGAGATGGTCAGAGCTGTGGTGCTACATTAGAGGAACATGGCTGGAAAAGGGTAGAAGGAGATGGTCACAGCTGTGGCGCTACATTAGAGGAACATGGCTGGAAAAGGGTAGAAGAAGACGGTCGGAGCTGTGGTTCTACATTAGAGGAACGCGGCTGGAAAAGAGTAGAAGGAGACGGTCGGAGCTGTGGTTCTACATTAGAGGAACACGGCTGGAAAAGGGTAGGAGACGGTCGCAGCTGTGGTTCTACATTAGAGGAACACGGCTGGAAAAGGGTAGGAGACGGTCAGAGCTGTGGTTCTACATTAGAGGAACACGGCTGGAAAAGGGTAGGAGACGGTCAGAGCTGTGGTTCTACATTAGAGGAACACGGCTGGAAAAGAGTAGAAGGAGACGGTCAGAGCTGTGGTTCTACATTAGAGGAACATGGCTGGAAAAGGGTAGAAGGAGACGGTCAGAGCTGTGGTTCTACATTAGAGGAACATGGCTCTAAAAGGGTAAAGTTTGAATGCTTTGTTGTGAAAACTGGGGACAAGTGAAGGGTGTCTGCTCTCACCATTTCTATCCAACATTGTACAGAAGGTTCTAGTCAGTGAAATAAAGCAAGAAAAACAAACAAGTACAGTGCTATGGCTTGAATGCCCTCTCCAAAACCCATGTTGAAACTTGATCCCGAATATGGCAGTGTTGAGAGGTGGGGCCTTTAGGGGTGATTGGATCAAGAGGGTTCTATCCCCATGAATAGATGAATTCATAGATCAATAGATTAAAGGGTTAATGAAGTAATGGGTTATCATCAGAGTGGAACTGGCGGCTTTATAAGAGGAAGAGAGACCTGAGCATAGCACATTAGTATTTTCGGCCCCTCGCCATGCGACACCCCGTGGCCACCTCAGGACTCGGTAGTCTCCATCAGCAAGAAGGCTCTCACCAGATATGCACCCTCAACCTTGGACTTCTGAGCCTCCATAACTATAAGAAACAAATCTTTTTTCTTTTTTTCCCTTTAAAAATGTGTATAAAGGTAAGGGGTACAAGTGTAGCTGAGTCACATGAATATACTGCATAGTGGTGAAGTCTAAGCTTTCAGTGTCACCATCACCTTCTTTTTCTTTACAAATCACCCAACTTCAGATATTCTGTTATAAGCAACAGAAAATGGACTCATACATACAGACTGGAAAGGAGGAAGCAAAACTATCTTTATTGGCAGAAAACATAACTGTGTATATAAAAAACCTAAGGAATTCATCAAAATAAGCTATCAGAACTAATAAATTGTGGGACAGCCCAGCATGGTGGCTCACGCCTGTAATCCCAGCATTTTGGGAGGCCGAGGCAGGTGGATCATTTGAGGTCAGGAGTTTGAGACCAGCCTAGACAACATGGTGAAATCCTGTCTCTACTAAAAATACAAAAATTAACCGGGCATGGTGGCACGCGCCTGTAATCCCAGCTACTCAGGGGGCTGAGGCAGGAGAATCGCTTGAGCCTGGGAGGCGGAGTTTGCAGTGAGCTGAGATGGCACCATTGCACTCAGGTCTGGGCAATAGAGTATGACCCTGTCTCAAAAATAATAATAATAATAATGATGATGATAATAAATAAAATTAAAAAAAAGAAAGATAGATTGTGGAATACAAAGTCAACATAAAAACTATTATATTTCGGCCGGGTGCGGTGGCTCACATCTATAATCCCAGCACTTTGGGAGGCCAAGGCGGGCGGATCACCTGAGGTCAGGAGTTCAAGACCAGCCTGACCAACATGGAGAAACCTTGTCTCTACTAAAAAATACAAAACTAGCCGGATGTGGTGGCACATGCCTGTGATTCCAGCTACTCGGGATGCTGAGGAAAACTGCTTGAACCCAGGAGGCAGAGGTTGCGGTGAGCCCACTCCAGCCTGGGCAACAAGAGCAAAACTCTGTCTCAAAAAAAAAAAAAACAAAAAAAAAAACTATTTTATTTCTATATAGTAGCATTGAAGAATTGGAAACTGAAAAATTTAAAACACCACTTGCAACGGGACCAAAAATCAGAAAAACACTTATGGATAAATTAAACAAAATCATGGAAGACCTGTACGCTAAAGCTAAAAAAAAAAAAAAAAAAAGGCTGAGAAAGTTAAATAGAAGAATAAATAAATAAGAGTATGCTATGCTCATGAGTTGGGAAGACTCCACATTGCTAAGACATCAGTTCTCCCCAAATTAATCTAAAGATTTAATGCAGTCCCAATCAAAATCCCATCAGGCATTTTTTGGGGGTAGAAATTGACAAGGTGGGCCGGGCGCTGTGGCTCAAGCCTGTAATCCCAGCACTTTGGGAGGCCGAGATGGGCGGATCACAAGGTCAGGAGATTGAGACCATCCTGGCTAACACGGTGAAACCCCGTCTCTACTAAAAAATACAAAAAACTAGCCGGGCGTGGTGGCGGCGCCTGTAGTCCCAGCTACTTGGGAGGCTGAGGCAGGAGAATGGCGTAAACCCGGGAGGCGGAGCTTGCAGTGAGCTGAGATCTGGCCACTGCACTCCAGCCTGGGTGACAGAGCGAGACTCCGTCTCAAAAGAAAAAAAAAAAGTATTAGCTGTGAAAAGAGAAGTGGTATCTAGAAAGGGGAAGAGTTAAAGCCTCTTTTTAAAGATTTTTATCCCTAAAGCCTTTTTTGAAGATGAACTCAATTGTGTTTATGTACTGATGGGAAAGAGGCAGTAGAGATGGAGAAAATGGCTGCATTAGAGAGGCTCAGCTGGAGTTTCTGAGAATTCATTTGGTTTATAGGCTATTGGCAGAAAATTTATGTATACATATAAAATCAAACCCACAAAGTACTCTTTTTGTTTTGTTTTGTTTTTGAGACAGAGTCTCCCTGTGTAGCCCAGGCTGGAGCGCAATGGCACGACCTCGGCTCATTGTAACCTCCGTCTCCCAAGTTCATGCAATTCTCCTGCCTCAGCCTCCCGAATAGCTGGGATTACAGGCATGCACCATCACAGCTGGCTAATTTTTGTATTTTTAGTAGAGATGGGGTTTCACCATGTTGGCCAGGCTGGTCTTGAACTCCTGACCTCAGGTGATTTGCCTGCGTCAGCCTCCTAAAGTGCTGGGGTTACAGGCGTGAGCCACTGCACCCGGCCAAAGTGCTCTTTTTAAAAAATTATTATTATTAAGAAATCCACTTCTCTAACTGTCACAAAGTCCAGGCTGAGTTAACAGTGATGAGTTCCAGAGGCAACTACACCCCACTCTGGGTTTTCTGGTTACAATCACTGCATTCACTCTCGACCTCAACTGAAAACCCAGACCCAGGAGGCCTCAAGTCCTGCCCTTCTACTCCTGGCAGATGCCAAGGCCAACCATATAGGAGGCTTGTTTAGAGGAGAAGACAAACCCTCCACTCTACTTTATGAGGCAGATAGCAACCCCAAACCACCAATGGGCTGGGGCTTGCGCAGGCCTCACTGGCTCCTTTTAAAAATGTTTTTAGAGAGAGGGCGTAGTGGCTCGTGTCTGCAATCCCAGCACTTTGGGAGGCCGAGGCAGGCAGATTGCCTGAGGTCAGGAGTTCGAGACCAGCCTGGGCAACAGGGTAAAACTCCATCTCTACTAAAATACAAAAAATTTGCTGGGCATGGTGGCATATGCTCGTAATCCCAGCTACTTAGGAGGCTGAGGTATGGGAATTGCTTGAACCCGGGAAGCAGAGGTTGCAGGGAGCCAAGATCCAGCCTGGGCAACAGAGTGAGATTCTGTCTCAAAAAAAAAAAAAAAAAAAAAAAAAGCCTGGCTCAACACGGTGTCAAATACTACTTTCTGTTACATACACATTTCTTTTTCATTGCCTTCCAGATGAAATAAAACCTCATTCATCCAAACTAAAATTGGACAGGCTGGATAGGAGAGACCTAAATTTCAGTTCCCAGGAAAGCATAATCTCTCTTTGGAGAAATAGTTACTTTTATTAAGAACGTCTAAAATCGCATAACTCTTTAGCTACAGTAAAATTCCTAAATGCCTTGAAACCAGCAGTCCATTTCACACCAAGACAGTTTATAATGTTTTTTTTTTCTGTCAATAAGGTGCTTAAGTATAAGATTTAAAAAGGTAAGGAAAAAACTGAGCAGTTTTGTTTTAATGAGGTTGAATACAGAATAGTAATTAAATACACTTTGAAATCTTTTAGCCAGGTTGCTCATGGGTGAGTAAACCTATTTACCTTCCAACACTGTCACCTTTGGGTCAAAAGGAGAGGGACAGCTACTACTTGACCTAGGGCATCTAGAGGCAACAAACTCTCTTCTGTTGCCCTTTTACCAAAAGGTTGACATATTTGCAGATTGCGACGGGCCACCTGCCCATGTGACTCCCTCTGGACTGTCCTGGGCTCTCAGGTTGTGACACGGGTCCATTCTTGGACTGAGGAGTTAGCAGAGAGGAATGTTTGGGGTGCTTCTGGGACAGCCAGGAGGGGAGGCTGAGGAAGGTTCTGATGGCAGGCGTCGAAGGCCTGAACAGTCCCCGTTCACCAATGGTGTCTTCACTGCCCCCTACCCCATCCTGGTGTAACCACCCAGTGTGTTCACCTTGCTTGCTGCATAGACAGAGCTGATTTATCAAGATAAGAGAATTGCAATAGAGAAAGAGTAATTAACACAGAGCCCACTGTGCTGGAGACCAGAGTTTCATCATTACTCAAATCAGTCTCCCTGAGCATTTGGGGATCAAAAGTTTTTTTTATTGAGATGGAGTCTTGCTCAGTTGCCCAGGCTGGAATGCAGTGGCACAATCTCAGCTCACTGCAATCTCTGGTTCACGCCATTCTCTTGCCTCAGCCTCATAGTAGCTGGGACTACAGGCGCCCGCCACCAGGCCTAATTTTTTTTTTTTTTTTTTTTTTTTTCCCGAGATGGAGTCTTGCTCTGTCGCCTAGGCTGCAGTGCAGTGGCGCGATCTCGGCTCATGCAACCTCCACCTCCCGGGTTCACGCCATTCTCCTGTCTCTGGGACAGGAGCTGGGACCACAGGCACCCACCACCACGCCCAGCTAATTTTTTGTATTTTTAGTAGAGACGGCGTTTCCCCGTGTTAGCCAGGATGGTCTCGATCTCCCGACCTCGTGATCCGCCAGCCTCGGTCGCCCAAAGTGCTGGGATTACAGGCATGAGCCACCACGCCCGGCCTAATTTATGTATTTTTAGTAGAGATGGGCTTTCACGGTGTTAGCCAGGATGGTCTCAACCTGCTGACCTCATGATCCGCCCGCCTGGGCCTCCCAAAGTGCTAGGATTACAGGCGTGAGCCACTGCACCCGGCCTAAATTTAAGACATTTTTCTTTTACCAATAATTTTAAATCTTTGTTTCCAAAAGATTACTAAAGTCTTGTGAACAAAAGGCATTACAGTTTCTATTTTTCAGATAAAATATGATTTAAGCCCCGATTTTTCTAAGCCAAATGATCAGAGCTCTTTTATACATAAATATTACACACACAACACATATCAGTAGACAGACAGACAGAAGATCCAGTAGTTAAGATTTTTCATTTGCTAGTTTTTTAACTGGATTACTGGCTTCAGGATGGAGACCTTGGAGGAACAGGGCCAGGAACGCTTGCACTTTCTAGGGCCTAATAAGCAGGCACAGTTGGAAGGCAAACAAATCCCCAAAATTAAGGGTGCCATTTTATTCTGGTTCCTGGATCCCCCAAAAGGAGGGAAATACTGTGGGAGAAGATCATGCAATGCTCCTACCAGGCATTTCATTGCAAGGCAACCCAAAGCCAATCAGCCCATTTTGTAACCAGCCCATCCTCTATGGGAGTCTCATCTCTCAGTGCGAGGTGGGGTGGGGATGCTTCCATATCTTCCAGGCAGCCAAGAGCATGCTTCTCTGAGCCAAGCATTCAAAGAGCCAGTATCCCTCCATAACTGCCATTAGCCATCCCTTAAAGTATATTTCCTACCTAGTTATTACACAGCAAGGCTAAAAGCTCTCCCATAATGCAAAGTAATTTTTGATACCGCCAAAAGTAAAAGCCATCAGATAACACAACGCACAACAGAACAGAGTCTTAGATTTTGAGAGGAATCTTTTTTTTTTTTCCCCCAAAACTGGCGTTCCATGAAAAAAACAGAGGTTTTTCTCAGAATGGGGTTTGTGGTGCCTCCTCTGCTTTTTCCCAGGATTCCCAGGCTGTTAGAATTTATCTTAGGTTCTCTCATGCTGACATCAAGAGTGGCAAGAACATAAAACGGAGAAATACAATTGAGTTGACAGAGAAGAAGAAAACCCTTTTTCTTCAGAAAAGTAAGATCCAAGAAGAGAAAAAACATAAAAACCTTTTAAATATATGTATAGCTTGGGGTGATATCTAGATAGATAGATAGATAGATAGATAGATAGATAGATAGATAGATAGATACTAAGCTGATTTTAACTATAGATCTCTTTTTTATAAGAAAAAATTATTTAAGGCTGGGCACGGTGGGTCACACCTGTAATCCCAGCATTTTGGGAGGCCGAGGCAGGCAGATCACGAGGTCTGATCCAGACCATCCTGGCCAACATGGTGAAATCCTGACTCAACTAAAAATATAAAAATTAGCTGGGTGTGGTGGCACACGCCTGTAGTCCCAGCTACTTGGGAGGCTGAGGCAGGAGAATCGCTTGAATTTGGGAGGCAGAGGTTGCAGTGAGCCGATATTGAGAGGTGATAATGTGCTAGTAGCCCTCACTCTTAGTGCCTCCTCGGCCTCAGCGTCCACTCTGGCGGCGCTTGAGGAGCCCTTCAGCCTGCCACGGAACCGTGGGAGCCCCTCTCTGGGCTGGCTGAGGCCACAGCCACCTCCCTCTGCTTGCCGGGAGGTGTGGAGGGAGAGGCGCGCGCAGGAGCCGGGGCTGCACTGGCGGGCCAGTGTGAGTTCCAGCAGGCGCAGGCTCAGCAGGCCCCCCACAGGGAGCCGCCACCCGATGCCACGAGCCCAGGGCAGCGAGGGGTTTAGCACCTGGGAGGTTGCGCCCGTCTCCCAGCAGTGCCTGCCGGCCAGTGCTGCACTCAAATTCTCGCCAGGCCCTAGCTGCCTCCCCGTGGGGCAGGTCTCGGGACCTGCAGCCCGCCATGTCTGAGCTCCCCCACTGCGGTGGGCTCCAGCGCGGCCTGAGCCTCCCCGGCGGGCACCGCCCCCTGCTCCCTGGCGCCCGGTCCCATCCACAGCCCAAGGGCTGAGGAGTGCAGGCATGGCTCGGGGCTGGTGGGCAGCTCGGCCTGCAGCCCTGATGTAGGACCCAGCTGGTCTCCCGAACTGGATGGGGACTTGGAGAACTTCTATATCTAGCTGGAGGATTGTATGTGTACCAATCAGCACTGTGTCTAATTCAGGGTTTGTAAATACACCAATCAGCACTCTGTGTCTAGCTCAGGGTTTGTGAATACACCAATTGGTACTCTGTATCTAGCTAACCTAGTGGAGACTTGGAGGACTAGCACTCTGTGACTCTGTCTAGCTCAAGGATTGTAAATGCACCAATCAGCACTCTGTGTCTAGCTCAGGGTTTGTAAATACACCAATCAGCACTCTGTATCTAGCTCAAGGTTTGTAAATACACCAATTGGTACTCTGTAGCTAGCTAACTGGGCATCTAGCTAACTAGCACTCTGTGACTCTGTGTTTAGCTCAAGGATTGTAAACGCACCAATCAGCACTCTGTCAAAACGGACCAATCAGCTCTCTGTAAAATAGACCAGCTCTCTGTAAAATGGACCAATCAGCAGGATGTGGGTGGGGCCAGATAAGGGAATAAAAGCAGGCTGCCAGAGCCAGTCAGCAGCAATCCCCTTAGGTGCCCTTCCACAGTGTAGAAGCTTTATTCTTTTGCTCTTTGCAATCAATCTTGCTGCTGCTCACTCTTTAGGTCCACACTGCCTTTATGAGCTGTAACACTCACTGTGAAGGTCTGCAGTCTCATTCCTGAAGCTGGTGAGACCACGAACCCACCGGGAAGAATGAACAACTCCAGACACGCTACCTTTAAGAGCCGTAACACTCACCACAGAGGTCTGCAGCTTCACTCCTGACAGCAAGACCATGAACCCACCAGAAGGAAGAAGCTCCAGACACATCTGAACGTCTGAAGGAACAAACTCTGGACACACCATCTTTTTTTTTTTTTTTTTTTTTTTTTTGAGACGGAGTCTTGCTCTGTAGCCCGGACTGGAGTGCAGTGGCCGGATCTCAGCTCACTGCAAGCTCCGCCTCCCGGGTTCTCGCCATTCTCCTGCCTCAGCCTCCGGAGTAGCTGGGACTACAGGCGCCGCCACCACGCCCGGCTAGTTTTTTGTATTTTTTAGTAGAGACGGGGTTTCACCGTGTTGGCCAGGATGGTCTCGATCTCCTGACCTCGTGATCCGCCCGTCTCGGCCTCCCAAAGTGCTGGGATTACAGGCTTGAGCCACCGCGCCCGGCCGACACACCATCTTTAAGACCCTCACCACGAGGGTCCGTGGCTTCATTCTTTAAGTCAGTGAGACCAGCAATCCACCAAGTCCAGACACAATATTTTGCCACTGCACTCCCACCTGGCGACAGAGCAAGATTCCGTTTCAGAAAAAAGAAAAAAATCCTTTAAAATCTCTTATTACCAGACTCTAGCCAGGACAGCCAATATTTCTGGCTTTTGAATTCTACCACAGGTAACTTTCCACATTAAATTTGTAAGTTTTAACTAAGGTTATAATTTAACCATGGATGCATAAGGTGCTTCAAAGAGATGGCGAGCAGTGTTTTGTTTTACAAGATTTAGAATCTCTCCAAAGGTAGTTCAGAGAAAGGAAAATTCAAGACAGTCAAGACAGGAAATCAGAAACCAGTCATGGGGGGTAAAATCTCAATAAATGGCAAAGTTATACAAGTAACAAATCAGAAAGGCATCATTCCTGAAGCCAAGAATTGAACACGGGTCAATAATGTCAAAAGATAAAGCCTTAGTTAACTGGGCTACACAGCACTGAGCAGTTTCTATTGCTTTTACCAGGAGAAGTCTACAGCAGCCAATTTCAAACTTGCAAAGGCTTTTAACTGCTCAAGTTAATTTTTAAGGCTATGACATGAACCCTAAATTTCCTGTCCTCTGAATGGTGGAGACCAAGAGAATGTATCCCCACACGGTCACGAGGTTAAGCTCTTAAGGACACAAAACAAGACAGTGAAATTTCATCTGGTATTGGTTTCAGGGACCTGCGGCGAAGTTTGGAACTGACCAGCCTGCAGGGCTGGCTTGAAGAGTGGGCTTATAGAGTGGGCTTATAGAAGTCCTAAACCCACGCACCCTTCTCTCCGTTACAGAAAGATAAACTCCTAGCACAAAGTGCACCAAATTTGCTACAGCCTAAAAACAGTCTCACAAATACCTTTTTTCTATTAAACCCTAGCAGAGAAGACAAACAGTGACATTTACCATTTACACACACACACACACACACAGCAAAAATTTGGGTGGTAAGAATTTCTTACCCTTTCTGTCAGCATACTAGGTTTCCAGGTTCCCTTTCTCTGCAGCTTCTAGAACAGATGATTCTGCTCGCTGTGCCACAGCTGTGGGGGTCAAGCCACTTTACAAAATAAGATCACCCTTTTCTGTTTTATGGAACTGTGGGGAAAAGAAAGAGAGATCAGCCTGTTACTGTGTCTATATAGAAAGAAGTAGACATAAGAGACTCCATTTTGTTCTTTGTTCTGTATTTGAGATACTGTTCATCTGTGACCCTACCCCCAACCTTGTCCTTGCAAGAGACATGTGCTGCGGTGACTCAAGGTTGAATGGATTTTGGGCTGTGCAGGATGTGTCTTTGTTAAACAAGTGCCTGAAGGCAGCTTGCTGGTTAAAAGTCATCACCATTCTCTTTATTTCAACTACCCAAGGACACGTACACGGCCAAAGGTCGCAGGGACCTCTGCCTAAGAAAGCTAGGTGTTGTCTAAGGTTTCTCCCCATGTGATAGACTGAAACAATGCTACTAAAAGGTTTATGGAGATGTCTGCATATGCATCTCAAGGCACAGCATTTTCCTTTAAACTTATTCATGTCACAGAGGTTTTTGTTCATATGTCTTACTGCCGATTTCCTCTTTTTCTTTGATCCTATTGTCCTGCCACTCCCCTGTCTTTAAGATGGTAAAGATAATTATCAATAAATACTAAGGGAACGGAGAGACCGGTGCCGGCGTGGGTCCTCTGTAAGCTGAGCGCCGGTCCCCTGGGCCCCCGCTTCTCTTTCTCTATACTTTGTCTCTGTGTCTTATTTCTTTTCTCAAGTCTCTCGTTCCACCTTACGAGAAACACCCACAGGTGTGGAGGGGCAGGCCGCCCCTTCAGGAACCATACGCAAAAGATTCTCAATTTTGCAAGATGCTGCCCAATAGGCTGCATGGGGAGCTGAATTCACATTTTCCATCCCAATAGAAGCAAAATACACATAACAAAACAAACACGAGTCACCTTGTTCAGCACCCCACATTGACTTGGCAAGGCTCAAATTTTTCCTGTTGGTCCCTGCCATCTTTCATCTACTCACAGTGCGGAGGGGTGACCTCGGTTCGTGAATTCAATGGGTTGTCTCTGAGCAGTCACCTTGAATCAAGCCTGTTAAACTTCTTTCAGGTCTCACTGAATGTGACCAGATAAATAAGGTGTGTTCTCCAAGCTAGGCCTGCTGGACTTCCGTCAGCAATTCCTTCAGAGATCCCCTCCATATATACAAACACACACAGAAAGATGAGTCAGACAAGGCCTTCCAAATTAAGATCCCTAACCAAGAACTCCAAGAGTATCCCTTCCAAACTATCCTCCTATTCTCCATCTGACAAATCTCCCTGAAATCTTCCTGATTGAGAAGTCTCCCGAACCAAGACTCTTCCTACTTAGTTAGGGAGAGCCAACTGAGATGCCCCAGGAGCCAAACTGAGACAGCAGACACTCCACCATGCGGCTATAGAATCAGTCTGGAGAAGGAAGGAGGCATTGGCAGCATCTAGGATACTCACCAACCTGAGAACCCATGATGGGGCTATAAACTACAGACACTCCATGACCTGGCTACAGCACCCACCATGGAGCTACAGACATCCTGTGATAGGGCTACAGTTATGGGATGTCTCCCCAAGACTATTTCTCCATTGCAATTAAGTTCATGCACATTGGGCTAGCAGCGCCCCACTGGCAGAGACAGTGCCAGTCAGCCCCTAGTCCAAGAGAACTATGTGGCCGCTTAGGCTGGCCTCTGGATCTGTCACCAGAGGGGGAGCTATCGAATCATGGACAGGCAGCTACAAGGGCTATCCCAGACGAACCCCCAAATTTGTAACCATACAATGGGTTCATTTTGCCCACTACCTAGACAGAGCCGATTTATCAAGACAGGGGAACTGCAATAAAGAGTAATTCACGCAGAGCCCACTATGAGACTGGAGTTTCAACATTACACAAATCAGCCTCCCTGAGCATTCGGGGATCAGAGTTTTTAAGGATAATTTGGTGGGTGGGGGAAGGCCAGTGAGTCCAGAGTGTTGACTGGTTGGGCGAGAGATGAAATCATAGGGAATTGAAGCTATTCTCTTGCACTGAGTTGGACCCTGGGTGGGGGCCACAAGGTCAGATAAGTCAGTTTATCCAACTGGGTGGTGCCAGGATCCATCAAGTGCGGGTTCAGCAAAATACCTCAAGCACTGATGTTAAGAGCGGTTTAAGGAGGATCATAATCTTGCGGCCTCCAGCTGCATGTCTCGTAAACCGTAATTTCTAGTCTTATGGCTAACTTACTAGTCCTACAAAGGCAGTCTAGTTTTCAGACAAGATTTGTTTTGGGAAAGGACTGTTATCCTCTTTGTTTAAAACTATAAAAAGTTCCTCCCAAAATTAGTTCACAGAAGCTCAGGAATGAACAAGGAGAGACGCAAGACGGAGTTGGTTAGGTCAGACCTCCTTCACTGTCTGAGCTGTAATTCTGCAATGGCGGTAACCACCGGGAGCCCCCAGCCCCTGCAGAGACACGCCCAGCCCCGCCCCACCCCGCACTCTACTAAGAGAATGGGGCGGACGCCCCCGCCTCTTAACACAAGTGAACACCTGACAGGATTCTAACAGGAACCCGGCCGGTTTCTCTGCGGGGCGGGACTGGGACGACCGGAAGATGGCGGCGGGGTCCGAGGGTCACTCTCCAAGGCGCCCTTGACGGCTCTCGCTGCCGAGCCACCTACCTTGCTAGCAGGCGGACTCCGCGCGGTGCATGCAAGGGCGGGAGGGGCCAGTGACGAGCACTTGGCGACGCCAATAAGCACCCGGGAGTCCAGGTCGCGCCCAATCAGGGCCCAGGCGGCGGAGACAGGGTAGGGTGCGCGCGGGCGGCGCGTGTGGCAGTCGCGGAACGCGCGGGAGCCTGCCTGCTGCGCGGCCTGAGCTGTCCGCCTCCTCTCTGCCGCGCGCCCTGCATCCCGGCCTCCCGGAGGTCGCCGAGGAGCCAGAGGGCCGACTGGTCTGCGGCCCGAGCCCAGGAGGGCCCGGCGTAGCGGTCGCGGAGCCATCCCGGCGTCTGCTGCCATGACCGACTCTCCCCTCAGAGGGGACGCTTCCTCAGCGGTGGCTGCAGAGAGAGATGAGCGGCGGCTCCTGGCCGCGGGACCGTGAGACGGGTTCGTGGCCGGCCAGTTAGGGGGACGCTGCGGACCACCGCCTGCGCCCGGCCGGGCTGGTTCCTAGGGCCCCGGGGCTCGTGGCGGGCCCCGCGGGAGGCGGCATGTTCCCGCGGAGGCTGCTGGCCGCCTGGCTGGCGGGGGCGCGGGGCGGGGGCCTGCTGGCGCTTCTGGCCAATCAGTGCCGCTTCGTCACGGGCCTGCGCGTGCGGCGCGCGCAGCAGATCGCGCAGCTCTACGGCCGCCTCTACTCCGAGCGCTCACGCCGCGTCCTTCTCGGCCGCCTCTGGCGCCGGCTGCACGGCCGTCCTGGCCATGCCTCTGCCTTGATGGCGGCGTTCGCCGGCGTGTTCGTGTGGGACGAGGAGAGGATCCAGGAGGAGGAGCTGCAGAGGTGGGCGCTGCGGCGAGCTCGTTCTGGGCCGCGGGGTGGGGGGACTTGTGAACCCTGGGGCCTGCCCTGGGGTCGGTGGCCCCTGTTTACCCCGTGGTGTTTTAATTGGCGGTGCAGTCGGTGGAACCTGCTTGAGCAAACCGCGTCGTTGTTTGCCTCTAGGTGTCAATTTGATTTGTCGGGTTACAAAATAGAACTGAAAGTGGAGGCTGGTGTGTAGGAGGGAGACCGAGTGGGGCGAGCAAGGCAGTAAAGAAACAACATTGTAGAAATAAATTAGATGCCGAAGGCATGGAGGCCCTTGTTCACGTAATCTTTAACACACGCAAAAAGGTGCAAATTCAAAACAGATTTTAAATTTGGCCTGAGGGTGGTGGGCTGCTGTTTGCAAAATGACTTCGATCCAGATGGGACTCAGGCCTGTGAGAAATGCCAGGAGAGCCCTCTGTCATTCGTGACTCGTGGCAGAATGAGAGCCTGGAAGGGATTTTGTCCAGGTTACACAAACTAGCAGCCCAGACGTTTGACCCTGTAAGAATTAGGTCAGAGTTTTGCGATGTTAACCGGAACTTTGGGAATAGTGTCCCATTAGACTCTGAAGTCATGCTGTCGTCATCAAAACTGAAAAGCCCAGTGCCATTGATTACATTTGTTAATCTGTAGTTCTGAGACTATAGTTTCCAGGTAATGTCATGGGGAAACTGCTTTGGCTCTTGGTTTACCTTGTGTCTGTATTTTCTTTGCAACAGATATTCTTAAACTGTGCCCTCCCTGCACAGAAAGCACTTTGCCTCTAAACTCAAACTGTGATTTCAGGAACCAGAGACAATCCCCTCCCTCCGCAGATTCCACACCCGCCTGTTTATTCTTGATATTTCCTCCACAGGGAAACAACCTGTTATTCCACATTTTTTGTTAGGTTAAAAATGGAAATAACCGCAATAAAGTTTATACCATGGCCTGTGTGGGAGGTGTAACACCCAGATGCCAGGCAGCTATTTGTGCCACACTATTGAATTGTGGGTAAATGGAAGTCTATCTTAAGAACTGGGAGTACTTTTCCTAGCAGGAAAGATAACTTTTATAAATGCAACTTAAAATCATAACCGTAAACAACATTATTCGCAAAAACAGTTCAGCTATCAAAGCATGATATGTATTTTGCCTAGTTTCTAATAGTGTTCTTTTGCTACTTGGCCTTTGGTTATAATCAAAGTCTCTTGGGTGTGAGAAATAAAAGAATGGGAATAAAAATTTTAAGGTGAAAAATTATCATTAACTTGGAATTTTCATTTTTGATGATGAAATATCTGTGTTCCACAGTTAAGCTTGAGAGGAAAATCTCCAATTGGAGTTGCTGGGGTAAGAGAGGAGAAAGACCAGAAAAAGGCTACTGGGTATGAAAGAGAGGAAAGGAGAGTCTGGGAGTGGGACTGAATAGTGTTGGGGCTTACGTAGTAGATGACACTGTTTGGCTTATTTTATGCATTTTTACGGATGGTGTTAATAGATCCTGGAGCCTCTGTTTAGCAGTGCTGAACAGAGTTAGTGGGGAAAAAAGATAGGAAATGAACATAGTAAGCATTTGAGTTAGTCGCTACTTACCATGGCAGAGAGATCAGACCGGTTCATGACTGAGCCAGGAGTATTCATTCTATTTTCCTCTGGTCAGACTGTCTCTGAAACCTGGAGGCAATTGAAATACTCTTGGTTCTAATCCAGCTGCTAAAGAGGGACTGCTCTGAGTTAACCAGCTTTGGAATTTCAGGAGTTCAGATGAACTCCAGAACACTTTCAAGCTGCACCTTGACCCTCCTTAGGGTCATTGTAGTAAAGGCCCTCATTTAACATTTCATTGTTCGGTTCATGCTTGAATTTGGTTTTTCATATAATTTGATCATAAAATTTGATCATGTTCATCTTGAGAATTTTTTTTCTTTTTAAAATATTTGTTAATGTGATAGGAAGGCAAATATGCTATTCAACAACTACATCTTGGTTGCGCAGTGGTTCCTTAGGTCTTTGTTTTGGTAGCTTGTCATGTTTATATTTTGTTAAAATATTCTGGGTACAGATTAATTTATTTGCTTTGTGTTTCAGTATTCTATTTGCTTTAAAGTAAGCACTGCTGCGGTTGTCATAGCTAGCTTAGAACATCTTGGATTTCGTTTGTTCTAGTGAGATGATTTTTGCGTAGCTTCCATGATGGAGCACAGTTGGAGTGTGTCTCAAGTGCATTTCTTTCATTGTTAATGGAAGAAGAGCATGATTGTCACGTGGCCCCTAAATCACAGCCTTTGGCTTATCTGTGCTGATTCTGTACCAACTTGTCCTGGCACAAACTAATTCTGACATTGCTGTTTTGGTTAAGCGGGTGGAATGTGCTGGGTGTCTTTTTGAACGTGTGCCTTAAAGTGGCATGTGTTTTCCTTATGTTATTTGAGTCCTATTCAGAATGACAAAGCGTAACTTTGCCTTCTCGTCTTTTGTGCTTAAGAACATCTTACCAAATAGTGTCTTATTAATCAAGCAACAGCAGGAAAATTTGAGAAGTGATTTTGACTGACTGCGATGGCCAGATGTAGAAATCACATCTTTTAATACTTGCTCTAGTACCCAGTTGTTTTAAATTAAACAATCAACAAAAAAATCTTGGGATTGCTGTTTTTGGTGCTAGCTGGCATTCTGTGATTCCAGGGCGAATCTAATGGAAAAATACAGTAGTCATATTTTTGATTGCTTTGGAATGGTTAAAAAAAAAAGTTACAGGAACAAAGAGAGGAAGGATATTAAGAAATGAAAGGCTAGGGGAAAACGTTCCATTAACCTTCTCATAGTTTTTTAAAAGTTACGGTTCATTGCTCCAGAAATTTGAGTAAATAAGTGCCATTAAAGTTGCATAAAGAAAATTGGCCATTTTCTCTTTTCTGTCTTTCAGGGCATTCCAGATACGTTAAACTTCAGTGTGTTACTTATTAGATAAATGATCAACGTAAAGTCCTTTTATCTTAAAGAAACCTTTTTTTTGGGGGGCCATTGTCACTTCGGGATATCTTACTGGTAAACTCTTAAACCCCTTGTTAGATCTTCAGAGCTGCATAAAATTAGACCTCAATTTTTTGAGGTGGTCTTCATTATTTTACCATTAACTAATTGCCCCAGAACTGCAGTGAGCTAATTGATGTCCTGCCCTGCCCTGTCCTCCGCTCCCCTCCCGCCCCATTCTTAGACAGAGTCTTGCTCTGTCACCCAGGCTGGAGTGCATTGGTGCGATCTCAGCTCACTGCAACCTCCGCCTCCCAGGTTCAAGCGATTCTCCTGCCTCAGACTCCTGAGTAGCTGGGATTACAGGTGCCTGCCACCGCACCCAGCTAATTTTTTTATCTTTAATAGAGATGGAGTTTCACCGTGTTGGCCAGGCTGGTCTCCAGCTCCTGACCTCGTGATCTGCCTGCCTCGGCCTCCCAAAGAGTTAGGATTACAGGCGTGAGACACTGCGCCTGGACTCTTTCTTTTTTTCTTGAGACATAATCTTACTCTGTCACCCAGGCTGGAGTGTAGTGGTGTGATCTCGCCTCACTGCAATCTCCGCCTCCCTGGTTCCAGCTATTCTCGTGTCTCAGCCTTGCCAGTAGCTGGGTCTACAGCGGGGCCACCACCACGCCTGTTTAATTTTTGTATTTTTAGTAGAGACGGGGTTTCACCATGTTGGCCAGGCTGGTCTTGAACTTCTGACCTCAGGTAATCCTCACACCTTGGACTTACAAAGGGCTGAGCCTGGCCCTATGTCTTTTTTTGGCGGGGGATAGAGTCTTGCTCTGTTGCCTAGGCTGGAGTGCAGTGGCATCATCTCGGTCCACTGAAGCACCCACCTACTGGTTTCAAGCAGTTCTCCTGCCTCTGCCTCCCAAGTAGCTGGGACTACAGGCGTGCCCCACCACACCCAGCTAATTTTGTGTGTATGTATTTTTAGAAGAGACAGGGTTTCACCATGTTGGCCAGGCTGATCTCCAATTCCTGATCTCAAGTGATCCGCCTGCCTTGGCCTCCCAAAGTGCTGGGATTACAGGCGTAAGCCACTGCGCCTGACTCCTACGTCTTTTATTTCTAGGTGTGATACATATCAGTAGACCCTACCTTTGACAATAACTTGGAATTTGAGGAGGAGGAGGATTATGTGAAGTGAGGCTGTTGTCTTACTGAAATTCCTAATTGTAGGGATGGCTTCATTTAAGTAATTTTGGAGCCTTATACCAAACTCCCTGCTGGGGGCAGGACCCCAAGATGAACCATTGTTGCACTGACTTTGTTTTCATGTTGTATGCCTTCAGTTTCTATAGCTTTCAGTCCAGCGTTTTTCAGATATTGAAATGATTTTCGTTTTGGAGAAAGAAAGACATGATCTCTCTTTTCTTGATCCTTTTTCTAATCTGCTGATTTTACTATTTTGGGAATAATCTCTTTTGTCCTTCTTTCCTCTGTTAAGTCTCTTAAGATGTGAAGGGTTAGCCAGCCATCCCATCCAAACAAGATTTGGCACAGCAGGCTAAAGAGATGTGTCATGAGAGGCATTCCTTTTCTCCACATACATGATACTGAGTGACTTTGTGCTCCTGTATGTTAATTGGGTCTTGTCATGTTAGCATTTAGAAGTTCAGACCCTTCAGGGATTCCTAAACCTTGGGACAAAATAACTTGATCATTTACATTTTTGTGAAGCAGTCTTGCTCTAGCATTCATACTGTGTCTCCACAAGACATTTCCGTCCCTCTTCATAATTTTAGTCAAAGCCACCTAGCAACCTTTAATTATATAGGAGAGCTTGATTAAGCAGTGGATCAGATACTCTGAACCACCTTGATTCTTGGAAGGCCATGAAAAAACGTTGCCTGTAGTTAATAATTTTCTTAAAACTTTATTAACTATGTAATTCTTTTATGAGCCTCTGATGTTTTAGTAAGACATTGCACCAGTGGAAACATGCTCCCCTTCATTATGTGGCAAGAATGATACTTGGGCCAGGTGTTGTGGCATGTGCCTGTGCTTGGGAGGCTGGAGGATCACTTGAGCCCAGGAATTCGAGGCCAGCTTGGGCAGTGAAAAAAAAAATTTTTTTTTTTAAAAGAATGACACTCAAGAGTTGTGCTTAGTTATTGTTCAAGGATGCTTTATAGTCCTCAAAAATGCCGTAATTGATGCCCTATGGTGCCTGATTGTTCTCTGAGCAAATCTAGCTGTGGTTTTGCCTTTGCTTTCTCTTCTGCAACATCTAAATGCCTACCCTAAGGTTCCTTCTCTATTTCTGTATGGTTTTACAGCTGGTCAGTGTTCTTGGTCGTAACAAAGAAACTGGTCTTGGTTAATTTAAGCCAAAAAGGAATTAATCAAAAGGGTATTAGGTCACTCAGTATTGACAAGAAGGCCAGGGTACAGGTTGACCAAGACCTGCAACAGCGGTACTCTACTTAGGACGGTGTTGCTGGCATTGTTTCCCCCAGATTGACTGTACTCCTGGACTCTCAGCTCCCTCAAGATCCTGTGCCTTTGTGTTACCTTCAACATTCAAAGCCGCTTCTAGAAGTCTCTAACCTCACTTAAATTAGGAGCTGTGCTTTAACTGCTAGTGGGCGGGAGGGCTGCTGCATTCACCTATTTGGGTTCTCCCCAAATAGAAAGGGATTTCAGGCAGTCATAATGACAAATATTCCCCTATATAAATATTCTCATCTAAGTCCAAAGCTTAAAATTCAGCAAATGGCAATTTTAGAACCAATAGGACTTCAAGAAATCACATCTTCACTTTAAAGGTAAAATGACTTTAAAGGTAAAATAAAATAAGATCACACAGCTGGTCAGCTGTAGAGCCAGGACTAGAACACGAATCTTTCGACTCATCATTATTTTGAATTGCTCTAAACTTTTAATCTCGGATTGCCACTATAACTTTGAATATTTGGCTTCTGCAGCAATATATTAATGTTATATATATATATATATATATATATAGTTGTTTTGTTGTTGTTGTTTTTTGAGACAATTTACTCTCACCCAGGCTGGAGTGCAGTGGCACGATCTCGACTCACTGCAACCTCCACCTCCCGGGTTCAAGAGATTCTTGTGCCTCAGCCAGCTGAGTAGCTGGGATTACAGGCGTGAGCCATTGCACCTGACCCCATCCCCCCCCCCCTTTTTTTTTTTAAGAGTCTTACTCTTGCCCAGGTTGGAGTGCAGTGATGTGATTTTGGCTCACTACAGCCCCGACCTCCTGGGCTCAGGTGATTCTCCAACCTCAGCCTCCTCAGTAGCCGGGACTGCAGTTGCATGCCACTACACCCAGCTAATTGTTGTAATTTTTTTTTTTTTTTTTTTTTTTTTTTGTAGAGGTGGAGTTTTGCGTGTTGCCCAGGCTAGTCTTGAAGTCTTGGGCTCAAGTGATCTGCTCACCTTAGCCTTCCAAAGTGCTGGGGATTAGAGGTGTGAACCACTGTGCCCGGCCTTAATGCAGTCTTGTAATTAAATTTTGGATTATTGAAGCCTATTTTCATTTTATTATTTTTTTTAAATTTACTAAATTTATTCATGTAATGTTTACCAGGACATGTAATGTTTACCACTACATGCTGGGAGCTGGAACTACAAATATGAAGAAGACTGATTCTGGGCTTTTAAGGAATTTATAGTTTAGTAAGGAAAGCAGATATAAAGATAGACTAATTATAGTGTAATATGCCCGTGTAAAGGAATACAAATCAGTATATATGGTTAACTCTGCCTAGCAGTTACCCTTGTGGTTTTTTGAAGCTTGAAGAGTGAAAAGGCATTTCAGACAGTGTAGCAGTAATTTGGGTCTTCTTCAGTCTTGAGTTGCAATAGAGTGTACAAGACAGCCAGCCAGCTAGCAATTTTGGTTTCTTATCTGTAACCTTTCTTCAAAGGTTGCAGGGGGTAAGGTGAAGTGGGGGGCATGGAGAAGCTGGGTATGGTAGCACTCGCCTATTGTCCCAGCTACTTGGGAGGCTGAAGTGAAAGGATCTCTTAAGCCCAGGAGTTTGAGGCCAGTTTAGGCAACATAATGAGATTTTGTCTCAAAAAAAAAGAGGTTATGAGAAAAATACAAGCCAAATTAAAAAAAATTATTATTATAAAATGTTTCAGATATATAAAAAAAGTTTAAATAATAACACGAGTGTTACAAATACAGCTATTTTAAGAAATAAGACATTACAAGTATACTTAGGCTTCATCTGTACCCTTTTCCAGTTGTATTCTTATTTTTCTCCAAGATGTCACCATTATCCCAATTTGTTGTATATAATTCTCTATGTTTTTATACATGTGTATATACCCATGAATGATACATAGTGATAGTACAATATATGCTGGTGTTTTTCATGTTTTAAAACTTTTTGCAGCCGGTGAATCCCGCCTGTAATCCCAGCACTTTGGGAGGCCCAGGCTAGTGAATCACTTGAGCCCAGGAGTTCAACACCAGCCTGGGCAACGTGGTGCAACCCTATCTCTATTAAAAATACAGAAAACAAATTAGCTGCGTATGGTGGTGCTTGTCTGTAATCCCAGCTACTTGGGAAGCTGACGTGGGAGAATCACCTGAGCTTGGGAAGTTATGGCTGTAGTGAGCTGTGATTATGTCACTGCACTCTAGCCTGGGCTCAGAACAAACAAAACCACACAACTTTTCGTAGTCCTGAACAGAATAGTAACAGACTGAACTCAACAATATATGAAATGGATTATATGCCACAAAAAGTAGGATTTATATGTAAGGAACCTAAGGTTGGTTCTTCATACAAAAATCAATTTATTACACCATATTAATAGAAAAAAGGACAAAAACTACGTGATCATCTGAATAAACACAAAAAGTATTTGACGAATTCCAACCTCCTTTTGTGATTAAAAAAGAAAACACTCAGCAGACTGGGGATAGAAGGAAATTTCTTGCAGCTGATAAAAGGCATCTACAAAAAACATAGCTAACAATGTAGTTAATGGCAAAAGACTTAGTGCATTTCTCCTAAGATCAGGAACAAGATGAGGATTCTGCTCTCACCACTTCTGTTCAACATTGTACTGGAGGTCATAACCAATGAAATTAGGCAACATAAGGAAATGAAAGTCATTTAGATTGGAAAGGAAGAAATAAAACTATCTCTTTGCAGCTGACGATCCTATATAGAAAATAGTAAGGAATCCACAGAAAACTATTAGAGCTGATAAGTGAGTTCAGCAAGTTTGCAGGATGCAAGATCAGTACACGGAAGTCATATTTATGTACACTAACAGTGAAAATCTGAAAATAAAATTAAGAACAATTTCATTTACAGTAGCATCAAAAGGAATAAGTACATAGGAATAAATTTAACAAAAGTGTATGACTAAAACTGTAACACTAAAAACAACAAAACATCATTGGAAGAAATTTAAAAAGACGTAAATAAACGGAAAGACATCCTGTGTTCATGGATTAGAACACTTAATATTGCTAAGATGGCAATACCACTTAAAGTGATCTACAAATTCAGTGTAGTCCTTATCGAAATCCTAGGCAATTTTGCAGAAATTGGCAAACCAATTCTGATACTCATATGGAAATGAAAGGAACTCAGAATAGCCAAAACAGTCTTGAAAAAAGAAAACAAAGTTTGGAGGACTCGTTGTTACCAATTTCAAAACTTACTACAAAGGTACAGTAATGACACTGTGGTAGTGGCATAAGGATAGGCATCTAGATTGTTAGAATAAAATTGAGGGTCTAGAAATAAACCTGTACATTTTTGGTCAGTTTTCAACAAGGGCGCAGTACAGTTCACTGGGGAAGGAATAGTCTTTTCGACAAATGGCACTGGGTCACCTGGAGAAGCAGATGCAAGATAATGAGTTTAGACTCCTACCTCATTATCATACACAAACATTAACTCAAAATGGGGTAAAGACCTAATGTAAGCTGAAATTATAAAACTCTTAGAAGAAAATTTAGGCATAAGTTCTTATGACCTTGGATTAGGCAATGGTTTCTTAGCTATATCACCAAAAACATAAGCAATCAAAGAGAAAAACATCAAAATTAAAAACTTTTATGCATCTAAGGATACTATCAAGAATAGTATAAGCACATGAAAAGGTTAGGGAAATACCAGTCAAGATGCAATAAGATACCATTTCACACCCACTAAGATGGGTGGAATAAGAAAGATGGACAATAACAAGTGGGGCAATTGGAACCAAGGATGTGGAGCAGTTGGAATCTTCAAACATTGCTGATGTGAATATAAAATAGTGCAATTGTTTGGAACACAGTTTGGCAGTTGCTTAAAAAGTTAAGCATAATTACTATGACCCAGCAAATTTGCTTCTAGGAATCTACCCAAGAGAATTGAAAACATGTCTATATGAAGATTTGTACACAAATGTCCATAGCAGTATTCCTTTTTTTTTTTTTTTTTTTTTTTTTTTTTTGACAGTTTTGCCTTTTTGCCCAGGCTGGAGTGAAGTGGTACGATCTTGGCTCACTGCAACTTCTGCCTCCTGGGTTCAAACGATTCTCCTGCCTTAGCCTCCCAAGTAGCTGGGATTCCAGGCTCGCGCCACCACACCTGGCTAATTTTTGTATTTTTAGTAGAGACGGGGTTTTGCCATGTTGGCCAGGCTGGGTCTCAAACTCCTGACCTCAGAGTGATCCACCCGCCTTGGCCTCCCGAGGTGCTAGGATTATAGGCGTGAGCCACGCGTCCGGCCAGCAGTATTATAATAGCCAGAAAATGGAAACAAATTTTATTTGATGAATGAACAAAATGGGATCTATCCATACAATGGAATATTACTCAGCTATTAAAAGGAATAAAGTATAGCATGGCTGAACTTGAAAGTATGCTAAGTGAAAGAAGCCAGACACAAAAAGTTACATATCATATGATTCCATTTACTTGAAATGTCCAGAATTGACAACTCCATAGAGACAGAAAGTAGATTATGGCTGTCTAGGACTGGGAGGAGGCAGGAATGGGAAGTGACTAATGATGGATAGAGGTTTCTTTTGGGGATGATAAAAATGTCTGGACTTAGATAGGGGTGATGGTTGTACAACCTTGTGAATATACAAGTACAGAATTGTACACTGTAAAAGAATGAATCTTATGGTATGTGAATATATCAATTTAAAAACAAAGGGGAAAAATATATATACTTAAGATAACCTGATAAAAAACGGACAAAAGATATCAATTGACATTTTAAAACCATAAACCTTCATAGTTAACATTTGAGGGCTACTTATGTGCCAGATAACACTTTATTTTATTTTTTTATTTATTTTAGAGATGGAGTCTTACTCTGTTGCCCAGGCTGGAATGCAGTGGTGCGATCTTGGCTCACTGCAACTTCAGCCTCCTGGGTTCAAGTGATTCTCCTGCCTCAGCCTCCCGAGTAGCTGGGATTTCAGGCGCTCACCACCATGCCCAGCTAATTTTTGTATTTTTAGTAGAGATGGAGTTTCACCATGTTGGCCAGGCTGGTCTCGAACTCCTGACCTCAGGTGATCCGCCCACCTTGGATTCCCAAAGTCTGGGATTACAGGCATGAGCCACCGTGCCTGGCTTTATTTTATTTTAACTTAATTTTATTTTATTTTGAGATGGAATTTTGCTCTTGTCATCTAGGCTAGAATGCAATGGCACGATCTTGGCTCACTGCAACCTCCGCCTCCCGTGTTCAAGTGATTCTCCTGCCTCAGTCTCCTGAGTAGCTAGGGTTACAGGTATGTGCCACCATGCCCAGCTAATTTTGTATTTTTAGTAGAGACAGGGTTTCTCCATGTCAGTTAGGCTGGTCTTAAACTCCCGACCTCCGATGATCGCCTGCCTCATCCTCCCAAAGTGTTGGAATTACAGGCGTGAGCCACCACACCTGTCCTATTTTAGTTTTTAAGAGACAGAGTCGCTGGGCGCGGTGGTTCACGCCTGTAATCCCAGCACTTTGGGAGGCCTAGGCGGGCGGATCATGAGGTCGGGAGATTGAGACCATCCTGGCTAACACAGTGAAACCCTGTCTCTACTAAAAGTACAAACAATCAGCCGGGTGTGATAGCGCGTGCCTGTAATCCCAGCTACTGGGGAGGCTGAGGCAGGAGAGTCGCTTGAACTCGGGAGGAGGAGGTTGCAGTAAGCCCATATCGCGGCACTGTACTCCAGCCTGGGTGACAGAGTGAGACTCTGTCTCAAAAAATCAAGCCAAAAAAAAAAAAAAGACAGAGTCTTACTGTATCGCACAGACTGGAGTACAGTGGCAGAATTGTAGCTCACTATAGCCTCAAACTCCTGGGCTCAAGTGATCTTCCCACCTCAGCCTATAGCTTCAAGTACAGGCACATGCCACTATGCCTGGCTAATTTTTAAAATTTTTTCTGAGAGATAGGGTCTCACTGTGTTTCCCAGGCTAGTCTTGAACCTGGCCTCAAGCAATCCTCCTGCCTTGACCTCCCAAAGTGCTGGGACTACGGGAGTGAGCCTCTGTGCCTGGCCATAGATATTAAGCACTTGACACTTACTTTTTTTCCGTTGTTTGTTTTTTTTGAGGTAGAGTCTCACTTTGTTGCCCAGCTTACTGCAGTAGTGTGGTCTTGGCTCACTGCAACCTCTGCTTCCCAGGTTCAGGCAATTCTCCTGCCTTAACCTCCTGAATAGCTGGGATTACAGGTGTGCGCCACCATGCCTGGCTAATTTTTATATTTTTAGTAGAGATGGGGTTTCACCATGTCGATCAGCCTGGTTTCGAGCTCCTGACCTCATGATTCACCCTCCTCGGCCTCCCAAAGTGCTGAGTATTACAGGCATGAGCCACCGTGCCCTGCAGTACTTGATACTTTGTTTGGAATCTTTATAGCCAACCTCGAGATAGGTACTATTACTATTTCCATTTTATAGATTTAGAAATAGGAACTGGTTAAATAATCTAGTTAGTGAGCATTGGACTAAGATTCAAACTCAGGAGCTCAGTTTTTATTCACTATACTGTGTCTTGTTTATATACTACATACTGTGGTTTACTGTATAACCTTCTTGCACAGGCGTTTTTGTGGACACTTCGTTTCACAGGGCTAACTAACCACCTCACCATGGCTCTTTTCCCCTTTCCAGATCCATGAATGAGATGAAGCGGTTAGAAGAAATGTCAAATATGTTTCAGAGCTCTGGAGTCCAGCACCACCCTCCAGAACCAAAAGCCCAAACAGAAGGGAATGAAGATTCGGAGGGCAAAGAGCAACCTTGGGAAATGGTGATGGATAAGAAACACTTTAAGCTGTGGCGGCGCCCAATTACAGGCACCCACCTTTACCAGTACCGAGGTGAGCCCAGTTTGGCTATCTTTTGGGTTCCATAGTTGCCCAGGTGCTTGGGACTTCTGTTCTTCATACTTCTCTAAACTGTTCTGGTTGTTTCTCAGAGAATTTGCCGTGGTTTTTTGTTTATTGGTTTTCTTCTCCCAGATGACAGATGTCTCAGTGTTGTCTTTGCTTAGATCATCTTTGTCTTTCTTTGTTGCCCCACTGTGACTTGTAGTTTCTGAACTGCCTTTAAGATCTCTTAGTACTTTAGAACTGGAATGCCGCTAGGTGATAGAAACAAAGCAAGCGATTGGAGTATGGCAAGCATCTCTTATTCTTTCTTGTCATTCTAGTTTTTGGAACTTACACAGATGTGACACCTCGGCAGTTCTTCAATGTTCAGGTGAGTTAATTTTTCTCTGCAGATTTGGTGCCTTCTGGCATATCAGTTGCTACTGTCTACATGAATAATTTATCTGACTCAGGTGACATTGGCTTCAGTACATCCATCTATCTACCTACCTGTCATCCCACATTGCATAGCGTTTAGGTAAACATTTGAGTTAGACTTTCTTTTTTTTTTTTTTGAGACGGAGTCTCGCTCTGTCGCCCAGGCTGGAGTGCAATGGCCGGATCTCAGCTCACTGCAAGCTCCGCCTCCTGGGTTCACGCCATTCTCCTGCCTCAGCCTCCCGAGTAGCTGGGACTACAGGCGCCGCCACCTCGCCCGGCTAGGTTTTTTGTTTGTATTTTTTAGTAGAGACGGGGTTTCACCGTGTTAGCCAGGATGGTCTCGATCTCCTGACCTCGTGATCCCCCTGTCTCGGCCTCCCAAAGTGCTGGGATTACAGGCTTGAGCCACCGTGCCCGGCCTACTTAGACTTTCTTTATCTGGCCCATGGGGATGAGATCAATTTTACCCCCTCACAGGACTGTTGAGAATATCAGATAGAGGAATGGATATGAATACTTTAGTGTATTTTATGAGGCTTTATTGTTTTTTCCCCCAAACAACTTGAGAGTGAGTTATGTACATCATAGCCCTTTATTCGTAAATTCTTCCAATTCTAAAACTAGCTATATGCCATATTTTCTTAACTAACCATGATACCATTATTGAAATCAGTAAATTTAACACTGATGCAACACTTCGTATAGTCTTCTATTTGTATTCCAGTTTTATCAGTTGAGTCAGTAATGTCCTTTATAGCATTTTCCACTTCAGTACAGATATAGTCAGGATTATATTTAGTTGTCGCATCTCCTTAACCTCAAATCAAGAACATTTCCACAGTGTAAATTTCTTTTCTTTCTTTCCTCTCCCTGAGACGGGGTCCTGCTGTGTCACCCAGGCTGGAGTGCAGTGGTGTGACCATGTCTTGCTGCAGCCTTTGCTTCCTGGACCTAAGTAATCCTCCCACCTCAGCTTCCAGGCCTACAGGCATGTGCCACCACACTTGGCTAATTAAAATTTTTTTTCCTAGAGACAGGGTCTCCCTTTGTCTCCTAGGCTGGGCTTGAACTCCTGGGCCCAAGTGATCCTCCTGCCTTGACCTCCCAAAGTGCTGGGGTTACAGGTGTGAGCCACTGTGCTGGCCCAATGTTTATTTCATAAAGATGAAGAGTATCTGTTCAAAGACTGCTTTCCTCCTTGTAGGGGAAGATGTTTTTAAAAATGAAGCAGGGAGGTGGGATTGCCCAGAGTTCTAAAAGAAAAATTTTTTCTTTCTGGAATTTTCATTTGTTTTGCCAGACTTCCGATAACTACTTTGTTGGTTATAACATTCACTCTAACATGCCAGTGCACTTTCCCTGAGGCCCTGGATCTTGTTAATTTGTAGTGAATTTTTGTTGGTTTTATGTATATGGTATATCTGTCTTAATTTGAAATTCTTCAGTTACTAGTGATGCCAGAAGTTTAAAAAAATGTGCTACTTGCATTTTTGTGTGTGTGAGGTGTCTACTACCACTTTTGGACTTTTTGTTGTTTAAAACTTTTTAGAATTATCTTACCCTTATACATTCATATCACTATATATTATTTTTCCCAGATGTGTCTATTAAAATATTTTGTTACACTTTTCCTTGGTTTGTCTTTTTAAGATTCACATTCAGTGTAATGACATTAGCCTGTATAAAGTGATTTTGAAAGAATCATCTGTAGTGAACAGCCGTGTCTCTCACACTCTGACTCTCTGTGAGGTCAGATGACCCTCTCCTGGTAATGAGGTTACTGGATCAGAAACCAAAGCTTCTGGAGAGCTTTCTGCATTTTTGTTTTGGGTCTTCTTGGGTCTTCATGGTCTTTTCTCTTTCTACAGCTGGACACAGAGTATAGAAAAAAATGGGATGCCCTGGTGATCAAGCTGGAGGTGATTGAGAGGGACGTGGTTAGTGGTTCCGAGGTTCTTCACTGGGTAACCCATTTTCCTGTGAGTATTTTTACTTCTGATTTTATTTCTGTCCAGGTATGTGTGATGCAGAACACTAATCCTGCCCCTCCATTTCTTTAGTATCCGATGTACTCACGGGATTATGTTTATGTTCGGCGGTACAGTGTGGATCAGGAAAACAACATGATGGTGTTGGTGTCGCGGTATGTATGGCTGCCTGTGACTCTTGCCAAGTTCCTTTAGCTGTGGCCTTCATTCCTACGTACCTGAGTTTGCATATTCTTAGTGCCCTGATGAGTCTCCCACAGGCTTCCCTGCAGCCAGTGCCCCTTCCACCCAGCTGGAAGATGAGGGGACTCTGTCTAGGAAGAATGGAGAGATACAAGTTTTTAGTTAAACTGTTTTTGGGTTCTTTAATATTGGTAATTAAAAGAAGTGCTGTTGTTTTTGACCCACAGCCTAGTGAGCCATAAATTACCAAAGGAACTCACTTCATTTTTAATTAATTCATTTGTTTATTTTAGAGGCAGGGTTTCACAGTGTGGTCCAGGCTGGTCTTGGACTCCTGGCCTCAAGTGATCTTCCTGTCTTGGCCTCCCAGTGTTGGGATTATAGGCATGAGCCACGACGTCTGGCCTTCACTTCATTTTTAGAACTTAGTTTGTGTTTATTTGTCTTAGTGACTCCTTTGTTTGTGTATTTAAATCAGAGCTAGCTTTTTAGGCCTTCCCCTTGACTCAGCTCCCCTGTTGTTTTATGTATAGACATTACTAAGAGTTTGCGTCTCCTTTCCTCCTTACCAGTGCTGTGGAGCATCCGAGTGTGCCAGAGTCTCCAGAATTCGTCAGGGTCAGATCATATGAATCCCGAATGGTTATCCGTCCCCACAAGTCATTTGATGAGGTGAGTTTTACCTCATCCCAGAGATAATATGTCATGACTGTGGAATATTCTCAAGGGATGTCTTATCTGAACTAGGGAGGAGGGGGTGTGGCCCAGGAACAGTTCTCAGGGGAGTCTGATGCTACTGGTCTGGGAACCATTTTTTGGGAACTCCCGATGTAGGTGATGTACCTGGAAGATCCCCAAGGACAAGCTAGTGGCAATCCATTGGTTCCCTCATATCTGAGAGACAGTTAAAATAATCTTTACCACTGACGCGTTAGCCTGTATCATCAGCATTCTTCAGGAACTAGAGTGAGTACCTTCTGTCAGCATTTCACCACAGTGGGCAGAGCACTAGATGGAAACTTTTCTGGATTTCTGCTTGCTTGCCAGAGAAATGGGAAGGTTGGATTCTGCTGTCTGCCTTCTTTAAAATTCTGTGACTTTATTTGAAAAGAATATTTATTTCAGCCTAATGAGGTGTTTTGTGTTTATTTTTGATCTTTTTAAACTAAATCTCCATTGAGAGTATAGATATTGATGCTAGTAGCTTCTGGTTTTAGTTCCACTTCACTTTATAATGGCTTTGTTTCTCCCTATTGCTTGTGTTTGATTTAGAGCTATATGGACTGTGTTATTTAGTGTAGTTTTCTTATTCTCATCAAGTTGTTTTATTTATACCACCTCAAGGACTTGCATTGGTCCTTGTAAAAAAAAAAAAAAAGAGATGATAGAGAAAAGCAGGAAGGGCACTGGGGTTAGAAGACATGATTCAAGCAAAAACAAAGATAGGAATGAGCCAGGTATGCACTCAGAGACTCTCATGCTTAGAAAGGAAGGTGGAAGTTAGGGAGAAGTATAAATTGCATTGACTGTGTACTGAGGGTACTCAAAAACCAGGTAGCTGCGTTTGGATTTGCCAAATGGGAATTAGATCTTTGAGCCAAGGTAGGGGGTTTTTATCATGGAAAATTTGAAATACATACAAAAGATACAGAAGTAGAGTATAATGAACCCTATGTATCCGTCTCCAGCTCCAGTTATCAACTCATGGCCAAAATTGTTTTATCCATACCCTTTCCCATTTCCTTTCCCACTCCCCTGATTATTTTGAAGCAAATTCTAGCTTTACTGTAAGAGAACCCAATTATTCTATTATATATTTCAGTATTTATCTCAAATGAGGGTTTTGGGTTTCTTTGGAAACAGGGTCTCGCACTGTTACCCAGGCTAGTGTGCAGTGATGCAATCACAACTCACTGCAGCCTCGACTTCCTGGGCTCAGGTGATCCTTCTGCCTCAGCCTCCCAAGTAGCTGGGATTATAGGCGTGTGACACCATGTCCAGCTAATTTTTTGTGGAGATGGGGTCTCACCATGCTGCCCAGGCTGGTCTTGAACTCCTGGGCTCAAGCAATTTTCCCACGTCAGCCTCCCAAAATGCTGGGATTACAGGCGTGAGCCACCGTGCCCAGCCCAAATAAGGAATTTTTAAAACAGCTCTGGGCCGGGCAACATGGAGAGACCCGGTCTCTACAAAAAATAAAAATGATGACATGTGCCTGTAGTCCCAGCTGTTTGGGGAGCTGAGGTTGGGAGACTCACTTGAGCCAAGGAGGTCAAGGCTGCATTAAGCTGTGCTTGTGCCACTGCACGCCAGCCTGGGCAACAGTGAGAGATCCTTCTCAAAAAAAAAAAAAAGAAGCTAGGTGCAGCGGCTTACACCTGTAGTCCCAGCACTTTGGGAGGCCGAAGCGTGTGGATTACTTGAGGTCAGGATTTCAAGACCAGCCTGGCCAACATGGTGAAACCCTGTCTCTACTAAAAGTACAAAATTTATCCAGGCATTGTGGCACGTGTCTGTAATCCCAGCCACTTGGGAGGCTGAGGCAGGAGAATGGGAGGCCATTTGTATTTTTAGTAAAGACAAGGTTTTGCTATGTTGGCCAGGGTGGTCTTGAACTCCTGACCTCAGGTGATCCACCTGCCTCAGCCTCCCAAAGTGCTGGGATTACAGACGTGAGCCACCGCACCCGGTCCCAAAGTGGTTTTTTTTTTTTTTTGGAGACGGAGTCTTGCTCTGTCGTCCAGGCTGGAGTGCAGTGGTGCCATCTCTCCTCACTGCAAGCTCCAACTCCCAGGTTCAACGCCATTCTCCTGCCTCAGTCTCCCGAGTAGCTGGGACTACAGGTGCCCGCCACCATACCCGGCTAATTTTTTGTATTTTTAGTAGAGGCAGGGTTTCATCTTGTTAGCCTGGATGGTCTTGATCTCCTGACCTCATGATCCACCCACCTCAGCCTCCCAAAGTGCTGGGATTACAGGTGTGAGCCATGGTGCCTGGCCCTCCAAAGTGTTTTTTTGAAGACGGAGTCTTGGCTCACACTTGTAATCCCCAGCACTTTGGGAGACCGAGGTGGGTGAATCACCAGAGTCGGGGGTTTGAGACCAGCCTGACCAACATGGAGAAGCCTGTTTCTACTAAAAATACAAAATTAGCTGGGCATAGTGGCACATGCCTGTAGTCTCAGCTACTCAGGAGGCTGAGGCAGGAGAATCGCTTGAACCTGGGAGGTGGAGGTTGTGGTGAGCCTAGATTGCGCCGTTGCACTCCGGCCTGGGCAACAAGAGCGAAACTCCATCTCAAAAAAGAAAAGGAAAAAAAGGTCTTGCTCTGTCACCCAGGCTGGAGTGCAGTGGCTCAATCTGTGCTCACTGCAACTTCATCTGTGTTCAGTGCAGCCTCTGCCTCCTGGTTCAAACGATTCTCCTGCCTCAGACTCCCAAGTAACTGGGATTACTGGCGCGTACCACCACACCCAGCTAATTTTTTTTAACTTTTAGTAGAGATGGGATTTCACTGTGCTGGCCAGGCTGGTCTCGAAGTCTGGTCCTCAGGTAATCTGCCTGCCTTGGGCTCCCAACGTGCTGGGATGATAAGGCCTGAAACCACCGTGCCCAGCCAACACCCAATTTTTTTTTTTTTTTTTTTGAGACGGAGTCTCGCTCTGTTGCCCAGGCTGGAGTACAGTGGCTTGATCTTGGCTCACTGCAACCTCTGCCTCTCAGGTTCAAGCAATTCTTATGCCTCAGCCTCCCGAGTAGCTAGGAGGGACTACAGGTGTGTACCACCATGGCGGGCTAATTTTTGTGTTTTTGGTAGAGACGGGGGTTTCACCATGTTGACCAGGCTTGTCTTGATCTCTTGACCTCAGGTGATCCGCCTGCCTCGGCCTCCCAGAGTGCTGGGATTATAGGCATGAGCCACCATGCCCAGCCTAACACGCAAAGTTTTTCTTGGGAGCTGGTCAGTGCTGTCTGCTTAGCACATACCAGAATTCCAAACCCCTAAAAGCAAAGCGTGTGTCCAGCATAAACCACGTTGTTAGCATAGTCTACGCACAGGGAGCCACCCTTATCAGCTGACTGTTGACTGGGGGTCAAGTTGGCCCAGGGTCAACATTGCAAGGAGGCCTTTCTGTGGATAGTCTCTCGGGCCTTCAGTGTTAACTCTTTTCTGCACAGGGTGAAAAAAGAAAATGACACCGCCTGCTCCAGAATCAGATCACAGTTACTGTATGGTACTGGATATGGAGGTCGTGGTGGGTGATTCAGGGATCTTCATTTTTGCTGTTTTTCTTTCCCAGAATGGCTTTGACTACTTACTGACATACAGTGACAATCCCCAAACGGTGTTTCCTCGCTACTGTGTTAGTTGGATGGTTTCCAGTGGTAAGTAAGGGCAAGTATACAGGGCCTGGAAGCTGGGTTGAGCATTTGTTTTTCTCTATTTCCTGTTGGGGAAATAAAACGTCTCTTCTGGTTCCTTTTTTTTTTTTTAATTCCCCCCCCCCCCCCCCGCCCCAGACAGTCTCACTGTCACCTAGGCTAGAGTGCAGCAGCATGATCTCGGGTCACTGCAACCTCCACCTCCCAGGTTCAAACGATTCTCCTGCCACCAGCTCCTGAGTAGCTGGGATTACAGGCGCCCCCACCACGCCTGGCTAATTTTTGTATTTTTAGTAGAGGGAGGGTTTCATCATGTTGGCCAAGCTGGTCTCGAACTCCTGACCTCAAGTGATCCACCCACCTCAGCCTCCCAAAGTGCTGGGATTACAGGCGTGAGCCACCGCGCCCAACCCTTTTCTGGTTCATTCTTGAATTACTATGAAGATACCAGAGACTCCAGGTGGGGATTGAAGGGATGAGAATTACAGCATCCCAGAAAGGAACTTGTATCCAGAGGAGAGCTTTGAAAACATTTGCTTCAATGCCTTAAATATGGACTGTGTAGATTACCGTATTTGTATTTGCTTCTTGAATAAAGGCCGTAAGATCTGACATAGAAAATATGGTGATTATAGGGCAGTCACCTGGAGAAAGGGGCATTTGTTTTAACAAAATTACACATCATGGCTGTAACTGCAGCTTTCCCTTCCACCTTCTTGTCTGAGAAAGCATCCTTGTGATTTTCTTTCTTCTGGTTCTCTATAGGCAGCTCCTTACATGCTTCAGGGGGAGAATAGAGAGAAGATTAGGTATTTCTGTTTGACATTTATCTAAATAAAATTGGCAGGTATTTCAACCATGCCACTGTTGAGTGATATTTAGATTAAAAGATCCCTTTTGGGACGTAAGTGGCCTGATTAGTACTCCCTTTCAAAGAAGGAGCAAAGATCATGGTTTGGGAACACATTCTGGGAGGCAGCTGTTCACAGGCTGTCAATCAGGTTGTGATCTTTATAAGGAAGAACTAGTTCCCTACCATCAAAGAAATAGGATCTTCTAATTTTGAGCCTACTGTTGGTTTGTATGTCAGCTTAACCTGATTCTCGTTTCCTGACAGGCATGCCAGATTTCCTGGAGAAGCTGCACATGGCCACTCTGAAAGCCAAGAATATGGAGATTAAAGTAAAGGACTACATCTCGGCTAAACCTCTGGAAATGAGTAGTGAAGCCAAGGCCACCAGCCAGTCCTCTGAGCGAAAGAACGAGGGCAGCTGTGGCCCTGCTCAGATCGAGTATGCCTGACAGGCTTTGGGATAAGAAGGGACAGGCGCTTCTAGCCCTGTCTCAGTCCTTTATCTGCTCCAGAAAGGGGACATGCCACACGTATTAGAAGGCGTCTGCTGTAACTTCAGTGCAAGATAATTCAATAACTGATATCCCATTTCATTCAGAGCCCTTACTGCTCTTATCAAAACAGAAGAAGGCTACATTTGTGAGAGTGTTGTCATATTCTCAGGCCAACTCTTGAAATTCGGTGTCTCACTGAGCTAATCTGGAACAAACCGCTAACCTCAGGCCAGAAGGGGATGACTTCCATTTGCTTCTCTTGAGTAGTTTCCTCTGCTGACATTCCAAATCCCACCATCGATTCTGCAGCGCTTTGGATTTCCTTCGGTTCTCCAGGTCCACCTGGAAAGTGTAGTTGGCCGGTTGAGTCTCTCAGATGAGGGACCACTGGGAGTGCTCTTGGTAACAATCATGTTGTGAATAGGTGTGAACGATACTTGGTTGTGTTAAGTGCCTTGTCCGCACCTTGCTTTTATCTCTAGGGACATGAAGTTATTATTAATTTTTTTGTTTTAAGTAGAGGTGGAGTTTCACTCTGTTTCCCAGGCTGGTCTTGAACTCCTGGGCCATACCTGGCCAGGGACATGAAATTTGCACCAAGAAATTTCCCTCCCTGCCTGCACAATAGCACCCATTGATTCACCTTATCCAGAGCAAGTTTCCTTTGAATTGGCCAGTTCTTCTGTATTCATTGGATCGTTGCCTCCTTCCTAACCTTCCCCACTTACAAGAACCCTGGGAGACTAATCCTTTCACATAGTAGCTTTTTGATGCTCAAAACATCACATTTAAATTTAGTTTAAAAATTTTTTAACTTTTTTGTCAAACAGAAGCAGTTGAGGAATTGAGGAGGATTCTACCTTAGTCCCATTGTATAGAAAACACGATTTTGATTCAGGTATTATTTTTCACATTTCAGGTTTGACTTCTTCTTTTCAGAAGGCTAAAGGCAGAGGAATGGGGGCTGGGCCACTCCCTTGGAGCTCTCAGATCTATAGACAAGCTGTGTGAATGCATAGATGTAATCTTGCCACAGATACTAATACAGTGGAGATTTGGTTTATGTTACCATTATGTTCCTCTAAAAAGTTTTTCTTCTCTCTTCAGAGCCAAAATAAAAGTGAACTACACTGTTCAGATAAGGTCACAGTCTGATGCTGTCAGTTTTACCGAGCTGGTTTCGCTGATGGTCATGCTGCAATTTGTTAGGATAATAGGGATCAAGTTTTAAATCCTCCTCCCTCCTTTTTTTCTGGAGTCTTGATGGCCAGAGTTGTTTTTTCTTCCCCACCCCGCTTGCTACTGTTTTATGGTGTTGAAAAGTGATTTAAACCTGAGACTAACTTAAAACGCTTCCTTGACCTTCTTGTTCATTTTTGTGCCAAGGAAGCGGCTGCCCCAGTGTGTGTCTTGCCTTCTCCGCATCATTGCTGGAAGAGAAGAGAAATGCATCGAGCAGTTCCAGCTGCTTTTCATTCATTACTTCTGTCTTTTCCCCAGGACCTGACTAGCCAGGGCAGAGTGCCTGGGTTGTGTCCAAACTTAGCACCTGCAATTGTTGGGATGTGGATGGATGTGTGCATGAGAGAGAGAGAATGTGTGTGTGTGTCCATCCGTGTGTGTGCACACATGCACAGGTGCAAAGGAGTTGCGGTTGCTCCATGTTCTGACTTACGGCAATTTGATTCTGCACTTGGGGTCTGTACAGTTACTCATGTCATTGTAATGATTTCACTCCTAACTGTGACATTTTTATCAAATGTGTGAATAAATAATACATAAAGATTGGTACAAAAGGGTTTGTCTTTGGACAAATGGTGGAAAAATCTTGAATATTGGGCTTATTTCTTTCTGATCACAAAGTCGAAAATAATTTTTACTCTTGAGACTTGGGAGGTGGAAGTGGCAGGGCTTGTTCGTTCCTGGTAGATAGTGGCTGACACAGTTTGCCTAGACCATGAGCCCTTTCCAGGTGACCTGCTTGGCAACTGAAAATAAACCACCTATATCCACTTCCTTAGCTTGATACACTGATCCATATCCTTTCCCTTTAAAGAAGGATCACTTTGGAGGGAGTAGTGCTAGAGCTTAAGAGGTGGTAGAAATCGGGACAGAAGCAGACCTGTGGTCTAGGGTTGAGGAGAGGGCCAAGTCAGCGCCCTTGGCAGAGGGGCAGTTCTGCTAGCATGCTCTGAGCATAACATGAATTTATGTATGATTTTGCCTGTGGGAAGCACTAGGCGAGCACAGAAGCACCGCAGTTGAACTGAGCTGCATAGGAACACGAGGCACACGTCCCTGTGTGGTGTACCCCCATCTGATTCCAGAGAACCGCGCGCCTCATCTCATGGTTGCCAGCTGAAGCCCTTCTGTTGGCCATCCTGGCTCTGCCTCACACTCTGCTCTTTATTCTCCTCTTTCAACCTCCTTTGTATTTTACCTCTCTCTTTTTTTTTTTCTTTTCTTTTTCTTTGAGACAGGAGTCTCACTCTCGCCCAGGCTGGAGTCCAGTGACGGGACCTTGGCTCACTGCAACCTCTACCTCCCGGGTTCAAGCAGTTCTCCTGTTTCAGCCTCCCTAGTATCTGGGTGTGTGCCACCAAGCCTGGCTAATTTTTGTATTTTTAGTAGAGATGGGCTCTCACCGTGTTAGCCAGGCTGGTGTCATACTCCTGACCTTAAGTGATCCGCCTGCCTCAGCCTCCCGAGGTGTTGAGATTATAGACATGAACCTCGTGCCCAACCTCATCTTTTTTCATTTTCTCTGTCTTTTCTCTCACTTGGTCTTCTGTTCTCTTCCTCTTCACACAGGGTGGTAGGTGTGGGAGCTGGGTGGGCTGTCCAGTGGGCTTCTGCCTGCAAAATGCAGGTCAAGGTAGATGGCTTTATTTCTTAACCATTGACATATGAAACTGCTACCTTTTTATGTGTCACAAAGATTTTGAGTGTTGAACACCTAAACCCATTTTTCTGTAGGCCTTGCAGTTTTTATTGTGTGGTTTTGTGTGGACACATGTTGTGAGACAGCAGCACTGAGTGTTCTATGAACAGGAGAACCATACAATAGGAAAGTAGTGATGCTTTAATAGCTAGTGTGGGCTTAGCCATCACATAATTCACAGCGTGGTGACTGTGAGCTGAGGGTTAGTATGAGGTTTTTATTTAAAAAAAAAAATTATATATATATACGTGTGTGTGTGTGTGTGTGTATATATATGTAAAAGTTAAAAAGAGTAAGCAACTATTTTGTATACTCTTTGCTGGTGTTTAACGTCTGCTGTGTGTGCTTTGTTACTATATACACAGTGTCATGATCATTTGAAAGTTAGGATGCAAGCATCATGGTATTTCACCCCTAAATAGTTGAGCATGCTTTTTATAATACAGATGTTCTGTGTAGCCACAATACTGTGAGCACACAAGATAAATAACAATGTCACAATATCTGATAATGCAGTTCATATTAAAATTTCCAAAATGACTTATGGCCTCCCCAACCCAAGATTAGTTACGTATCATGTGTTTCATTTGTCTCTTTGGCCACTTTTTTTTTTTTTTTTTTTTTTTTTTGAGACAGAGTGTTGCTCTGTCACCCGGGCTGGCGTGCATTGATGCAATCTCAGCTCACTGCAACCTCTGTCTCCCAGGTTCAAGCAATCCTCCTGCCTCAGCCTCCCAAGTAGCTGGGATTATAGGTGCGTACCACCTCCCCCCCCCCACGCCCAGCTAATTTTTGTATTTTTAATAGAGATGGTGTTTCACCGTGTTGGCCAGGCTGGTCTCAAATGCCTGACCTCAAGTTTGGCCTCCCAAACTGCCGGGATTACAGGCATGAGCCACTGTGCCCGGCTTTCTTTGGCCACTTTTCGTCTGGAACAGTCGTCTGCCTTTTGTAACTTCACCTGTGCTTCATGTAATAGAAGTAGAGCGGTGGTCTTCAAGCTTGGCTGCGCTTGGGAAGCTTTGGCCTCTGCCCCCCGCCCCCCCCCGGACCATTGAAACCTCTAGGGGTGAGCGAGTGTTATGTGTACATGAACAAGTGTCAGATGTTGAATGTGATCAAAGGGAGACAAAATAGGCTAGAGAGGTAACAGTCTCCCTAGATCCACTACTGCTGATGTAAGTTGTCGTACTGTTGGTTTCCGCTGAGTTTGGGATTAGCCAATAATAGCCACCATTACTGAGCATCTGTGCCAGGCACCATGCTTCATGCCTTCATCTGATTCTGTAGCCCTGAGTATGTAGCTAGCGCCTCATCTACAAAATGAGATGGCATTAGAGGTTAAGTAATTTTCTCGCTCAGGGTCACACCGGAAGTGACAGCCAGGATACAGACTTGGCTCTAACATCTCCAGAGACAGCCGGCAGTGTGGCTTAAAACTTATGGTTTTAAAAATTTTTTATTTTCCCCCTAAAGCTTAATGTTTATAAATACTGCCAGATTCTTACCCCTGAGGGTAGTTGACTTGTTTGGAAGCTTGGATCATAGCTTGCTTGATTTTTTATTTTTTTTAATTATTTTTATTTTTTGGCTGGTGACACAGCCCTCAGGAAATCTTGAGAATATGTGTCCCATGAGCTTGCTTTTTAAAAATTTTATTTTTTGAGATAGTCTCGCTGGTGCCCAGGCTGGAGTGTTGTGGTGCCATCAGATCTCACTGCAGCTGTGAACTCCTGGACTCAAGTGAACTCCCACATCAGCCTCCCGAGTAGCTGGGACTAACCACAGGCATGCACCATCATTCCCATCTAATTTTTTGTGGAGATGGGGTCTCACTGCGTTGCCCAGACTGGTCTCAGACTCCTGACCTCAAGTGATCCTCCCGCCTAGATGTCCCAAAGTATTGGAATTACAGATATAAGCCACTGTGCCTGGCCTAGGCTGGCTGGCTTGCTTGCTTTTTGTTTTCTCAGAGAGTCCCATTGTGTCACCCAGGCTGGATTGCAGTGGCACGGTAGCAGCTTACTGCAGCCTTGAACTCCCTGGGCTCAGGCCATCCTCCTGCCTCTGCTGGGACTACAGGTGCAAGCCACCACACCTGGATAATTTGTTTATTGTATAGGTGGGCTTTCACCATGTTGCCCAGGCTGGTCTCAGAACTCCTGGCCTCAAGCGATCTTCCCACCTTGGCCTCCCAAAGCACTGGAATTATAGGCGTGAGCCACTGTGCCTGGCCTAGGCTTGCTTTCTGTGTTAAATTTTATGTGGTTTACACTTCTTACCCTCTAGTTCCATCTAGTATAATAGCCAGTTGCTTGAACTTTATCTGTTTCACTAATTGAATTCTGTTTCTATGAGTATCTGGAATCATTTTTTTCTGGAAAACTTCAGAATATACACCACTCCCAGTACCACACTGTGTAATGAAGGAGTCGGGGCAGGGACATCTTGAAATATTTCATGTTTTCTAAAGGTATTTAATTTCAAGGTTACCAGTCTCTGAACCCACCATGATAGGACAGAAGTCTAAATATTTTTCTCAAAGTGAAAATAGCAATAGAATCTGAGAACTATGATTTCTAATGAATAAACTTGAAAACCTTTTAAAAATCAAGCAGTAACGTGTGGATGAAAGTCATCTTAATGCAAATGTACTATCCCTACAAGCCTCAGCGGGTACTTGATTCAGATAGGGTACATCATTCAGATAGAGCCCCCAGGCTGTCCACCGTCACGGCTGCTTTAATAACCTCAGCGTTGATTGTGGCCCACAAATACACTGTAAAACATTTTTAAACAGACAATTTATAAATGACCTAACTTTATTACCCACTGTTTTTTTTTTTTTTTTTTTTTTGGGACACAGAGTCTCTCTCTGTCGCCCAGGCTGGCGTGCAATGGCTGGATTTCAGCTCACTGCGTCGTCTGCCTCCTGGGTTCAAGCAATTCTCTGCCTCAGCCTCCCGAGTAGCTGGGATTACAGGCACCCGCCACCACGCCCAGCTAATTTTTGTATTTTTAGTAGAGACAGGGTTTTATCATCTTGGTCACGCTGGTCTTGAACTCCTGAACTCATAATCCACCTGCCTTAGCCTCCCAAAGTGCTGAGATTATAGGCGTTAACCACCACACCTGGCCTATTATCCACTTTTAAAGAGCCTAACCATACCTAAAAGGGTAGGCTGAGTGTTTGAATATGTGGGCCGGGCGCGGTGGCTCACGCCTGTAATCCCAGCATTTTGGGAGGCCAAGGCGGGCAGATCAGCTGAGGTCAGGAGTTTGAGACCAGCCTGGCCAACATAACAAAACCCCGTCTCTATTAAAAATACAAAATGTAGCTGGGCATGGTGGGGGCATGCCAGTAGTCCCAGCTGCTTGGGAGGCTGAGGCAGTAGAATTGCCTGAACTTGGGGGGTGGAGGTTGCAGGGAGCTGAGATTGCACCATTGCACTCCATCCAGCCTGCCAACAAGAGCGAAACTCCATCTCCAAAAAGAAAAAAGAAAAAGTATAATGTGTAGATGTTTTTCAGTAAATGCATTTTGTCATATCTTAAAATTCTGCTGTGTATGGGAGTTTAGGATTATGTTCAGCCTCGAGGAATAGAGGCTACCATGCGGCTGAAACATTCTTGTGAGTGTAGCCTGTCCAGGAATGTTAGGATAGACAGCTCTGCAGTCCTCCTGGTCCCAGGCTCCTACTGTCTTCTCCATATGGCCTCCACCAAGGTGGAGTTACAGTTCCATCAGAATCTGAGGGTGGGACCCAAGCATCCTGTTTTTTTTAAGTTTTCAGGGATCCTAATGTGCAGTAAAGTTTGAGAAGCACTGGTGAAGCGGCTCAAAATAAGGACTCTGTAGCTAGAGTCAAAGGCTGTGTGACTTTGGACAAGTTAATGAACCTTTTTCCTCATCTGTAAAAGGAAAATCAGTACCTACCTTGTACGGTTACTGTGAAGATCACATAATACATGGAAAGTACTTAGACTGGTGTCTGAGACATTCAGTACATTTTCATGGTCTTTTCTCCTGATTACGTTCCTGGAAATAGTAGAGTTTGTCAGTGCCCTTCCTAAAATGCAGAGCCCAGGGCTAGACCCCATTCTGTTCCCTGGGACGTAGGCATCCCCGGGGAAGGGACCGTGTCTGTGTTCCCAGTGCCCCAGCGGGCCCGGCTTCACCTCCAGCCATCATGTCTGTTCCACCAGTGGGAAGGAACAAGGGGAGAAGAGGATGGCCTCTGCCTTTGAAGACACTTTCAATTTCTACCTACAGCCAATGGCCACACTTTGAAAGAACACCAGCTGCTGGGAAATAGTCTCGATTTTAAGCAGCTATGTGCCCAGTTAAAATTCAGAGGTGATTTGCTGGACAAGACAGGGAGAATGGAAATGGAGGACAGCTGGGAGTCTTAGCCAAATTACAGATGAAAATAACTTTAAATGAATCACTTCAAAGGACCAAACAGTTCAGTTAAAAAGGAAAAAATTGCCAGTAGATGTTTTAGAACTTTCACTAGTCTAGAACTCAGTAGATGTAGAATTTACTTGGCATCAACATCAAGCCAATTGGTCTGTACTTCATCCCCTTTTTGAAAACCCTAATAATCTTTGCCCATCTCCAATCACTGGTGCCTCTTTCCTCAGGAATTTAGACATTTAGTTCTTGTTGAGGACCCTCTGAAGAAATCTGCTTGGCCTCAGTGTCCAGAATAGGACTCTCAGACATGCTTTTTTTTTTTTTTTTTTTTTTTTTTTTTGAGACAGTATCGCTCTGTTGCCAGGCTGGAAGTGCAGTGGTGCGATCTCGGAGCACTGCAACCTCCGCCTCCCGGGTTCAAGCGATTCTCCTGACTCAGCCTCCCAAGTAGCTAGGAATACAGGTGTGCCACCACACCCAGCTAATTTTTGTATTTTTAGTAGAGACGGGGTTTCACCATGTTGGCCAGGATGGTCTTGATCTCCTGACCTCGTGATCTGCCCCCCTCGGACTCCCAAAGTGCTGGGATTACAGGCGTGAACCACCGCGCCTTGCTGCACTTGTATTTTTGCTTCATTTCTAGATCCACTTTCTGTCCCTGCCCTTATTTGTGTGTTTTGGTTTTTTTTTTTTTTTTTTTCCTTATATCTTTCTGTTTCTACTTTCTAAACATCTTGTGTCTGATATTTTTGTTGTCTAACTTGCTTCTCTCTTGGAACACAAGTGTTGTCTAGGTTAACACAAGTATCTGGCACACTTCCCATTCCCATATGCAGGTGATTGTAGTTGCTTGGGCTGTGGTTCTACATCTGGAGGTCAGGATTCATTTGGAAAGTTTAGGTGATGGGAGAGGAAGAAAGTACTATTTTGGTATCCAGTTTCCTTTTGTTCCGATGTGTTCAATCTTCCCTTTCCATCAGGAGATATAGAGGTGGGCCAGGTGTGGTGCTCACACCTGTAATCCCAGCACTTTGGGAGGCCGAGGCAGGTGGATCACCTGAGGTTAGCAGTTCAAAACAAGCCTGGCCAACATGGTGAAACCCTGTCTCTACCAAAAATACAAAAATTAGCTGGGCTTGGTGGTGCACACCTGTAGTCCCAGCTACTGGGGAGACTGAGGCAGGAGAATCACTTGAACCTGGGAGGCGGAGGTTACAGTGAGCCGAGATCACGACACTGCACTCCAGCCTGGGCGACAGAGTGAGACTCCGTCTCAAAAAAAAAAAAAAAAAGATACAGCAGTGGGAACTATGTGGGTGCAGGTTGGGGTGTTCCCAGGTGACTCCAGAGTGGTCGGCTGTGTGCATTTCTGTGTCCCAGGAGCTGCACCTCCGTTCTGTGGGCTGGGAAACTCCACCATGTCAGAGACCAGAGTTGGTTGAACTCAGTGTCTAACAAGGCTCCCAAGAGAAAGACACATTTAGCATTCCAAGAAATACATGCCAGCAGGACGAGTCAGGCCTCGCTAGCCTGACCAGGGTCATCTCTGCTGAAAGCAAAACACACGGGAAGCCCACTCACAGGGAGTCGAGTGATCACGCAGGCAGGTGGGCATTCGCTTGGCTCTGTTTGTCCCACTGCCACCTTCTGAGCTTGTCAGCAAGCTCCTGGGCAGCCCGGCGTTTCGTTTCGTTTTTTGAGATGGAGTCTGGCTCTGTCGCCTAGGCTGGAGTGCAATGGCATGATCTTGGTTCACTGCAAGTTCTGACTCCCAGGTTCAAGCGATGCGCCTGCCTCAGCCTCCTGAGTAGCTGGGATTACAGGCGCCCGCCACCACGCCCAGCTCATGTTTATATTTTTGGTAGAGATGGGGTTTCACCATGTTGTCCAGGCTGGTCTCGAACTCCTGACCTCAGGTGATCCGCCTGCCTCGGCCTCCCAAAGTGCTGGGATTACAGGTATGAGCCACAGCACCTGGCCCCCCCCTTTTTTTTTTCTTAAAATGTTCCTGCTTTTGGGGACTTGGGACTGTTCAGGGTGTGTGTTTATATTTCAGTTTGCATTTCCCTACGCAGGATTGAACGCAATATTTAAACAAATGTAGTTTAATGCTGAAAGGCGCTTTAGAGGGCATCACGTACAGATCTTTCATTTATCAATGATGCTCAGAGCCCAGCATTTGTTCCAAGTCACACAGCTCTTCCCTGGTCTAAAACCTTGGTCTTCTGGGATCCAATGCATTTTCCATTTCACTGTGTAATTTCTTGAAGTTTTTGGAGAAATCTTTAGAATTGATCATACACATGCTATAAAGCCTTAAAACCACTCCCAACTACCCTAAGAACACCCTGGAGGAGGAGTGTGTTCGTTTGGTCATAATCAGCTGCTGTAACAAAGTACCAGAAACTGAGTGGCTTAAACAACAGAAATTTATTGCCTCACATTTTTGGAGGCTGGAAGTCCTAGAGCAAGGTGTGAGCAGGGCTGGCCCCTTCTGAGGGCAGTGAGGGAGAAGGTTCTGGGACTCTGTCCCAGCTTCTCGTGGTTGCTGGCGTGTGAGCTGCATCACCGCAGTCCCTGCCTTTGTGTTCCCTGCATGCACGTCTTGCCCACATTTCCTTTTAATAAGGGCACAGTCACATTGCATTAGGGACCACACTCCTTCATCATGACTTGGTCTTAACTGTATCTGTAACGCCCTATCTTCAAATAGGGTCACATTCCGAGATACTGGGGATTAGACCTTCAACACATGAATTTTAGAGGGATACAATTCAATCTAGAACAAGGAGAGATCTGCAGATAACTCAATTTAAGAGATGAATTTTCAAAATCGGTGTCTGGAGGCCGCTGTCCCAGTGGAGTCCTGAAAGACTCCCAGCCCATCCAGGGTGCCCTATCCTGCAGCTTCCGTGGTGAGCAGCAGGGGGCAGGGCTGTGCCACCCACGAGGAGTCTTAGCCTGCCGGTGGCTGCTGGAAGGATTTTACAGCCCCTGACGACTGACAGTTCAGTGTGGGTCTAGATGGGCACCATCATCCCCTCAGAGCCTTGATTTGCATCAAGTCCTATGAATGAAAGGGAAGGGCCGGGCGCGGTGGCTCAAGCCTGTAATCCCAGCACTTTGGGAGGCCGAGACGGGCGGATCACGAGGTCAGGAGATTGAAACCATCCTTGCTAACCCGGTGAAACCCCGTCTCTACTAAAAAATACAAAAAAACTAGCCGGGCGAGGTGGCGGGCGTCTGTAGTCCCAGCTACTCGGGAGGCTGAGGCAGGAGAATGGCGTGAACCCGGGAGGCGGAGTTTGCAGTGAGCTGAGATCGTGCCACCGCACTCCAGCCTGGGCGACAGAGCGAGACTCCTTCTCAAAAAAAAAAAAAAAAAAAAAAAGGCCGGGCGCGGTGGCTCAAGCCTGTAATCCCAGCACTTTGGGAGGCCGAGACGGGCGGATCACGAGGTCAGGAGATCGAGACCAACCTGGCTAACACGGTGAAACCCTGTCTCTACTAAAAAATACAAAAAATTAGCCGGGCGTGGTGGCGGGCGCCTGTAGTCCCAGCCACTTAGGAGGCTGAGGCAGGAGAATGGCGTAAACCCGGGAGGCAGAGGTTGCAGTGAGCTGAGATCCGGCCATTGCACTCCAGCACGGGCAACAGAGCAAGACTCCGTCTCAAAAAAAAAAAAAAAAAAAAAAAAAGAAAGGGAGGAAGCGGGTCAGACGACCACTGCCGGTGCGGGTGTGCATAGCAGTGCACCAGTGGGAAGAGGAGGCCAAGAGTTTGTCCCTTTGGACAACTGGGAGAGTCACAGGCTCCAGGTGATGACTAAGAATGTGTTTGCCGAGGAGACAGATGGACAGATGGACATGACTAGACAGCAGCTTGGATGAGCTGCCTTTTCCCTCGTCGCCCTCCTGCTCCTGGAGGCCAGTCCAGTGTTCAGCCTAGGAAGGTGGGTTGGTCACTCCGGAATGAGCCAGGACTGCCAGGCCACTCGGAGGACCCAGCTGCCTCGTGTTCCAATGCTCCTGTTACGACTCCTCCACTTCTTATGACAACTCATGATTGTTTCCTGTATTTCTGTGCCTAGGAAAGAAGGTGTGATGAGGTGATAATCAGCAAGGACTTACGAGGGCCCACTGCGTGCCTTAGCACTTTCGAAGGAATTATAAAGCAACTGGGGAGGTGACCCGGCCTGGACAGAATTGCACGGCCCGGCGTCGAGAACCGGCGAAGCCTCAGTCCTGTGTAGCAGGGACAGAGCAGGACTGGGTGAGCCGTGACTCTGTTCCTGAGACCAACCGTCTCGAACGTAGTTACACCAGCGGCCTGCTGGTTCATCGCCCAGAATGTTCTGGATACTCCTTTGGATCTTGCCTTCATATTCTTTTGTTTTCTACAGTATGAATTAAGAGACTAAAAGGTAATGCACTTATGCATTTCTTTCTTTTCTTTTTTGAGACGGACTCTCACTCCATCGCCCAGGCTGGAGTGCAGTGGCACAATCTCGGCTCACTGCAACCTTCACTTACCTGATTCAAGCAACTCTCATGCCTCAGCCCCCTGCCAGTAGCTGGGACTGCAGGTGCACGCCACCAGGCCCGGCTAATTTTTGTATTTTTAGTACAGACATTTCACCATGTTGGCCAGGCTGGTCTTGAACTCCCGACCTCAGGTGATCCACCCACCTTGGCCTCCCAAAGTGCTTGGGATTACAGGCATGAGCCACTGTACCTGGCCTAACTTATGCATTTCTTTTACACGTAAAAATATCAAGAAAAATTACATAATCTGGACAACCCAGAGCATCAGTGTATTTTTCTCCACTTGTATTTGTACGTAACATTTTTTCTGGCTGGGCACGTTGGCTCACACCTGTAATCTCAGCACTCCTTAGTATTTTCTACTAAAAATACAAAAATAAGCTGGATGTGGTGGTGCATGTCTGTAATCCCAGCTACTTGGGAGGCTGAGGCACAAGAATCGCTTGAACCTGGGAGGCAGAGATTATAGTGAGCCGAGATCGCACCATTGCACTCCAGCCTGGGCAACAGAGCAAGACTCCATCTCAAAAAAAACCCAAAAAACTAAAAAACCATTTTTTCTCCTTCCTTGCATTTTTGTCCAAATATTTGTGCACATAGTTTGAAAAGTCATGGCCGGGCACTATGGCTTATGCCTGTAATTGCAGCACTTTGGAAGGCCGGGGCAGGTGGATCACTTGAGGTCAGGAGTTCGAGACCAGCCTGGTCAACACGGTGAAACCCGTCTCTACTAAAACTAGAAAAAATTAGCTGGGTGTGGTGGTGGCACCTGTAGCCCCAGCTACTCTGGAGGCTTGAACCAGGGAGGTGGAGGTTGCAGTGAGCCAAGATGGCGCCATTGCACTCCCTCTGCCTGCGCAACAGAGTGAGACTCTGTCTCCAAAAAAAAAAAAAAAAAAAAAAAAAAAAAATCAAATCGTTCTTAAAGTTTGTTATGAAAACTCCTCCCACCAGTTCCCCTCCCTGGGACAGCCAGTTTCACCTCTCCCAGCATATTATACTGATATTTACCTCTAGCTCTCTAAATAATGTGCTTGTATCGCCCTTCCTTGCTTTTTCATTTTGGGCATTATATGAAGACCCTTTCTTCCCACCCCCGCCCCTCGCAATGACTTAGCTCTGCCTTCCCCTCCCCACCCCATTATCCCTTCTTTCTCCCAGAGTTCATAATTATACTGACTTAGTTACAGCATTATTTAGCATTTACAGTATTATGAGCATGGAAATATCACAGGCAAGACACGACACTATTTTCTAGCACTACTTTTTGTTTTCCTAGAGCCGGTACTTGGTTTTTCGTTTGTTTAGCTTGTTGTGGTTGTGTGTGTTTCTTTTTTTTATTTTTGAGATGGAGTCTCTGTCTCCCAGGATTGTGGTTGTGTGTTTTTTTGTTTTTGAGATGGAGTCTCACTCTCCCAGGGTTTTGTGTGTGTGTGTGTGTGTGTGTGTGTGTGTGATGGAGTCTCTGTCTTCCAGGGTTCTGTGTGTGTGTGTGTGTGTGTGTGATGGAGTCTCACTCTATCTCCCAGGGTTCTGTGTGTGTGTGTGTGTGTGTGTGTGTGTATGTTTGAGATGGAGTCTCTCTCCCAGGGTTGTGTGTGTGTGTGTGTGTGATGAAGTCTCACTCTGTCTCCCAGGGTTCTGTGTATGTGTGTGTGTTTGTGTGTGTGATGGAGTCTCTGTCTCTCAGGGTTGTGTGTGTGTGTGTGTGTGTGTGATGGAGTCTCACTCTGTCTCCCAGGGTTCTGTGTGTGTGTGTGTGTGTGTGTGTGATGGAGTCTCACTCTGTCTCCCAGGGTTCTCTGTGTGTGTGTGTGTGTGTGTGATGAAGTCTCACTCTGTCTCCCAGGGTTCTCTGTGTGTGTGTGTGTGTGTGTGATGAAGTCTCTGTCTCCCAGGGTTCTGTGTGTGTGTGTGTGTGTGATGGAGTCTCTGTCTCCCAGGGTTCTGTGTGTGTGTGTGTGTGTGAGATGGAGTCTCACTCTGTCTCCCAGGGTTCTGTGTGTGTGTGTGTGTGTGTGTGTGATGGAGTCTCACTCTGTCTCCCAGGGTTCTGTGTGTGTGTGTGTGTGTGTGTGTGATGGAGTCTCACTCTGTCTCCCAGGGTTCTGTGTGTGTGTGTGTGTGTGTGTGTGTGTGATGGAGTCTCACTCTGTCTCCCAGGGTTCTGTGTGTGTGTGTGTGTGTGTGTGTGTGTGTGATGGAGTCTCTGTCTCCCAGGGTTCTGTGTGTGTGTGTGATGGAGTCTCTGTCTCCCAGGGTTGTGTGTGTGTGTGTGTGTGTGTGTGTGTGTGTGTGGTATCATAGGCGAGAGCCACTGGGCTGAACAATATTCCACTGTGTAGATTACCACATTTTGTCCATTCATTCATTGCTGGGCATTTGGGTCGTTTTCCACTTTGTGGCTATTATGAATAATACTGTTGATGAACACTCATGTACACACTTTTGTAAAGACATTTGTTTATAATTCTCTTGGGTATAAGTAGAAGTGGGATTGCTGGGTCATATGGTTATTACTGGTGGAAGGTATCAGAGTTACCAGCGAATCTGTATGGGTCTGCAGCAACCTCAGTTCTTGCCTCCTCAGAAGAAATAATTCGACTGAGGTCAAAAAAAGAGATCAAGGCAAATTTTCAGAGCAGGAATGGAAGTTTATTTTAAAAGCCTTTAGAACAGGAAAGAAAGTAAAGTAAGCTTCGAAGAGGCCCAAGCCGGCAACTCAAAGAACAAGTGTGATGTTTAACCTTGATCTGAGGACTTCATAGGCTTGCCCACTTCTGGTGCCTTGTGCCCCTCTCCCATGGTTCTTCCCGCAGGTGGGCTTCGCGCATGCGCAGTGCCCTCCTTACCCTTGGGAAGTGAGCACGTGCAGTGTGTTTAGGGAGCTGTGCGCGTGCCCATCTGAGGCTTTCTTCCCTTTTCTGGTGGGGGGCCCCCAGGAGGTCCATCATTTTGTCTCTTAATGCATATGTCTCGGAAGTTGCTTCTCCCTGGCACCTGCTTTTAATTAATACGTTAGTGCAATAGGTGTGGACCATCAGGAAATGGGCTCTCACTGGTGCCAGCTGCCAATTTATCACTGTTAGAGAGGCAATGCAATAACTGCCGAACCACCACCCGACATTCCTACTGGGTTGGGGGAGAGTCCTCTCTGCCCAGCTCACGCCTGTCTGACTACCTGTAACATGGTTACTGGATGTTTAACTTTTTGAGGAATCACCAAACTATTTTCCAAAGCAGCTGCACCATTTGACATTCACACCAGCAATTTATGAAGGTTTCACCTTCTCCACATCCTCAACAACACTTGTTCTTTATTCTACCCATCCCTGTGTGTGTGAAATATTATCTCATTGTGGTTTTGAATTGCATTTCTCTAATGACTAATGATGTTGAGCATCTTTTCATGTGCTTATTGGCCATTTGCATATCTTCTCTGAGGGAATGGTTATTCAAAACCTTCACTCAGTTAAAAATCAGATTATTTGTCCTTTTATTGTTGAATCATGTATTTATATATTTTAGATGTGTAGATATGTGTCCTTTGTATGATATATGTGTTGGTAATATTTTCTTCCCTGTCTGTGGCTTGCCTTTTTTTGTTGTTGTTGTTTTGTTTTGTTTTTGAGATGGAGTCTTGATCCATTGCCCAGGCTGGAGTGCAATGGCATGATCTTTGCTCAACACAACCTCCGCCTTCTGGGTTCAAGAGATTGTCCTGCCTCAGCCTCCTGAGTAGCTGGGACTATAGGCGTGTGCCACCATGCCTGGCTAATTTTTGTATTTTTAGTAGAGATGGGGTTTCACTATGTTGGCCAGTCTGGTCTTCTGACCTTGTGATCCGCTGCCTTGGCCTCCCAAAGTGCTGGGATTACAGGCGTGAGTCACTGCATCCAGCAGGCCTTTTGTTTTTTTATGATGTCTTTCAAAGAGTAAAAGGTTTTAATTTTGACGAAGTTCAGTTTATCAATTGTTTATGTTTTGTGTGTGTGATTTGTTTTTTTTGTTTGAGATGGAGTCTTGCTCTGTTGCCAGGCTGGAGTGCAGTGGTACAATCTCAGCTCACTGCAACCTCCACCTCCTGAGTTCAAACAATTCTCATGCCTCAGCCTCCTGAGTAGCTGGGATTACAGGCACATGCCACTACACCCAGTTAATTTTTATATTTTTAGTAAAGACAGGGTTTCACCATGTTGGCCAGGATGGTCTCGATCTCCTGACCTCATGATCTGCCCACCTCGGCCTCCCACAGTGCTGGGATTACAGGCATGAGCCACCACGCCCGACCTGTGCTTTTTTGTGTTCTAAGAAAACTTCGTCTGGTTCAAGATATAAATATTTTCTCCTATGTTTTTCTTCTATACATTGTATAATTTCAGATTTTACATTTAGGTCTTTGATCTGTTCCAGTTAGTTAATTTTTATATATGGTGTGAGGTAAGGGTCTTGGATAACATTTAGGATGTTTCCAACATTATTTCTTATTTCGTATGAGGCAGAATGGGAGTCTCACTCCCCTATTTTTTTTCTCCCTCGCCTTATTCCATATACCTTATAGGAAATGTGTTTTTGTTTTTTTTTTGTTTTTTAAGAGTAAAGAGACAGAAAGATTTGCTAATATGGGGGTAGCCAGTATCCTCCTTTTTTACTCAATAGTGTCATGTTGCTTTCCCTACATGACTTTTTTTTTATTTTTTAGATAGAGTCTTGTTCTGTCACCCAGGCTGGAGTGCAGTGGCACGATCTCGTCTCACTGCAACCTCCGCCTCCCTGGCTCAAGCAATTCTCCTGCCTCAGCCTCCCAAGTAACGGGATTAAAGACATGTGCCACCACTCTCAGCCGATTTTCGTATTCTTAGAAGAGATGGTTTTGCCATGTTGGCCAGGCTACTCTTGAACTCCTGGCCTCACGTGATCCGCCTGCCTTGGCCTCCCAAAATGCTGCGAATACAGGAGTGAGCCACCATGCCTGATCAATATTATCTGACTTTTATTTTTTATTTTTATTTAGTTTTTCCAATCTGGATGGTATACAAGGAATATCTCAGTTATAATTTTGATTTCTGTAATTACTAGGGAGTTAAATATTTCTTGTCATACTTGTTAACCATTGGGATTTCCCTTACATGAATTGCCTATTATAACTATAATCCTTTTTTTTTTTTTTCTTAGAGACAGAGTCTCACTCCGTTGCCCAGGCTGGAGTGCAGTGGCCCCATCTTGGCTCACTGCAACCTCCACCTCCCGGGTTCAAGGAGATCTCCTGCCTCAGCCTCTCGAGTATCTGGGAGGGATTACAGGGACCTGCCACCATGCCCGGTTAATTTTTTGTTTTTATTTTTTGTATTTTTGGTAGAGACGGGGTTTCACCATGTTGGCCAGGCTGGTCTCGAACTCCTGACCTCAGGTGTTCTACCCGCCTTGGCCTCCCAAAGTGCTGGGATTACAAGCGTAAGCCACTGCGTCTGGTCGACTATAACCATTTTTATGTTGCTATTTTTCCTATAGTTCCCCTGGTTTTCTTAATTTGTAAAAATTCCTTGTATATGCCAAAATATAATTTCATAATAGTTTATTTTATTTACGAAATTATAAATAGGGTCCACGGGAGTGGAGTGAACAGCGTACATGTCACTAACTGTCTGAAGGTTGAGGAGAAACTGAGGACCTAGGTGGTGGTGGGGTGGCCACCACCGTTTAATAGACTGAAAATTAGGATGGAAGTTGGGGGTGTGGTGGAACAGGGCCACAGGGAGTGGGTTTTCAGCAGTCGAAAAGCAGGCAGAGCCTTTCGGATGTGGCCGACTGGCTGTCGTCCAGCTGCGGTGCCTGGTGAACTCGAGATCTTCTCCGTCAGCATGGCAGAGGATGAGCAAGTGGGAAAATCACACAGGGCTTTTTATTGCGGAGTCTGGAGGTGGTGTTTCATTGGCTGGAGTAAGTCACATGGCTCTGCCAAGTGTGAGAGGTCTGAGTAGGACAAGACTCTGCGTTTGGTAGGAAGGAGATTGGGACCAGTGACCACCAGTCATATTCACCGCAGGATGTCTGCTGCCGTCCCCTGGGGGCAGGCCCGGCCTTGCAGCCCACCCCGCACCCACCTCGGGAGGGGAGAAACTGACGGGCTCTGGGAGCGCTGCCACCAGGGAGCGGCTGCTGGGATGAGCCGGGAAGGAGGAAGGGAAGGGGAGAGGGGCTTGGGTCCTGTGATGCTGCCTGAGGAGGGCCGGTGGACACTGCCTGGGGCTCCCTGCCAGGCCCTATTGGCTAACAGTATGCTTTTGTTTGCAGTAAGAAACCTCCTCTCCTGCCTTTCATTCTGAGTGCATTGCAAAGGGCTCAGGGAGGGGCAGCTCCACATAGGAACTGTGATGGGTTATGGGCAACGCATTACTGTCTTCTCCCATCTTTTCTGTGTGTTCCAAATTTCCTAGTGTGGAGGCATTTCTGGGATAATTAGGGAAAATAACAAATGTGTGACAAATGTGTGCAGGGTGATATGGTAGATGAGGCTCCTGCCCAGAGTGAGGGCTCCTTCCCCTGACATGGGCATTTCCAGGGCCTCCCTGCCCGTCCCATGGGCATCCTTATTCCTGGCTCACACCAGTGGGGTCACCTCCCCAGGGTTCCCACTTGGTAGCTGAGGAAAGTGGGGCTCAGCTGGCTTGTGGGCCCTGCCTGAGGCCACACGGTGCGCCGGTGGTGAAGTGGGCTTGGAGCTTCCGGATGCTGGGCTGGCCGTCTCACTCCTTCCCCTCTGCATTGGTGCTGGCCTAGGCTGAGGCTGCCCGGGAGACCACATTAGACACATCTGAAACCGTCTATCTCTTCAGGAGAGCAGACTCAGATGTAAATTCCTTCAGCCCCCAAGGAGCTAAAAATAAGAGGCCTGTGCCCCTAGAACAACGCAGGAAAGGCCATGTGAAAACCCAGCAGCTGGGGGCGGAGACCAGGGGCGCGGGGGCCCAGCAGTGTTGGAGGGGTGGAAACAGGATGTGAGCAGAGAGGGGGCTGTGAGAAGCAAGGTGACACCCAGCAGAGGCGGCCACCTGGTACAGCGAGTTCTGAGCCACGGAAAAAGATCCTGGGCTGTGTGGGCGCCCTTACATCCTGCTCCGAGACAGGCCTCCCCCGTTCGGCCTGGCCGTTGGCCAGGGCAGAATCTGACCCCTGCACTGGGATGGTGGGCAAGAGAAGGACAGGATGTTGCCTTTCAGAGAGATGGGGATTAAACCGTAATAAGGGCTCCCAGCTCCCCCAGGGAGGCCTGGTACCTACCCAAGGCCATCAATGGAGACACAGGGCAAACAGCTCACCGGCTGTCCGTCAGCCAACACCGCGGGCCAGGCCTGAGCCAGGTGCAGGAAACGTGAACCCGCCAAGGCGCACTCCCTGGCTTCAGGGAGGCACCAGTGTTGGGTGGGTGCCTTGATGAGGCCTGTGAAGGCCAGAGGCGAGCCCAAGTTCTGGGAGGCTCTGGGAGAAGCCCTTGATTCAGCCTGGGGATCTGGGAAGCCTTCCTGGAGGAAGTGAGGCCTGAGGGGCCTCAAGGATGGGCAGGGGAGGGGTGGGTGAAGCCATTCCGGGCAGGTCGGCCAGCACAGGGTGCAGAGGGAATCCCCAGCCTGAGTGGTGTGGTCAATGTCACCGGGGCCTTTGTGCCCACCTAGCCTGAGCCCGCCCGTCTTGGCCTGCTCAGGGCTTTTCCTGAGATCCCTCCTCTCTGAAGTCTGCAGCCTCCCTGCTGGCCCATCGTTCTCCTTCCTTGTCAGGTCCATGGCTCCCCCACACCTTCAGCCAGCCTCGGGGTTCTCCTTCACAGTCCAGACCACAGTCAAATCCCACGTAGTGGAAGGCTTGTGCCCCTGCTTCCCCAGCAGCCCCAACTGAGCGGTGCCCTGAGGCTTACTGAGTCACCATCCCCTTCTGGTGGTTCAACGCTTTTTCCTTGATTTGTAACCAGACTTTTTCTCTTAGAGCTTTTCATACACATTTATGTTCATGTAGAACATAGGCCAGGTGCGGTGGCTCATGCCTGCAATCCCAGCACTTTGGGAGGCCGAGATAGATTGCTTGAGCCCAGGAGACCAGCCTGGGCAACACGGTGAAACCCCATCTCTACCAAAAATACAAAAAATTAGACGGGTGTGGTGACGTGCGCCTGTGGTCCCAGTTACCCAGGAGGTTGAGGTGAGAGGATGGCTTTTGTCTGGGAGGTTGAGGCTGCAGTGGGCTGTGATCAACCACTGCACTCTAGCCTGGGTGACAGAGTTGCCTAAAAAAGAAAAAAAAAAAAAAAAAAACCTGAAACGAAACAAACCAAAAAACAAACAAGAATGTGGAGCTTTCTCTTTTTTGTTTTTATTGAAATGGGATCATACTATACGAACCTATTTGGCAACTCACTTTTCTTCACTTTATCTTGGAGCTTGTTCTGGATTAGCGTGTGTAGATTTACCTCATCATTTGTTTTTACAGATACTTGATAGAAGAGTAAAAATTTTGTATTCCATTTTTCCTCCCGATACAGACAATGCTGCCTTGGAAATCTTTGGACAAGTTTCTTTACCCAGAAGAGAGGTTGCAGGGTTGAAGAGCATGTACTTTAAACATTTGGATAGGTTCTGTCAAATTGCTTTCTTTAAAAAAATGTTATCAACTTACACTCCCACCAGAAAGGCACAAGTTCACTCATTCTCCACCCTCCCCAGTTCTTGAATGTTTGCCAGCCTGACGGGTGGATCATCGCGCCGCCTTGTTTTAGTGGGTAGAGCATGGCTTTTGTGGATTACTGGAGATTTGCGTTTCTTGGTCTGTGAATTCTGTGTTGCTATTCTTTGCCCCTTTTCCTGTTGTGTGGTTTGACTTTTTCTTATTTGTTTTTGGACGCCTCGCATCTTTACTCACTCTCTTCACACTCTCTGTCCTCTTTTCCTGCTGGGCTTTTCTCCATAACCACCATCTGATGTACGATGTGTTTATTTCTTTGTTGCTTGTCCTCCCCACCCTATTAGAATGTGAGAACCAAGAGGGCAGGGGTTTTGTCACTTGTCTATGTGAAGGTTTCCAGCACTTGAGACAATGCCTGGTGCCTAATAGGCACCCTCCAATTAACTGTTGGATGAATGAATGAATGAATGAATGATATTTTATCTGTCACTTGCTTTCAAATATTTTCTTTCTTTTTGTTTTTTGAGATGGAGGTTTGCTTTTGTTGCCCAGGCTGGAGTGCAATGGCTCAGTCTCTACTCACTGCAACCTCCGCTTCCTGGGTTCAAGCAATTCTCCTGCCTCAACCTCCCGAATAACTGGGATTACAGGCACGCGCCGCCACGTCTGGCTAATTTTTGTATTTTTAAGAAGAGACGGGGTTTCGCTACATTGGTCAGGCTGGTCTCGAACTCCTGACCTCAGGCGAGCCACCCATCTTGGCCTCCCAAAGTACTGGGATTACAGGCGTGAGCCACCACGCCTGGCCTGTTTCTAAATATTTCCTCCATCTTTGTCACTCACCCTTTACTTTTGTTTGTGGTGAGTTTGAGCATACAGAAACTTTAAAAATTTTTAAAGTTTGTTTTTTTTTTCTCTCCAACCTTTTTTTTTTTTTTTCCTGAGACAGAGTCTCTCTCTGTCGCCCAGGCTGGAGTGCAATGGCCGGATCTCAGCTTACTGCAAGCTCCGCCTCCCGGGTTTTCACCATTCTCCTGCCTCAGCCTCCCGAGTAGCTGGGACTACAGGCGCCGCTACCTCGCCTGGCTAGTTTTTTTTTGTATCTTTTTAGTAGAGACGGGTTTTCACCGTGTTAGCCAGGATGGTCTCGATCTCCTGACCTCGTGATCCTCCTGTCTCGGCCTCCCAAAGTGCTGGGATTACAGGCTTGAGCCACTGCGCCTGGCCCTCTCCAACTTTTATTTTAGGTTCAGAGGGTACATGTGCAAGCTTGTGACCTGGGTAAACTGCATGATATGGAAGTTTGGTGTACAGATTGTTTTGTCACCCCAGTAATAAGCATAGTACTAGACAGGTAGTTTTTTGACCCTCATCCTCCACCTCCACCTCAAGTAGGCTCCCTGTGTGCTCAATGTTTAGCTCCCACTTAGAAGTGAGAACTCGCGGTATTTGGGTATCTATTACTGCATTAATTTGCTTAGGATGATGGCCTCCACCTCCATCTATGTTGCTGCAAAGGACATGATCCCTTTTTTTTTTTTTTTTGAGACGGAGTCTCGCTCTGTCGCCCAGGCTGGAGTGCAGTGGCGCAATCTCAGCTCCTGCAAGCTCTGCCTCCCGGGTTCGCACCATTCTCCTGCCTCAGCCTCCCGAGTAGCTGGGACTACAGGTGCCCATCACCACGCCCGGCTAATTTTTTGTATTTTTAGTAGAGACAGCGTTTCACCATGTTAGCCAGGATGGTCTCGAACTCCTGACCTTGTGATCCGCCCACCTCGGCCTCCCAAAGTGCTGGGATTACAGGCGTGAGCCACCGCGCCCGGCCCATGATCTCCTTTTCTATGGCTGTGTAGTCTTCCATGGTATATATGCACCACATTTTCTTTATCCAGTCCACCGCTGATGGGCATTTAGGTTGATTCCTCCTCCTTGCTATGGTGCACAGTGCTGCAGTGAGCATTCATGTGCGTGTATCTTTGTGGTAGAATGATTTATGTTCCTTTGGGTACATACCCAGTAACGAATTGCTGGGTCAAATGATAGTTCCGCTTTAAGTTCTTGGAGAAATCTCCAAACGCTTTCTACAGTGGCTGAACTAATTTACATTCCCACTGGCAGCACAGAAGTGTTCTCTTTTCTCTGCAACCTCTTCAGAATCTGTTATTTTTTGCCTTTTTAATAGTAGCCATTCTGACTGGTATGAATTGCTATCTCATTGTGGTTTTGATTTGCCTTTCTCTAATAATTAGTGATACTGACCATTTTATTAATATGCTTGTTGGCCACACGCATGTCTTCTTTTGAGAAGTGTCTGTTCATGGCCTTTGCCCATTTTTATTATTATTATTATTTTTTGAGACAAAGTCTTGCTGTGTCACCCAGGCTAGAGTGCAGTGGTGAGGTCTCGGCTCACTGCAACCTCTGCCTCCTGGGTTGAAGTGATTCTCCTGCCTCAGCCTCCCAAGTAGCTAGCTGGGGCTACAGGCGCGAGCCACCACACCTGGCTAATTTTTGTATTTTTAGTTGAGACAGGGTTTCACATGTTGGCCAGGCTGGTCTCTTGAACTCCCGACCTCAAGTGACCTGCCTGCCTTGGCCTCCAAAAGTGCTGGGATTACAGGCATGAGCCATTGCACCCAGCCCTTTACCCATTTTTTAAAATGGGGTTGATTTTTGCTTGTTAAGTTCCTTATAGATTCTGGATATTAGAACTTTGTTGGATGCATAGTTTGCAAATATTTTCTCTTGTTCTGTAGGTTGTCTGTTTACTCTGTTGATAGTTTCTTTTGCTGTACAGAAGCTGTTTAGTTTAATTAGGTCCCATTTGTCAATTTTTGGTTTTGTTACAATTGCTTTTGGAGTCTCTGCCAGGGCTTGTGTCCAGAATGGTATCTCCTAGATTTTCTTGTAGGGTTTTTATAGTTTTTATATGCCTGGGAGCTCTGGGGAAGAGAGCCTGCATACCAGCCTGAGCTCCTAGTCCCCACTTAAACCCGGGCCACTGTCCTGTCAGCCAAATGGAACTGCTGCCGACATACCTGGGTGCCACTGAGAGGTTTCCAGCAGAGCAATTTAGAAACTTAGAAAGTTCATTCCAGATGCTACAGGAGGAGGGGTGAGGCTGGAACCAGAATGGAGGTGGGGTCTGTCAACCCCCTCCAGCCAAAGACCACGAGGAACACAGCTGTAGTTGAACAAATCGGGCGTATTTGCTGCGAGGGCAAACACACAGTGCCAGCAACCATGGGCGTCTGGGCAGGAGGCGTGAGAAAGCACCTGTGCCACAGGCTGGGCTGTCCTGTGACTCGCCTCAATGTGTTGTGGAGAATTGGACTCCACCTCTTGACAGAAGAGCATCAGAATGTTGTAGTCATTTTTGCACTGTCACAAGGCCATTCCTCTTTTTTGGACTGGGGGAACAAGAAGAGGGAAGACGTTGTCAGAGCCTGGGACAGCTAGGGCTGTGCAGAGGGGCTGAGTTATGGGAGTGGGAGTCCCAGAGGGACCCAGTCCGGCCCACACCTTGGTGTCAGGACAGAGGGGGAGCAGGGGTGGAAGTCCCCAAGACTCTTTCCCTGCTTCACCTCCTGGTGCCTTCTGGCTGAGGAGTCAGGAAGCAGAGAGCGACAGAGCCCACCTGACTGTCCACGCGTGGCAGCCTGTGGGCCCAGAGCAGGGAGGAGAACGGGTCTGGGAAGGGGAAGGGGAAGGGGACAGAGAGTAACCAGCAAAGCCACAGCATTCCCAGAGCCCAGAGTGGTGTCTGGCACATAAGGGCTGCTCCACAAACACGTGTTGAATCTCACGGAGGTCTTGGTTCTGGGCAGCGCCCGTCTAATGTGTGTGATCCTTCTGGGGAAATTCCAGGGCGGAGGAGAAGTTTATTGAAGGGGCAAGAAGGGGCTGGGGCCAAAAACAGTGACCAGCCGCCTCTCGTGACCTAGCTGCTGGCTCTCTCATGACTCTTCTTGCCCCTGACGTGACTGGGCCGTCCTAGTGCAGCCTCTCTGGACCTCACTGGCCGGGGTTTGAGGGCTTTCTGCCCAGCTAGGACAAGAAGGGGCTGTGCAGGCGGCCAGGCCCCCTGGGTCCACCTTGGACTCCTGGATCCCCCGTGCCCTGAGCCACTCAGCAAGCCTTGCCCGAGCACTGCTGGGCAGCAGGCCCCGAGGCGATCCTCTTGGGAGCAGTGGCCGCCGCACACCAGCATGGATTTCTTCCGTCCCAGCACCTGCTGGGAGCCGATCACGGAGCCTACAGAAAGCGCTGCCGATCAGGAAAAGAAAGGTTCTCTTAGCATAAGCAGCCCGGAGATGCCCAAGGAAGGGGCCCAGCTAGGTGGGGCAGGGGGTCGCTGTCTGTGACGCTGCCCCTGAATTGACAACCGCGGGGCCTCTGCCCTCCCTGACTGCCCTCTCTTGCCCCACAGGATCCAACGTTGGGGAGTCAAGGGCCAGGAGGCTGAGAGGTACCAGAGGAGGGTCCTGGGGAAGGCTTCGTCCTCGGCTGTGAGAGGCGCTTACACGTGGGCAGAGGGGCCAGGAAGAGCCCTATGCCTGGGGAGGGGCCATGGGGCAGAACAAAGGCTTCTTCTGGGGTCTCCCTATAGGTGGGGGCTGCCCCCTGTCCTGGGAGGCCAGCCCACTTGCCTGCACTCATGAGTCTGTTGTTCCTACATTATTTCAATTATTTACGTATGGCAGGCCCTTCACAGCTTCCAAAATACCTTCCCGGATGGTGGCTCACTCAGTTCCCACAACAGCAGGGTGAGGTGGCGCTGCCCGGACCCCTTCCCCAGCGAAGCAGCGGGGGCAGAGTGACATGATTCAGCACTGCCACCGCCCACACAGAGGGGCCACCCCTCCTCGCACGCCATGAGGGAAGGCACCCCGTGTGCGCCCTGCTGCTGGCGTGTTAGCAGTTTCAATTTCCCTTGACTGACTGGGACTGTGGGGCCCCCTCCCCGCTGGGGCCTGTCACTGTCCCAGCCCTGGACCCAGCAGGGGACTTCCTCCACCCAGGGTGGGGTGCGGGGAGAGCCACACTTGGCTTCAGCTCAGGGCTTCTGGGCTGCCGGACGCTGCCTGACCCTATGGTTCCCGACCCATGTGGCCACGTGCTCACCCATTTTCTACTCCGTGCCAGGGCCGAGAAGTCTGTAAGCCCCTCCTCCTTCCTCTGCTACCGACCTGTCCCCAGTCCCCAGGGGCTCCTTGGGGAGGTGGGAGTTGACTGAGGATGATGCCAGTGGTTCTTCTGTGACCTGTTCCTCCTGCCCTGTAGGAATCGTGGCTGTGCATTGGTTCTGTCCACAGCCGTACTCGCCCAGTGTGGCTCTGGCAGGGGCCACCCCCGTGTTCGGACATGGGGGCCTTCCTGGGGGGATCGTGGCTGACCTGGGGACAGACAGGCTCTGCTGAGGAGGGGGAAGGCAGCACGGCTCTGGGCAACCTGTACAGGACATGTCTTCTGCCCCTCCAGCCTCTTGCTTAGGATGCACCCAGAGTGACTCACTTTCCCTCTCCAGGCCTCGGTTTCCGTATCTGTAAAGAAGGGCTGATGACAATCCCTGGGGTGAGGACAGAGGGAGACATCCAAGAGGGTGGAGGCAGCTGCATGACAGCAGCTCCCAAGGGACAGCAAGTCCCTGAGGGCTTCACAGTGCTGCAGGCCACCCGACAGGGAGAGACCCCGCTCCGCCAGGGTGATGGGGAAGCTTCACGGAGGAGGCAGCACTGGTGCTGGCCCCAGGGAGGCGGGCACGAGGGCGTTCTGAGTCCATGAGGAGGGCACTGCACACAGAGTGGCTGCAGTGAGCAAGGTGGTTTGGGGGCCGGGGGCACAGGGTGGTGGGAAGAACTGAGCTGGGCTTTGCTGAAGAACACGAACCAGGTAAGGAGAAGAAAGGATGGGGCCTTGACTCCCTACTGAAGGGTGTGGATGCCTCCCAGAGGCAACTCCAGGGAGCCGGGACTCAGTGAGATTTCCCTCGGGGAAGAAGACTTGGGCTGTGTGGGAGGGTTGGGCAGACAGGGCTGGGAGAGGCAGAGGTGCCAGGACCTGGAGGGTGGCTGTTATCATAGTCTGGTTAGGAGACAACAGGGCCTGGTTGATTCTGAAACCGGCTGGTTGGTTTGGGAAACCTCTGCCGCAACCTCACATTGGCCCCCAAACCAATTTGTCACACCGCTTGGAGTCACCCAGCGTGGGCCCTGGTGTGGGCACATGACATGCCGGGTCTCTGATCCCTTTGCAGCGTGGAGTTAGCCACGTCTCTGCTTCTCCGGTTTAAAAAGCAGTGCATGTTTCTTTTTCTCATATTTTTTGTCATCATTCCAAACAAATTTTGGAGAATAAGAAAAAGGGAAAAGTGTGTTTGAAGTGGGCTCACCTCTCGGCCAAGTTGGAGGGGTTCCCCAGCCCCTGGAAGATGGCAAACCCATCTGGGGTTCTCACCCACATCTAATCTGTACCCTGGGGCCTGGGCACACACGCATTTCTGTTCTGTTCCCATTGGGTGGGCATGGGGGACTGCTGGGCCCCAACCAAGATCAGATGGTGCCAGGGGCACGGGCGGCAGCGTGGGCAGAGGCATGTCAGGCCTCCTCTTCCTTGGAGGACCTTACCGCCTTTGAGAGGCAGGACCGATGCACAGAGCCCAGGGGTCTTAATGAGGAAATGATGGGCTGGAGTCTCAGTTCTGCCTTGACATTGGGGAAAAAATTCCTCATCCACCAAATGGAAATAGCAAGTAATTCCTGTCTCTCGAAATGATGTGAAACTGATGAGAAGTGTGATTTAATGTCGCGAGCTCATGGTAGGTTCACAACAATGGGAAGTTATTGGAAAACATTGCCAAGTAGATCTTATTTTTAACCAGAATGAGACAACATCCAGGTGCCTGGTGCTGCTGGAATGGAGCCGAGGAAACCCTCTGGGTCTTGAGCAAGGGCGGTTGCAGCCAGGCCCCCGGCTACTCTGGCCTCCAGGATCTGGGGAGCACGGAGCAGCTTCTGGGAGCTCACTGACTGGGGCCATTAGCAACTAGACATTCTGGGCTGGGATCTGAGGCTGAGCAGAGGGGTCTGGTGGGCGGAGAAGGGTGGAGGGAGGTGAAATTCTGGTGCATGCAGAAGCCACCAACAATCCTGTTGTGCCTGGTGAGCGACCTGTGTTGAGGTGGTGTGGCTGTTCCCCTGCCTCAAGGAGGGGCTTCAGTCCCCAGAGGGAGAAGACTTCGGCTCTGGGCGCCTTCCCTGGAGGGCGTGGGAAGCTCCCCTGCATTGTGACCTTGGGCCTTTATCCCGTGGGTTTCTCTGGTCCAGCAGGCCTGGCCAGGGCAAGGCTGGGCACGTGCAGGCCTGTCTGCAGACCTGGTGCTCAGGAGCAGTCCCAGAGCACCTCCTCTGGCCTCCAGGAGTGCGTCGCAGGCTGAAGAGGCAGCCGTGCTTGAGCCCAGAATGGAGAAGTCAGGAGGACTGGGCTGGGACACAGATGGTTCCACAGAGGAGGCGGCTCCAGCAATCCAGGGGTGGAGAACAGCAAGAGTGGGGTGTGGAGTTGGGGTTGCAATGTGAATGGGGGTCGTGGCGAGTCATCTACACCAGGCGCATGAGTGGGGATTGGTTGTCACCACTATGGGCTCTGAGCAGGGAGAGGCAGGCTCTATACTGGTTCATCTTGGGCCAGGCACTGGCATCAGGGGCCTCAGTCCTTTAAGTCCACACGAGGGGCAGGAGTCCCGGGAAAGGCTTGCCAGGGCATCCTGGCAAGGGTGGGCCAGGACCAGCGTCCCTGCCTCAGCTACTGCTCAGCTCCCCTCCCTTGGCCTCCTCTGGCTGAGGGGCATATTTACTGAGGTTAGGTGGTGGCCTGAAGATGGGGAGCAGTGAGGGGCTGGGGAGGAGGAGAGAGATGGGTGAGGAGGAAGAGAACAAAGTGACAGTGGGTAGGTAGAGAGACAGGAGAGAGAAGGGAGGAGGGCAGGTGGCCCGCCAGCTGCAGGCCTTCTGTGCTGGCACACAGGGTGCCTCCCTGGGCACCACCCTCCTGCCCTTCTCCGGGGTCCTCCCACAGGGTCTGGGTAAGGGCGGCACACCCTGCGGGCCATCCTGTGTCCCTCGTGCCTCTCCCTTGCCCTCAGCACCCAGGCCAGCAGAGAGGAGCCTCCTGGCTTGGGGGTTCTGGCTCAGTGACTGCTGTCTTTGGGGCTGTCCCCTGGGGCCCTCACTCGGCCCTGCTCCTGGGTGATCTCACAACCACAGCCGGCCAGCGCCATGCTGGCGAAGCACTAGGTGTGCCTGACCCCTGCAGGCTCTAGGAAGCTGGACCTAGGTCACTACTGCCTTTACCAGGCCCCGCCTGAGAGGCCCTTGGTGGCCACTGGGAGCCACTCCTCCAGGGCCTTTCCTCTCTCAGACTAAACCTGAGTCCTGCCCCTGGGGAAACTGAGGCAGGCACTTCCTGCCTAGGCCCTGATGTGGGTGAGTCGAGCTGGGGATAGGGCCACACACCTCTCAGGGCAGCAGCTACGCCCCTGAAGGAAGCAGGGGACATCGGCGGTGACCTCTTCTGGGTTGCAACACTCAATGAGAGATTCATTCATAGTCACAAATGTGTGGTGTGTGTGTTCTGGGGTGTGTATGTGTGTGTGTGGTGTGTGTGTGTGTGGCAGGTGTGTGGTCGTCCCGTGTTTACGTGTGAGGAGAGGGCTGAGGCCAGGGCCCCAGAAATGGCCCTGCTTGAATGGCCCCCGCAGTCCAGGAACTTGCTTCCTTCCGGGTGGTGCTGGTCAAGTAGGGAAGGGGCCACTCACCGGCGCTGTCTGAGAAAAGGACTCAGGGCTTGTATCAGGCAGGGTTGTGTCCACGTGAAATGTGGGCAGGGAGCTGGGGGGTGGCGGTGGGTCTCAGGGCTGGTGGTCAGGAGTGCAGGTTCATGGACTGTGGCGGGGCAGCTGGGGCATGCGAGCCAGGGATGGGTCCCCCATGGATCTGGGGGCTTGTTCCTGGGGCCACTGGTGCCATGGCAGGACTCATCACGGAGGGCTCTGTGGGCTGTCCCGGGGCCAGGGAGGCCACATCACCGTGGGCGTGTCTGGGTGTCCGTGGGTAATGGAGAGGATGTTTAGGCTTGGCTGTGCAGCACCGCGCGCAGGAGGACAGGTGTGAGTGTGGCTTTGTAAGTGCAGGGTGTGTGCGTATGAGTCTGTGTGCACATAACACACGTATGTGTGTGCGCACACATGGCCCTCTCTGGGTGTCTGGACGCTCCATGAGCAGTGATGGCCTCAGCTTTTCCAGGCTCAGTCATTCTCGAGGAAGTATCATCGGATTTGGGCCCTGATCCTCCCTGATCAGTCTCTTCCTGTCTGGCGTCACCCCAGCCATCTGTGCTCTAAACCTGAGCCTCAGCTCCGCGTGCCCCTCACCTGCCCCTGCCTGCTGCAGCTCCCCAGCTCTCTCCGGCTGTGGCAGGGCCAACCTCCCTTCTCTGGCCTTCACCCTATGCCGAACAAATGCCCCTCTTCCAGATTATAAAACTGGGCAGCAGCTGGTCTCCTTCAGCTGCTCCCGGGCCCCGTCTCATGGAGGAGGAGCCGTGGCAGGGCCTGGGGTGACGGGGGAGAGGAGGGAACCTCATCCTTCCTCAGGAACCTGTTTGCCCTCTGCTCAGCCCAGACCTGGGAGCCATCCCCGCCCCTCTCTTTCTCATCGCCACCCCCATCCCATCCGCCCACGACTCCTGCCAGCCCTGCCCCTGCTGCTCCTGGAGCCTCCTTCATTTTTATTGCCACCGAGGGTCAAGTCACTCCCCTGAATCACTGCATCAACTCCTGACCTTTCCCCACAGCCAATCCTGCACCACAGTCCACTCTCCACTCACAGGTTCCCTCCCTAGCCCACCCCGAGTCAGGACCTTCCAACGGTTCTCATTGTCCTTTTAATGAAATCAGACCCTGACCAGGGCCCCAGGCTCCACCAGAGCTCCTGCTGCAAGGCCTCTGTCCCTGCCAGAACTTCTGCCTCCTGCCGCTCTTCCCTGCCCCAGCCCTGGCAGGCTCTTTGTCATTCCTGAAGTTGCCGCAGAAGGCCATCTCCTCCGAGAACCCTCCCTGGTGCCCTCGCCCCTGCTCGTCTCATGCCCCTCTGCAGCGTCATTCGTAACATCTCCCAGTGTCTGCCGTGGTCTCATTCGTTTCCTTACTCCACCCATCTCTGGCCTTGCATTGGAAGGCCAGCCCCAGAGGGCAGGAACCTTGTGTGTCTCGTTCACGGCTGCATCCCTAGCACCCTGAAAGCAGCCAGCCTGGCACTTAGTAACACTTGGTGAGTGAACGAGTGCTGGGACCTGCAGGAAGACTGAAGCTCACGGTGTGTCCAGAGCCACAGAGCTGTGTGTGGTAGAGCTTGTCCTTGAACCTAAGACATTCGGTGGGTTGTCACAGTGGACTTTTTTTTTTGAGACAGTCTCAGAGTCTCACTCTGTTGCCCAGGCTGGAGTGCAGTCGTGCAATCTCAGCTCACTGCAACCCCTGCTTCCCAGGCTCAAGTGATTCTTGTGCTTCGGCCTCCTGAGTAGCTGAGACTACAGGCATGTGCCACCACTTCAGCCTAATTTTTGTATTTTTAGTAGAGACGGGGTTTCACCATATTGGCCAGGCGGGTCTGGAACTCCTGGCCTCAAGTGATCTGCCCATCTGCACTTCCCAAAGTGCTAGGATCACAGGCATGAGCCGCCATGCCAGCCTCACGGTGGGCTCTTTGACTGAAATGCCTGGAGTGTCCGCTCCGGGCACCTGAGGACATCTCTTTTTCCCTGGAGCTTGAGGCATGGTGAGGGATGAAGGCCTAGCCTGACAATGACTTCATCCCACATTGTGGATTTCAGCTTCCTGTGTCAGCTTCCTGTCGAGGGCTACCTGGGGGCACGGGGGCAATTCCTCACGCCTGCAGAGATGCACCAAGGCCCACTCAGGGCTGGGCACTGTGCTTCCCAGTGGACTCAGAGGGGCAGTGCCCTGGGCACTGTGCATCCTCAAGGGGTTTGCAGCGGAGCTGGGGAGGTGGCACTAATGCCCTGAAGGTCCTCCAAGATGGCACCTGAGAGAAAAGAGGGCTGTGGGCAAGGGTGGGAAGCAGATGGGAAGGGCCTGGAGGACGGGGACCTGGATTCTGCAGACAGTCAGGAGGTGACACAAAATTGTGAATTTCAGCCTTGGCTCTGAGAGCTCGGGCAAACTCCTCAGCCTCTCTGAGCCGTGGCTCCCCCATTTGTATTTGGAGTGCCGATCCCTCCCACCTGTGGGGCTCTTTGAGGTTTAAATGAGATAATTTCTGTTAAGCTCTTGGGATAAGTCAGGGCACGTGGCAAGCACACAATGGTGTCAGTTGTTGTGGTTGTCCCATGAAGCAAGAGACCCAGGCGGGAGGGTGTGTGCTGGGGACACCACGTAGGCGGACCCATGTGGACCCTGGCCAGGGGCAGGGCAGCCTAGTGGTTAAGCCCAGGTTCCAATCCCAGTTCTTCATTTGCATAGGGACTGTGTGGCCTTGGTTCTGCCCCCTAACACCTTTGGGCCTCGGTTTCCCTATTTGCAGAGCAGGGGGATGAGGCAGCTCTCCAGGGTGTGAGGCTAGGCGCAGTGACGCTCCCAAGGCACCGAACACAGTGCCAGTGATCGCTGTTTTTTAATGAGGGACGAGACCAAGAGCACACTGTAGGGAAGCAGCCCGCTTGTGTCTGACCAAGACAAGTGGCCTCAGAGCCCCCACAGCTCACTGATGCCCAGAGCTGCCCCCGCCGCTGCTGCTGCTGTGCTGGGATTGCTGGTTTTGGGGGGTGGCAGAGCGCTTGGCCTGGTCTTCGATGGTAGTTAAGGTGTCAGCAGTGCTGGTGAGGTGGGAAGGAGGTCCCTTTGTCAGTCCCCCTCCAACAGTGCACCCAACTGTGGTCACAGGGGAGTCCCAGGAGGCCTCTTGTCACAGAGCCACTTGCCCTGTGCCCACAGTGAGGTCACTTTCTTTTTTTATTTTTGCAGTTGCAAGATTTAATAGGGTGAAATAGAGTGAAAACAGAGCTCCCATACGAAGGGAGGGGACCCAAAGAGGGGAGCCGCTGCCGGCTGGAACGCCTGGGTTTATATCCTGATCATTGTCCCTCCCGCTGTGTTCTCAGGCAACGGATGATTGGCTATGTCTTTACCTCCTGTTTTTGTCTAATTAGCATTTTAGTGCTCTTTGCTATCTGATTGGCCGGGTGTGAGCTAAATTGCAAGCCCCGTGTTGAAAGCTGTAACCTTCCCAGCGAGGCTTAGGGATTCTTAGTCGGCCTAGGAAATCCAGCTAGTCCTGTCTCTCAGTCCCCCTCTCAAGTGCAGTCACATTTTTGAGACTCCTTCATTTCTTGCCCAACTCTTACCAACGGCCACAACCTCCTCTTCCCTCCTTGGATACCCGGGCCTAAGCCACAGCGCCTCTGGCTAGCAGGGTGGGAATCAGTTTCACTACCAGGAACCCCATGGGTTGGGGGCCACAGGTGTGCCAGGGGTGGGTGCCCAGGGAAAAGCCCAGAGAGGGGGTCCCTTCCACCGCCAGGCCCAGGCCCAGGCCCATCTGGGAACACACACACACAGTTGCTTTGCTGGATAGGCCCACAGGCAAGTGGGGCCTTGGCAATGAGTTCTCCCAGAGTCCCTTCCTCAGGCTGTGGCCTCCTCTCTTTATGGGAAACCATGGCAGAAGGGGGAGCCAGATTCCACAGCACCGCACCTCCCGAAGCTGGAAGGGGCCATAGGATCCTTTCCCCGACAACGCGGCCTGATTCTGGCATCTCCTCCTTGCACCGCACGTTTTTCTTTTTGCTTTTATCTTTTTTTTTTTTTTTTTTTTTTTTTTTTTTTTGAGACGGAGTTTTGCTCTGTTGTCCAGGCTGGAACGCAGCGGCGCGATCTCAGCTCACTGCAGCCTCCGCCTCCCGGGTTCAAGTGATTCTCCTGCCTCGGTCTCCTGAGTAGCTAGGATTATGGGTGTGCGCCACCATGCCTGACTAATTCTCTGTATTTTCAGTAGAGACGGGGTTTCATCATGTTGGCCAGGCTGGTCTTGAATTCCTGACCTCAGGTGATCCTCCCGCCTTGGCCTCCCAAAGTGCAGGGATTACAGGCGTGAGCCACCACGCCCGGCCGTGCACCTCACTTTTTAAGATGTTTGGGTACCATCTGTTCCCAACAGTTTTCCTTAAGTGAACTCAGTTTTTACAAACCTAAAATTTACTTTAAAAGGAAAAGATGTCATTACTCTAGGTGGATAATTAGTATCATTTATCATGAACACAACAAAATCACAAAAGTATATATTGTTGAAGCAATGAGGTCAGCGCCTTGAGGGCAGTGCTTTGGGATTTACTGCTATATCCCCAGCACGCAGAACAGTACCTGGTACATAACAGGTTCTTGAAATGTATTTCTGAATGCAGGATTGAGTACGTGATAAATGCAGAAAGGAGCCCTAAGCCTCTTGGTTAAAATGAGGAAAGGCAGGTATTAGGGGTCATAGCGATGCCAGCCCCAGATGGAGACTTTCTTCTTGATGTACTCAGAAGGACTGATTGACTTGAAAAAGGCAGAATGTCCTCCGCGCATGGCTGGGGACTCCTCAGTGCTGGTCTGGATGCAGCCTCGAGGTGTCTGAGTACCCGAACGTCCTGCTGGGGGGTGCACGCCAGGGTACCTGAAGCTCAGGGTGGCACCCGGGTGAGAGGCAGGGCCAGGGCTGGGGCATGTCGCGGGCCCCCATGCATTTAGCCTGAGCGACGGGTCCCCTGAGGAGGCCTCCGAGTGTCCAGGAGAGCTTCCCCGGCAGCCCTGCTCCTGGGTGGTCCTGCTCACACACATGCATGTGACATGACGCATGACAGAGTGTGGGAACAGACATCAGCCCTTTCGGCTGCAGCCTTCCTGCTTCATCTCGGCCAGGAGGAGGACTTGCTAAGGGCTGGGTGCCCCAGGTGAACCCCCTGCTCCCACCCTGCACTGTGCTGGACACGCCTTCCTCACCCAGGGGCTGTTCCTGGAGCCTGGCGCGTGGGGTGTGAATCCGCACCTGGCAGGAGCCTGTGGGGGTGGCCGCCGCATCGGCGTGTTCGTCAGAGGCCTGGCACAGGAAACCCGACGTCATCCCTGACTCACCCCTCAGGCGGAGCTTGGGGTGGCCCGTCACTCTCACCTTCATCCCTAAACTGGCCCAAGCACTGTAGCCAAGCCACTCACCTCCCACCCGCTGTGGGGCATCTGCTTGGGGGTGGGGGCCGGGAGGAGGAAGGAAGGCTCTGCAGCATCAGTGTGGTGCTGAGTGAGGCAGCTGTGGAAGGGAGGCTCGCTGTGAGGGGAGGTGGGTGGACGTGCTGCCGGGGCCGGGAAAGACCTGGAATCCCAAAGGCAGGAGCCAGTGACGCTTAAACAGCCGTCAAAATAGATGGTTATAAAAAGAATAACACGCAGAATCATCATTTGTTCCTGTGAGTCTCATAGGTTTTCAATTTAAAAAAAAGTGCTGAGTCCAAACTTACTTGACAGTGACTGCTCTGTAAGAGCCAGGCCGAGAAAAACAAAAACAGAGAGAGCTCTGAGCAGGGACCCCCAACCTGGGTCAGCCCCTTTTCCATCCAGTGGCGAGGACCGGGTCCTGCTTCCAGAGCCTTCAGGCTGCGGGGCATCCAGCCTAGCAGAGACCCCTCCTCACCGCGTCCTCACCCTTACACCCAATGCCCTCCTCTCTGCTGTGGCTCCCAAGGCTGGGCTCTGGCGAACGGTGGTTGGGGAGACTCTGAAGGGGTGGTGGAGAGGAGCAGGCGTCCTGCACCATGATCGCCAGCGGCAGCACCCAAGGCTTAGGGGGCTTTTGTCAGAGCAAAAGCGGGAGAGGGACATGGGTTTGTGAGTCTCTCCCCCTCTTCTTACCCCAGCCCTGGGCTTTCACCCAGTAATCGGGGGTGGCGCTTTCCCCAGTTTGGGAGTAGGGAAAGAAGGCAAAGGAAGGCCCTCCTTCATGGCTAGGCTGGGCCTCCATGAGTTCACGTTCCAGAGCTGAAAAGGGGACAGCCCCAAGGCAAATGGCCTCAAGGGGGTGACACAGGTGCAGCCACGTTAGGCAGCCATCACCAGTCCTGAGCTGGGTGGTGGCAGGTGCCTATAGTCCCAGCTACTCTGGAGGCTGAGGCAGGAGGATCATTTGTGCTCAGGAGTTTGAGGCCAGTGTGGGCAACATAACAAGATCCTGTCACTTAAAAAGAGACCACTGGTTGTGGCCAGGAGTGCCAGGTCCCAGGGACTGTGCTATCACAGCAAACCTTCAGCAATGCTCTCCCCACATACGGAACTCCCCGGCAAGGTATACCAGGTTCTCCAGGAGGGGAAGAGGCCCAGGTCAGCATAGGAGTTGGGGTCTGGAGCCCCTTACACGGCTGAGCTGAGTTCACTCCTGAATCAGGGATCCCACCTGGCTGGGGTCCTCCCACGGAGCTGGAAGGCTGTGGTTCCCAGCCCAGCAGCAAGACTGGACCTGATTGTCCTGCACACTCTGTAATTTGCCCCTGGAATCAGCATTAAGTCATTTGGAGGCCGATGCCAATGATAAGGGCTCCTATCAGCCTTTGGGATCTGTGGCCCAGACTCCCCGGCTCTCTTGTGAGCTTTGCTGCCTCAGCCTCTAGAATGGCTTGCCAGGGAGGGCAGGGCCTCAGCCAAGTTGCGCAGACGGTGGGGTAGCCTTAGAGCCTTGGAACCAGCGTGGAAGGGCCGCTGCGCCATGATGTGCTCCCCCTTACAGATGGAGACACTGAGACGGTGACGTGGCCCCAGGGACCTTTGGGGTCCTTGGGGTTTTCTCCTCTGCATCTGCTCCGACCCCAGCACACACAAGCTCCAGCTCCTTCTCACACGTAGTGAAACTGCACAGGTACGATGCTCCGGTGCACACAGCCAGGCACACAGCACACTGCTGTGAGGAGCTCAGAGCAGACGAGTCCAGAAAGGCTGGGGGCTTCACGCAGGTCCCAGCTGTCACTCTTCAAGAGGGTGTGGACACAGGGGTCTGCGGGAGAACCGGAAGGGTCTTTCAGAGGACATGGAGGAGGGCCTCAGGAGACTGGGGGCTTGGAGGGTGGGTTCTGAAATCCCACGCAGCTGGGGGCAGGGCGAGGGCAGCTCCAGTTCAGTAACACTGTCTCCACCCACCTGAACTTCTCTGCTTGAGTTTGGGAGTTCACTGCCAACAATTCTTGTGGCTCAGACACCCCACGCACACCTAGGCCTCACCACATCCGGCAGCAGGGCTGGGGGAGGGCAGGATGGAGGGGATACCCAGGCCCCCAGTCCTCCTGGTGCAGTGCTAGCCCTGGACTTTGCTGCCCAGCGGGGCTGGACAGGGAGGCCTAGGATGGGGGAGGCCAGTTCTGTTCTGCCTCTCTCTCTTCCCCTTGCCAAGGTCCTGAAATCCCCGCAGGCCTGGGGAGGGCTGGGAGCGTCAGCGGACTTCCCTCCAGGGCGGGCTTGTGGCAAGGGGAAGTGCTTCTCTCCGGGGCCTGGGGGCTTTCCCTGCGCCCAGGAGGAGGAAGCTTTGCCCCACTCTTAACTGGAAGCCGGTCTCAGACCCCTGCTTTCCCCACGAAAGGCCCCAGGACCCCCTCATTTCCCTTCGGCCCAAGCCCAGGGGCCTGGGGCCTGGGGACTGTGTTCGGGCCTAGCTTGGACACCAACCTACTGCAAGACGCTGAGTGCTGGTCTCATCCAGGCAATGGGGGGTGGGGAGGGGGAGAGGGAAAGTCCCTCTGGCCCAAGGTCTCCAAATATATGAGCAATAGGACATCTCAGCAGGGACCTCCCCATCATCCAGTCTAGAAATCACCCGTGGCAGCAGGCATTTGTCAATGTTTGCGGTGACAAATTTCTAAGAGGAAAATTCTGGGAGGGAAAGGGAAAAGGCAGAGGAAGCGTGGGTTGGCGAGTGGGGTACTCCAAGGGACATCGCTGGCCCTAAGTGGGGGTTTGCATCTGTGAAGCTGGGTTCCCCAGGACTGAGTGGCTTGGGACAGGTCAAAGGGTGGGCACAAAGAAGGGAGGGGTGCTGGTCCCTTCGACTCCGGACAACGCCTTCCCTTCCCGTAGTCGCTGGTCCCCGCCTCCTCTCCGTGTGTTCATTCCCGCGCCCTGCCTTCCCCGCCAACCTCCCCCCGCCTCCGGAGTCCCCGGGTCAGCCCAGCCTGCGCCCCACGTGAGGGGCGGGGGCGGGCGCCAGCGCCTTCCTGCGCTGCCCTTGTATGGTGTCCCGGAGGCCGGCCCAGGGGTATTTAACCCGGACCGCCGCGGAGGGCGCTCGGAGTCGACTGCTCGGGCAGCCCCACCGCCACTAGAGCCCGGGACGCGGTAACGAGCGAAAGGAAGAAGAGGCACCGGCGGCCATGGGGCTGGAGGCGGCGCGCGAGCTGGAGTGCGCGGCGCTGGGCACGCTGCTGCGGGAGCCGCGGGAGGCGGAACGCACGCTGCTGCTGGACTGCCGGCCCTTCCTGGCCTTCTGCCGCCGCCACGTGCGCGCCGCGCGCCCGGTACCTTGGAACGCGCTGCTCCGGCGCCGCGCGCGGGGCCCCCCTGCCGCGGTTCTCGCCTGCCTGTTACCCGACCGCGCGCTGCGGACGCGCCTGGGCCGCGGGGAGCTGGCGCGGGCCGTGGTGCTGGACGAGCGCAGTGCCTCGGTGGCGGAGCTCCGGCCCGACGGCCCGGCCCACGTGCTGCTGGCCGCGCTGCTGCACGAGACCCGCGCGGGGCCCACCGCCGTGTTCTTCCTGCGAGGTAAGCCGCCGGCTGCCCTTGGCCCGCCCCACCCGACTCCAGCCCGGCTTTCCCTGCTGACCGTGCCCTTCCCCTCCTTGCAGGAGGCTTCGACGGCTTCCAGGGCTGCTGTCCCGATCTGTGCTCTGAGGCCCCCGCCCCTGCGCTGCCGCCGCCGGCAGGGAGCAAAACCAGCTGCTCCGACCCGAGGGCTCCCATCTACGACCAGGTGAGTCCTGCCCCCCACCCCCGACCCTCACTCCCTCCCCACCGCAGACCGGGCGCCTCTGGAGAAAGGGCCTGCCTTTTGGGGATGCGAGCAGTTTGCCCATGTACGCACCTGTACACGTGTGTGTGTAGGGGGGGTGGGGCACGGCTGCTCGCACGTGTCTGTGTGGGTCTGTGTACGTTTGCATGTGTATGTTGGGAGTGTGAGGGGGCACGTGTGTCCCGGTGTGTCCCCCGCACATTCCTGAGTCCTGTCTCAGGTCAGGAGGACTGGCTGAGGACTCCTCTTGTCTCGGCCAGCCCATGGGGTCTCCACCAGCTCCAGCCCTCCAGGGCTGGGCTGGGAAGGCCTCACCGCCCGTCTACCCCCTCCAGGGTGGCCCTGTGGAGATCTTGCCCTACCTGTTCCTGGGCAGCTGCAGCCATTCGTCAGACCTGCAGGGGCTGCAGGCGTGTGGCATCACAGCCGTCCTCAACGTGTCTGCCAGCTGCCCCAACCACTTTGAGGGCCTTTTCCGCTACAAGAGTATCCCTGTGGAGGACAACCAGATGGTGGAGATCAGCGCCTGGTTCCAGGAGGCCATAGGCTTCATTGGTAAGGGGGCGCCTCTGCCCAGAGGTCCCGAGGGGCTCCAGAGGAGAGGGCTGGGGGCACCTGTCTCCTGGGTTGTGCACATGCCGTCTGACAGCACTCCCCTGTCTCCCTTGCAGACTGGGTGAAGAACAGCGGAGGCCGGGTGCTGGTGCACTGCCAGGCCGGCATCTCGCGCTCGGCCACCATCTGCCTGGCCTACCTCATGCAGAGTCGCCGTGTGCGGCTGGACGAGGCCTTTGACTTCGTTAAGCAGCGTCGGGGGGTCATCTCCCCCAACTTCAGTTTCATGGGGCAGCTGCTGCAGTTTGAGACCCAGGTGCTGTGTCACTGAGGTGGTGCCCCTCTGCCTGCCCCCGCAACTGTGCTGGCAGGAGCTGACTGTGGACGGGTGGGCTCCTCTCTGGGCCGGCACAGTCCCCTCACCTCTGGGAGGGCTGCTACCTCCTCACAGTTTGAGAAGCCCCCACATGGGGGCTCTAGCAATGCCGGCATGCTGGCCTTTCCGACCTGGTGCTCTTCTGCCGGGGGACTGAGGCTGGCCCTCATTCGGGTGTGTCTGCTCTTTCCCATCCCATCCTCTGGCAGAAATCAACTGGACTCTATACCGTGGACTCTCCCTGGTCCACCATCATGTTGAAGCCCTTGGCAGCCTGAGAGCTCCAAGGAACAAGCTGTGACAACCAGGAGCCCTGTCCGTGGGTTGGTCCGCCCAGGGCCTGGAGTCCAAGCCCTGTGTTCCTGGGGAAGCTGGGGACTTAGGAAGTGATGGGTGTGTCGTGCTGTGTGTGTCAGTCTGTGAGCCTTTCACGCCTGTGCTGGCGCTGGAAAGTTATTTGTGTTCAGCTGACATTTAACACTCCCTCCCCCGCTTCCTCCTAGCCCTGTGGGCAGGGATTGGAAACTTAGCACTTTATATTTATACAGATCATTCAGGATGTGTCAATAAAATATTGTTTTGTTTAAAAAACAACAACCCAGTGTCTGGTGTCATCTGATGCCTGGGAGCCTGCTTGGACCTCACATTTCCTTGTGCCCTCAGGGTTTCGGAAGGGAACAGGCAGAGGGGCCGGTGGCCGGAGGGGGCAGGTCTGACCCTCCTCGCAAAGGCTGCTCTCTTGCCCTCAGTTCTCCCTGCGCTGGCGTCTTCCCAGGCAGGGACCTCGCTCCAGAGCTGAATAGGGTTGTTTCTGGGAGGCTGGGGTCCCGTCTGTGATTCAGAGCCAGGCCCAGGCCTGCCCCGATCAGACCCCGCTTCCTTTTCGGAACGTGGAAGGATGCGTGCGAGTGTGTGCTTGAGGGTGTGGTCCTGTGGGGGTGGGTGGTCTTGGCCTGTGCGCCCGTGCATGTTGTACGTGGCGTTCCTGTAGGAGCGTGTGTGCACGCCCACGCGAGAGGCACTTCCCAGGCCCTGTGGGTCTCTGCTTCCTCACGGCAGGCCCGCATGTCCTCCCTACTCTTCTATATCCCAGGGCTGGGGCTCATGGTGCCCCCAGTTCCAGAGCTCCTTCATGTCCCCCAAAGGCATGTGGCCCCATGTCTGGTGCAGAGGACCTCTCACCAGGGATGGGATTCATTGTTCTGCACACCCACCCAACTAGCACATCTTGGTCGAACTTCCAGTTACGGGCCCAGCATAGGACTAAGGTTCAGTGGAGACCTGAGACAAGGGCCGCGCCCATGCCAGAAGCCTAGGGGTACCTGTCGAGGCTGCCGGAAGGTGCTGTGATCTGCCTGTGAGCAGGGCTGCTGAGGCCTTTGGGGATGGTTGTGCGGGAGCCAGTCCTACTTCAGGCTCACTGGGACATTCGGCCATTGGGAGTGTCATCCAGCCAAGGGTTGCCTCTGCACCAACTGTCTGTGGTCTGTTAGGAACTGGGCTGCACAGCAGGAGGTGAGCAGCTTCATCAGTATCACAGCCGCTCCCCACATACCCCATTGCTAGCATTACTGCCTGAGCTCCGCCTCCTATCAGATCAGTGGCAGCATTAGATTCTCATAGGAGCTCGAACCCTGTTGTGAACTGCATTGGAGGGATATCGGATGTATGCTCCTTATGAAACTCTAACTAATGCCTGATGATCTGTCAACTGTCTCCCATCACTCCCAGATGTTTTCTTCAGTTGCAAGAAAACAAGCTCTGGGCTCCCACTGATTCTACATTATGGTGAGTTGTATAATTATTTCATGATAGATTACAGTGTAATAGTAGAAATAAAGTGCACAATAAGTGTAATGCACTTGAATCACCTAGAAACCATCCCTGTCACCATCCTGGGCCAGGCGCGGTGGCTCATGCCTGTAATCCCAGCACTTCGGGAGGCCGAGATGGGTGGATCACCTGAGGTCAGGAGTTCGAGACCAGCCTGGCCAACATGGCAAAACCCCATCTCTACTAAAAATACAAAAATTAGCAAGGCTTGGTGGCGGGCGCCTGTAATCCCAGCTACTCAGGAGTCTGAGGCAGGAGAACTGCTTGAACCTGGGAGGCGGAGGTTGCAGTGAGCCTAGATCGCACCATTGCACCCCAGCCTGGGCGCCAAGAGTGAAACTCCATCTTGCACAGAGGAACAAACAAAAACTAATCCCTGGTGCCACAAAGGTTGGGAACTGCTGTCTTACGGCATTCTGAATGCCTGCGAGGGTGTACTTGTGGGGCAGGGGGCCGCAGAGTTTGACAGTGTGGGGGCTGGTTTCGCTTAACCTTGCTGTATACAGTTTTCTTGTCTGTAAAATGGAGTTTCATTGTTAGCACCCACCTCTCAGGATGTAGACTTACACAAGTCAATCCATATAGTGCCCGCCCATAGTAGGCACTCAGAAAATGTTAGGTAACTACGGCCCTAGGAGGGAGGTTGATCTGAAGTTTCAGTGTGCAGGTACGAGGTGTGCATCTGGACCAGGAGGAACACTCAACACGGCTGGGCATGGGGTCCGCTTAGCCTTGTTCCCGGAGCCCGGCACAGGTGGGCGCTTGCTCTGTGGGGCCGAATGAAGGGTGATCCTTGTTCCCTCTGCTGTCTGAGGGGTGGGGTGAGCCACTCCAGTGTGAACTGGGCAGAGCCGGGGTTGCTATTCTGCCTTCATTAGGACCTGAGTGGGCATCTGTTGGGACCCACTTGTACCCCCATGCCCAGCTTGGGTGGACGGGGGACATCTGGGGCTCTAAGTCATAGGGGACTTCACACCACACAGCCTCATCTCACACGCAGCTGCAATGCCGGCTGAGGCCTCTGCCCACCCCACCCTCGGCCCTACCTCATCCCACCCTACCCAGCCCCACTCCCCTCTCCTCCCTTCCCTGTGCTTTTTATAGCTTGTCATCTAGCAAACTGCCCTTCTCTTTCTCTCTCCTTCCCTCCTTTCCTTCTTTCCTATTAAGTTTTTAAACTTCTAATTGTGGTAAAGAACACAACATAAAATTGATCATCTTTACCATTATCAAGTGTATTCAGATCATTGTGCAACAGATATCCAGAGCTTTTTTATCTTCCAAACCTGAAATGCTATACCTATTAAATGATAACTCCCCGTCCCCAGTCCCCAGCCCCTGGTAAGCTCTGTTCCACTTTCTGTCTCTGTGCATTGGGCTACTCTAGATACCTCTTGGAGGTAGAATCATGCAGGATTTGTCTTTTTGTGACTGGCTTGCTTCACTCAGCAAAATACCCTCAGATCAACTGCATGTCCTCATAAAGACTCTGTTTCTCTCCCCAAGCAGGGTGATTATTTCTTATCATTATTTTAATTTTGTTTTTTTTGGGGGGACGGAGTCTCACTCTGTTGCCCAGGCTGGAGTGAAGTGGCACAATCTCGGCTCACTACAACCTCCGCCTCCCGGGTTCAAGGGATTTCCAACTCATTTTTGTATTTTTAGTAGAGATGCGGTTTCATCGTGTTGGCCAGGCTGGTCTCAGACTCCTGACCTCAAGTGATCTGCCTGCCTCGGCCTCTCAAAATGCTGGGATTACAGGCATGAGCCCCTGCGCCTGGCCTACTTTAATTTTTTTACTGAACACTCATCTTTTTTTTTGAGATGGAGTCTCACTCTGTCCCCCAGGCTAGAGTGCAGTGGTGCAATTTCGGCTCACTGCAAACTCCGCCTCTGGGTTCAAGCGATTCACCTGCCTCAGCTTCCGGAGTAGCTGGGATTACAGGCGCCCACCACCTTGCCCAGCTAATTTTTGTATTTTTTTAGTAGAGATGGGGTTTCACCATGTTGGCCAGACTGGTCTTGAATTCCTGACCTCGTGATCCACCTGCCTCGGCCTCCCAAAGTGCTGGGATTATAGGCATGAGCCACCGCGCCTGCCTGAACACTCATCTTTTTTTTTTTTTTTTTTTTTTTTTTATTATACTTTAAGTTCTAGGGTACATGTACATAGCGTGCAGGTTTGTTACATATGTATACTTGTGCCATGTTGGTGTGCTGCACCCATCAACTCGTCAGCACCCATCAATTCGTCATTTACATCAGGTATAACTCCCAGTGCAATCCCTCCCCCCTCCCCCCTCCCCATGATAGGCCCCTGTGTGTGATGTTCCCCTTCCCGAGTCCAAGTGATCTCATTGTTCAGTTCCCACCTATGAGTGAGAACATGCGGTGCTTGGTTTTCTGTTCTTGTGATAGTTTGCTAAGAATGATGGTTTCCAGCTGCATCCATGTCCCTACAAAGGACACAAACTCATCCTTTTTTATGGCTGCATAGTATTCCATGGTGTATACGTGCCACATTTTCTTCATCCAGTCTGTCACTGATGGACATTTGGGTTGATTCCAAGTCTTTGCTATTGTGAATAGTGCCGCAATAAACATACGTGTACATGTGTCTTTATAGCAGCATGATTTATAATCCTTTGGGTATATACCCAGTAATGGGATGGCTGGGTCATATGGTACATCTAGTTCTAGATCCTTGAGGAATCGCCATACTGTTTTCCATAATGGTTGAACTAGTTTACAATCCCACCAACAGTGTAAAAGAGTTCCTATTTCTCCACATCCTCTCTAGCACCTGTTGTTTCCTGACTTTTTAGTGATTGCCATTCTAACTGGTGTGAGATGGTATCTCATTGTGGTTTTGATTTGCATTTCTCTGATGGCCAGTGATGATGAGCATTTTTTCATGTGTCTGTAGGCTGTATGAATGTCTTCTTTTGAGAAATGTCTGTTCATATCCTTTGCCCACTTTTTGATGGGGTTGTTTGTTTTTTTCTTGTAAATTTGTTTGAGTTCTTTGTCGGTTCTGGATATTAGCCCTTTGTCAGATGAGTAGATTGCAAAAATTTTCTCCCATTCTGTAGGTTGCCTGTTCACTCTGATGGTAGTTTCTTTTGCTGTGCAGAAGCTCTTTAGTTTAATGAGATCCCATTTGTCAATTTTGGCTTTTGCTGCTGTTGCTTTTGGTGTTTTAGACATGAAGTCTTTGCCCATGCCTATGTCCTGAATGGTACTACCTAGGTTTTCCTCTAGGGTTTTTATGGTATTAGGTCTAACATTTAAGTCTCGAATCCATCTTGAATTAATTTTCGTATAAGGAGAAAGGAAAGGATCCAGTTTCAGCTTTCTACTTATGGCTAGCCAATTTTCCCAGCACCATTTATTAAATAGGGAATCTTTTCCCCATTTCTTGTTTCTCTCAGGTTTGTCAAAGATCAGATGGCTGTAGATGTGTGGTATTATTTCTGAGGACTCTATTCTGTTCCATTGGTCTATATCTCTGTTTTGGTACCAGTACCATGCTGTTTTGGTTACTGTAGCCTTGTAGTATAGTTTGAAGTCAGGTAGCGTGATGCCTCCAACTTTGTTCTTCTGACTTAGGATTGTCTTGGAGATGCGGGCTCTTTTTTGGTTCCATATGAACTTTAAAGCAGTTTTTTCCAATTCTGTGAAGAAACTCATTGGTAGCTTGATGGGGATGGCGTTGAATCTATAAATAACCTTGGGCAGTATGGCCATTTTCACGATATTGATTCTCCCTATCCATGAGCATGGTATGTTCTTCCATTTGTTTGTGTCCTCTTGAACACTCATCTTAAGTGGTCAACCTCATGCATTTGTTTTTTGATGGGTCCTATTCTTTATTTTACTTATTTTTTCTAGCTTTACTGAGGCATAATTGACAAATAAAAGTAGTATATGTTTAAGTGTACGTGATATTTTCACATATGCATACCTTGTGAAATGATGACCACAACAAGCTAAGTAGCACATCCATGGTGTGTATCCTGACGTCTGTCAATACCTTGCCCTGGCAGCAGGGCGTCTGCTTCCATCACCGTCTCCCTGTGATTCTGATTCCTGACTTTGGAGAAGCTCTGGATTCCAGGCAGAGCAGGAATGCCGAAAGGTGCTTGTGGACAATAGCTCGTCTTCTTGGCTCTGTCGCTTCCCTTCATGGGCGCAGGTGACTGTGGGGTTGTCCCCAAAGGCTGCCCAGTACTGACAAGCCCCGCCTCCGGAATTTCAGTCCAGGTGGGGCCCTGAGTGACCTGGCTCTGGGGCTCAGGGGTGTGGAGGAGGGGGCATATAGGTAAGGAGTTTACATTTCCAAATCTGCGAAATGGGAATAAACACTGACTGATGATGCCAGCGGCTGTGGGATTAGGGGGTGGACTCCCTGCGAGGCTCTGGGCATCTGGGGGTTCCACCTTTCCCACATGGCAGGCTTTCTGGGGTTCTGGTTGCACACTGTTCAGTTTGTGAGATTTCCTGGAGCCCTGTGCTTGTGATAGTGAACTTTTCTATATGTGCTAAAATAAAAGCTTGTGAAAGTGCAGTGACCTTTACCTCCTTCCAGAGATACACCGGGGGTGCCCCAGGGTCTCAGGCAGCTTTCCTCGTGTCTCAGCACTGGCTGGGGCAGGAAAGGGGGTCTCCCTCGCTGGAGGATAGGTCTACACCGGGGCTGGGGCCTCCGCTGGGCCTGGAGCGACTTTCTGCGATGTCTCTCTGCTCCCTGGTGGCGGGAAGGCACCTCAGCAGAGCCACACTCCAAGCGGGTCCCCCCTGTCTTTCACACACTGCAGCCGGGAAGGGGACTGCGCTGGGGTGGGAACCACAGGTAGGCACTGGAGGGGCTGCCAGTAGAGCTGGTTGGGGCGGGGCTGTAGGTGGAGCTGGTTGGGGCGGGGCTGTAGGTGGAGCTGGTTGGGGCGGGGCTGCAGGTGGAGCTGGTTGGGGCGGGGCTGCAGGTGGAGCTGGTTGGGAGGGGCTGTAGGTGGAGCTAGTTGGGGCGGGGCTGCAGGTGGAGCTGGTTGGGGAGGGGCTGTAGGTGGAGCTGGTTGGGGCGGGGCTGCAGGGTGGAGGTTGTTGGGGCGGGGCTGTAGGTGGAGGTGGTTGGGGCGGGGCTGCAGGTGGAGCTGGTTGGGGCGGGGCTGCAGGTGGAGCTGGTTGGGGCCGGGCTGCAGGTGTAGGTGGTTGGGGCGGGGCTGCAGGTGGAGGTGGTTGGGGCGGGGCTGTAGGTGGAGCTGGTTGGGGCGGGGATGCAGGTGGAGGTGGTTGGGGCGGGCCTGCAGGTGGAGCTGGTTGGGGCGGGGCTGCAGGTGGAACTGGTTGGGGCGGGGCTGTAGGTGGAGCTGGTTGGGGCGGGGCTGCAGGTGGAGCTGGTTGGGGCGGGGCTGTAGGTGGAGCTGGTTGGGGCGGGGCTGCAGGTGGAGCTGGTTGGGGCGGGGCAGCAGGTGGAGCTGGTTGGGGAGAGGCTGTAGGTGGAGCTGGTTGGGGCGGGGCTGCCAGCAGACCTGGTTGGGGCGGGGCTGTAGGTGGAGCTGGTTGGGGCGGGGCTGTAGGTGGAGCTGGTTGGGGCGGGGCTGCAGGTGGAGCTGGTTGGGGCGGGGCTGTAGGTGGAGCTGGTTGGGGCGGGGCTGCAGGTGGAGGTGGTTGGGGCGGGGCTGCAGGTGGAGCTGGTTGGGGAGAGGCTGTAGGTGGAGCTGGTTGGGGTGGAGCTGTTTGGGGCGGGGCTGCAGGTGGAGCTGGTTGGGGCGAGGCTGTAGGTGGAGCTGGTTGGGGCGGGGCTGCCAGCAGACCTGGTTGGGGCGGGGCTGTAGGTGGAGCTGGTTGGGGCGGGGCTACAGGTGGAGGTTGTTGGGGCGGGGCTGCAGGTGGAGCTGGTTGGGCGGGGCTGTAGGTGGAGGTAGTTGGGGCGGGGCTGTAGGTGGAGGTGGTTGGGGCGGGGCTGTAGGTGGAGCTGGTTGGCACGGGGCTGCAGGTGGAGCTGGTTGGGACGGGGCTGCAGGTGGAGCTGGTTGGTGGGAGTAAGGTGGGAGCTGGAGCAGCTGCTATTTAAGAGGTGGTGGTGGTAGTGCTGGTTCTGTAGTTAGGCTACTCTGTCCTGCTGGGGCTTAGTCTTGTTTGCTGAAGGGGCAGTAGAACTCTACCATGGAGGGTGTAGGGAGTCTCTGGCCTTGGGTGCTGGGTCTGCTCTCCTTGCCAGGTAAGCTGGCTGCCTGTCCCTCCTGCTGCTGGCTCCAACCTGGAGAAAGCTGGGGAGAGGCCAGAAGGTTGTGGCTGGAACCTGCAGGGATTGTAGCTGAGCTCAGTAGCTCAGAGCACAGAGCTTTCCAGGGTTGTAGCTGAGCTCAGTGGCTCAGAGCACAGAGCTTTCCAGGGTTGTTCTAGAAGTCAGCTCCTGGGGGCCAAGGGGAGGCCTCCTGAAGGTCCTGGAAGCAGAGGGCCTGCCTGGCAGAAGATGGCAGGTGTTGTGCCCCAGGCGTACTTGTCTTGGGGTGGGGGTAGGCTGTAAGTCCGCACTCCAGGCTGAGCCCATTGTCCAAGAGCCTGGGCTGAGAAAGAGTCATAGAGAAAGGTCTGAGCTGGCCCTGCCCTTGCCACGGGCGTCAGAACCTGAGGTCTGTCCTGCCTCCTTCCTTCCTGTTCCTCCTTTACCTCATAGGTGGGGCACGTGCCCTTTTGGTCCCCCTAGGGGAGCTCCTTCCGAGGTCCTCTAGACTTTGGCGCTAGTTGGGGTTGAGCAGGGAGGCTAGAAAGGCTCTTTGGCTTTGTGCTGGAGCCTACTCTTCCTAGGGACTGAGTCTTACAACCTGATCCCCCCCACTCACCCCATGTCCTGCTGTCCGGTCTCACTGGTGGGTGCTCCAGGCATTTGTGTATGCCCCTGTCTGTCTGGACCAGGTATGATCCTAGGAGCGCCCCTGGCCTCCAGCTGCTCAGGAGCCTGTGGTACCAGCTTCCCAGATGGCCTCACCCCTGAGGGAACCCAGGCCTCCTGGGACAACGACATTCCTGCAATTAACCAAGGTGAGGGCATCTTCTCAGGGCCTGGAGGGGCATGACATTATGTAGTGGGAAAACCACACTGAACACTCAGAAATGCAGAGCCTGGGAGGAAATGGACCAGCTTATTTAGGCTGTAAGTGTCTTTTTTTCTTGTTTTTTTTTTTTTTTTTTTTTTTTTGACAGAGTCTTGCTCTGTCGCCCAAGCTGGAGTGCAGTGGCACAATCTTGGTTCACTGCAAGCTCTGCCTCCCGGGTTCACGCCATTCTCTGGCCTCAGCCTCCCGAGTAGCTGGGACTACAGGCACCCACCACCGTGCCTGGCTAAATTTTTGTATTTTTGTATTTTTATTTTTTTTAAGTGGAGATGGGGTTTCACCGTGTTAGCCAGGATAGTCTCGATCTCCTGACGTCGTGATCTGTCCGCCTCGGCCTCCCAAAGTTCTCGGATTACAGGCTTGAGCCACCGCACCCGGCCGTGGTTTTTAAGAGATGGAGTAGTATCGCTATGTTGCCCAGGCTGGTCTTGAACTCCTGGTCTTAAGTGATCCTCCTGCCTCTGCCTCCCGAGCAGCTGGGACTACAGGTGTGAATGGGTGGAAATTCTATGGGCAATTGCTTAAGTCTACTTTTTCTTTTTGTATCTTTCCTAGTGGATTGTCACTTTTATAAGAAAAACTAAGTTCTTAAATGGCCTGATAAAAGTATAGATCATTGGCTCTCTGAGCCTGGGTGTGGAGCCAAGCAGTGAGTTGATGTTTGAGAACGTCAGCCACCCTGTGCAGGACTGTCTGCAGGTGTGATTAAGAAGTCTGACGCTCAGTGTCTTGCTGTCTGGGGATGTCACCTGAGGAATGAGGGTGTATAAATAGCCTGAACAAAGCCAGTCGAGATGGAGATTGGAGTTCAGATGTTGGAGCAATGAGGCTGAAGCACCGGGGAGCAGGGGCCAGTGTTGCTCTAAGGGTGGGTGAGATCCTACCAGATGTGGTAGCCACTGTGTGATCTGCCCCCTTCTTCCTCCCAGAGCTGACTTAGGGACCCAGCGCCAACTGAGCCTTGAGCCCCAGGCACCGCCCCACCCCTGGCTCACCGTGAGTGATCTGGAGGTAACCAGAACCAATAGAGAAAACTCCCAAATGCTGGTGACCCCAACAACTATCACCTACAGTGAGGCTATCTCAGAATGGCTGTCCGTGCCTCACCTGATGCTTTCCTGAGAAGCACCTGCCGCTGTGAATATGGCTAATGCCGTACAGCTGTATCTGCCTCCCAAGACGCCCCCAGCCAAAAGGAGTTGCCTCAGCCAGAGGTGCCTGGGGGCTACTCCCTCGCCTGCCCGAGGTGGCCCACCGTGACTCCTAAGGGACAGGAGTCTGGCCCCTGCCTCAAGGCTGTGCAAGTCAAAGGTGCCATTTGTGGTCCGAAGCGCCCATGGGATCCAGCTGAGGCTGCGCCTGGATTCTTCCCTGCCTTCTCTCCTGCTTTCCTCACTCCCTCCATGAGTCACTTGTGGGAGAGACGAGAAGCAGAGGGGCTAAGAGGGGTGAGGGGTTGGTGAGAGCTGGTACTTGCCTACCTTTGATGGTGGAACAAATTTGAATTTGCCACCTCAAGGGGCCTGAGTATAACAGATGGGTGAGGAATAGTGAGGGATGAGGTGGGTGGGAGAGCCCAGGGCCTGTTCTGAGGACTGCGGCTCAGGCTGGAAGAGGCCGCTGCTTCCTGGCCGCAGGGACCCGGGCTTGGGACTGGATAGGTCGTGGGCTGTGTTTGAGCAGGGGAAGGATGCGGTCCAGCCAAGAAGCCTCGCACACTCAGGGACTGTGCGACTTTCCCTCAGTGCTCAGGGAACCTCTAACTCCACAGTCGGGCAGGGATAGACCCCGAGCCTCAGACTCCTTTGTCTTTGTCCCCCAGCCCCTCACGCCTGCAGACAGTCCTGCCAGGGTGGCTGATATTCTCAAACATCAACTAATGACTTAGCTAAACACCCAGGCTCGGAGAGCCAGTGACCTGTACTTTTATCAGGCCATTTAAGAAGTTATAATAACAATCCGCTAAGAAAGACACAAGAATAGACTTAAGGAGGGACTTGCTTGGCCTGTCCCTCGAGTCAGTGTGCTGGGGGACATGGGCCAACACGTCCTTCCCTCCCTTCCCAGGGCTCATCCCGGAAGAAACCCCAGAAAGCAGCTTCCTCATCGAGGGGGACATCGTCCGGCCGGTGAGTGCAGTCTGACGTGTGTGGGTGCGGATCAGCCCACAGCTGGTGACAGGCCCTCGGAGCCCACCCTGGGTGATGTGGGGCCTGATGTGGGAGGGACATACATAGCTTGGTAGCTGCCTCTCTTTGTCAAGGTCAGAGCGACTCTTCTGTTATGAAGTACGAATAAACCAGCCTGAATGCTAAGGGAGGCTGGTATCTGAAGTGCTGGCACAGTCGGCCTGAGAGGGCTTCCTGAAGGAGTAGGTTTGAACACTTGACACAGCTTGGTACCCTGCCCAGGGGAGGTGTCAGATAAAGGAAGAGATGAGCAGGGGTTGGCAGAATGGCCTGTGGGGGATAAAGGGCCTGGTGGCAGTGGCGACCTGGGGATGGTGGAACAACGAGTGGTAGGGAGCTTGACCATCTTGGCTGTGGTCGAGTGGCTGCACCTGAAGGGAGGAGGCTGCTGGGGATTGGGGGTGCCTTGCTAGCAGAAAAGGGAACACTGTGCCCAGGACAGCAGCGCTGTGTTTTAGGCGACTGGGAATGGCAGAAGGCTCCTGAACAGGACAATGACCCAGGGGAAGGCAAGACTGTCTTGCTGGAGGCCGCCACTGATAGCACAGCCTCTGGCTGGGCAGCAGAGCCAGAGGCTGGCCCAAGGCTCCCAGGGGACCCCGGGGGCAGGGTAGATCCCTCCGGGTTATCCAGTGAGTGCTCGGGGAGGTGGCAGGTGACCACCAGGAGCAGCATCAAATGCCTCCAACTGATGGCGCAGGCACACGGGGTGCTGTGGAGCCTGGGCTCTGAAGGGCTCTGGTTGCTGGAGAGGGGAAGAGCGGCCGAGGCCAGGGTGCTGCCTCGCTTTCACTCCAGATAGGCTCTGTCCCCATGACCATCCCACGTTCAGGGAAGCCTGGTGGCTGTTTGCCTCTGGGAGGGGCACTGCCCACATGCTGGGGTGGGGCTGCCGGCCCAAGCCCTTCTGATCCAGGGCACCCTGGGGTGCTGGGCCTCCTAGCCAACATCCTCAGACACTAATCTCTTTGCTTGAGACTGAAATTCTTTCGTCATAGGCCAAGGGACTGTCTTGTGCATCAAGGTTCATGTAGCTGGCCCCTTGCCTTCCACGCCTCTGTCCTGTCCCTAATGGTCCCCCATTCCCATGCACGTAGGTCCTGACTCCCACATTTTTGGGGTTCTGATGCCCCGGGGTGTGGTACCCTTGGGGCATAGAGCTTGGGTGGCCTCTGTCCCCAGCGGTTGAACTGCTGCTCTCTCCTCAGAGTCCCTTCCGGCTGCTGTCAGCAACCAGCAGCAAGTGGCCCACGGGTGGTGGCGGAGTCGTGGAGGTCCCCTTCCTGCTCTCCAGCAAGTACGGTGAGTGAGCGTGGCAGGCTCCCTCCCTTCCTCAGCCCCTTCTTCCAAATGCAGCAGAGGTGCTCCTCTCTTCCTTTCTCCTCTTACACCACCACCTCCCCTCCACCTCCCCACCCCAAGAACCCATCCACAGAAGCCCTTCTGTTGCTGAAGGTCTCCTGAGTCGGGAGGGTTAAAATCCTGGGAGAGCTGATGGGAAGGTGTGTCTAGGGGGATCTGGTTCCCCTTGAGACCATGCAGTGTGGAGGTGGTTCCCCTTGAGACCATGCAGTGACCTACCGAAGGCCACACAGCCAAGGTCTGTCTTGGGGCAGCTTTGTGCCCCAAGGGTACCACACCCCGGGGCACCAGAACCGCAAAGATGTGGGAATCAGGACCTGTGTGCATGGGAATTGGGGGACCATTAGAGACGCACCAGTAGGTTGCCCTTTCTTGATGCTATTTTGGGAGAGAGTTCAGAGCTCTGCTCCCAGACCCCCATGTAGAGCTCAGAGACCACCAGGGCTCGGGGGGCTCAGCCGGGTGGTGTCTTTCAGATGAGCCCAGCCGCCAGGTCATCCTGGAGGCTCTCGCGGAGTTTGAACGTTCCACGTGCGTCAGGTTTGTCGCCTACCAGGGCCAGAGAGACTTCATTTCCATCATCCCCATGTATGGGTAAGTGCTGGGCGTTCAGCCCGGAATCAACTAGTCTATTGTCTAAAATTTATTTCTGGGCCCATCCCCCAGGGCTCTGTCCCCCTGCCCACCCTGAGGGGTCTGCCCAATGTGAGCTGGACCTCCAGGGCGGAAGGTGGAAAAGGGATGGGAACGGTGCTAGACCCTCATTTACAAAGCCCTCCTCTCCCGGGGGACTCCACGGGGTGGTGAGGGGAGGTTTTGTGGGGCAGACAGTGCATGAGTCATTGAGTTCTGGCAAGTTCCCTAACTTCTGAGCCTCTTCTGCACCCTCTGGGGCGGGAGTGGTGGCGATACCTGCTTCCTAGCTTGTCAGGGGGCTGAGGCAATGTGCGTGAAAGCCTCGGGTCAGGGCTGACCAGGAGGGTGTGTTCACTTAGTGAGCTGCTTCTGTCTTCTGCGTTCATATCAGTTCCTGCTGCCTCCCTGCGGCCCAGGCTGGTGATGGGGGTCTGGTATGCCCATTTCACAGAAGTCCAGGCAGTAAAGGGGCTTGGAGAACGGTGAACCTGAGACTAGCACCCAGAGTGGGGCCCTGCCTGTTGGGTGTTTATCTTGTGGTATGGGGGGAGGGAGCGCCCAGGTCTGTGTGTCTGGGGGGATCTGGGCTGGCGCTCACCCTGCTTGCTCTCATCGCCCTGCAGGTGCTTCTCGAGTGTGGGGCGCAGTGGAGGGATGCAGGTGGTCTCCCTGGCACCCACCTGTCTCCAGAAGGGCCGGGGCATCGTCCTTCATGAGCTCATGCACGTTCTGGGCTTCTGGCACGAGCACGCGCGGGCCGATCGGGACCGCTATATCCGTGTCAACTGGAACGAGATCCTCCCAGGTAAGCCACACGCAGGTCAGGCTGGTGCCGGGGAGGGGACAGCAGGGCTTGGGCCCAAGTTGCCTGGTTCCCATGGATGAGGCTGTCCATCCTCCCCACCACCTGCCTGCTTCCTGTGGGGAAGGTGGGGGTCTCGCTTCTCTGGGACCTGGAGGTGGTCCAGCTGCTGCTCTGGACCCCAGGCCTTCCTCCGCCCACCTGCAGTTGTGCCTGAGTGAGGGTGCCACCACCTGCTCTGTCTCGCTTTTCATCCCTGACACTGTCCTCGCCCTGGGGATGGGGTAGGCAGTACCCATGATGCCTGCTTGTTGAGTACTCTAGCAGCGGTCTTATGTACTAGGCACCACCAGCATGGGCTGGGGCTGTGTGCCAGCTTGGGGAGCTGAGCCAAAGCGGAACCCCAAGGTAGCAGGCTGTACAAGCCACGTGCTGGGTCACGGGCTGAGGGCAGCGCTGTGGGACTGGGACATGTGCCAGTGAGCAGGTAGAAGAAACGCAGACTGTGGCCGTGGGAGAGTGGAGGCTGGAGGCAGGTGGGCTGTGGTTCCTGTGGTGGCAGCAGCAGCTGGGTGGTGCCGGGGATCAGATCCTGGTGACGGTGGGGTTTCTCCGTTGAGGAGGCAGGAAGACCCCCCCCGCCGAGGGAGGGGCAGAGGAGGTGTGGGTGGGAATCTGGCTTAGAGGGTGGAGTGGGAAGAAGGCCTCCCACAGGTGGAGGGCGTCCAGCACAAGACCTTTCACTGCTGTCATGTTAGCCAGGTGAGGTAGCCAGAGAAGCTGCCTGGGCCCAGGGACCTTCCCCAGCCCCAAACACCGCTTCCTCAGTGGCTCCTAGCAAACACAAGTCACAGAGAAAGGGATGTCTGGGGCACGTGGGTAGCACCTCACAAAGGGAGGGGGGATGGACATTGAATCAGACCAGGCTGAGGAGGTAGTGAGGAGGGGTGACAAGTGACTCTGTATCCTGAAAACAGACTGATCCTTCCCCATGCTCGTGGAACAGTTGTGAAAATTTACCCTGATAATTTCATGATACACCATGAAATGCCATGAAAACCTGCAACTCTGAAAGTAATATAAACATTCTGATCATGAGATAAAGTAGAAACCAATACACCAAAACCAAAAGCTTCTCCTCTTTAGAAATTGAAAGAAAACAACAAAACTTTCTTTTAGCTCTAGAGTTAAAGTACAGCAATTCTAAAAAATCATGAAAGACTTGACAAAACCCAGTGGTTCACAGCTAATGCAATGCTCAGAGAAAATGTGTAGACTTACATATCAGTAAACAGAACAAATTGAGCATGTCAACCCAAATTAAATGAAAGCAGGAGGAAATTAAAAAAAGGGTAAAAGCAGAAACTGAGTTGGAAAACACCACTAATTATTCCTAATGATAAAACAGGTTAACACAGCACTTCCCCAGTGGAAAAAATGAGAACTTGTTTGTTTTCATTTAGGTTAATATGTTCTCATTAGGTTAATATGTACAGAAACTCTGCCAGGGCAGACACATTAATAGCAGTAATTAACTGTTGTGGGGTGGGGAGGTGGGAACGCGGGAAGCGGGGGATGGAATCGGAGACTTTTACTACATCTCAATAGTTGACTTTTGAACCAAATGAATATACTACTTATTCAAAATGTTTAATGAGTTTTTATTTTTTTATTTTTTATTTTTTATTTTTTTTGAGACAGAGTCTCGCTCTGTCGCCCAGGCTGGAGTGCTGTGGCCGGATCTCAGCTCACTGCAAGCTCCGCCTCCTGGGTTTTACGCCATTCTCCTGCCTCAGCCTCCCCAGTAGCTAGGACTACAGGCGACCGCCACCTCGCCCGGCTAATTTTTTGTATTTTTTAGTAGAGACGGGGTTTCACCGTGTTAGCCAGGATGGTCTCGATCTCCTGACCTCGTGATCCGCCCGTCTCGGCCTCCCAAAGTGCTGGGATTACAGGCTTGAGCCACCGCGCCCGGCCTTAATGAGTTTTTAAAAGGAAGAAAAAGAGCTTGAGGGGCAGCTGTTAGGCAGGTGGTGGGGTATGAAGGTGCTGGTCTGCTCCGTGGAGAGGAGCAGACCGAGGTGGGGTGTATGGGCGGCTGGCTGGGTTTGAGGGAATTGTGGGGGCAAAGATAGAGGGGCTGCCTCTGAAGGCAGGAAGGAACCTTGCCCCTCCCAGGCCTGGGGGACCTGAATGAGGGGGAGAGGGGCTCCAAGTCTGGGGAAGTTGTGGCCTGACGCACGGAGAAGGTGGGTCTGTGTCTGGGGACTGGGGGTCACCACTGCCGATGACAGCGTGGCAGGTTTTCAAAGCTGGGTCAAGGAATAGATATGGCATCTGGGGTGGGAGAAGCATGAGACCCTGAGCAGTGTGTGACCCATGGCAGCTGTGGGTTATGCAGAGACGAGCCCTGTGTAGGGTGAATATGCAAGGAGGAAGGATGGGTGGAGAGAACTGCTATGAGGTGATGATTGGCCAGCCATGGGGTCCCTGTGCCTCCAACTCAACTAGTACAGGTTGGGGTTCCTCCTGGGGCTGGGGAGAGTGGGGCTGGTGCCAGAAGCAGCATGGTGGCTGCGGGCTCAGTCCCTCAGCTTGGGTGAGTTATGAGCTCCCAGAAGACCCTCCCAGCCATTGCCCGCCCTTTCTTGCCCTCCCAGCCATTGCCCGCCCTTTCTTGCCCTTCCTCTTTATATGTCAGTAAGTTGTATTGTTTTTGTATTTTTAGGCTTTGAAATCAACTTCATCAAGTCTCGGAGCAGCAACATGCTGACGCCCTATGACTACTCCTCTGTGATGCACTATGGGAGGTGAGGACCCTGCCCCTTCTCCCTCTGCCCCTTCTCCCTCTGCCCCTTCTCCCTCTGCTACCCCAGCCTCTCCCTGGTCCGGACTCGGGTCTCCCTCTGTGATGCACTATGGGAGGTGAGGACCCTGCCCTCTTCTCCCTCTGCTGCCCCAGCCTCTCCCTGGTCTGGACTCAGGGGTCTCCCACTGGGTTCCAGGCTCGCCTTCAGCCGGCGCGGGCTGCCCACCATCACACCGCTTTGGGCTCCCAGCGTCCACATCGGCCAGCGATGGAACCTGAGTGCCTCAGACATCACGCGGGTCCTCAAACTCTACGGCTGCAGCCCAAGTGGCCCCAGGCCCCGTGGGAGAGGTGAGTGGTGTGGCAGGAAGGTGACTGGAGCCTGGAGAAGGCACCTGTGCTCTAATGGTGTCAGGGAGGGTGACACGGAGGGAGATGAGGTCGCAGGGACAGCAGGGTGAGATCACGGGGGCCACAGGACGCAGAACAAGCACTTGAGGAAAGTTAACACTCACTATGACTCAGCTCTGACCAAAGAGGAATCGGGTTCCCTCCCTTAGCCTAGATAATAAACATCTACCAAAAACCTAGAGCAAAAGTTCAGGGTAAAACATTAAAACAGGGACCAAGACAACTTTTCCCGCTATTTCCCATCTCCTCCACATTGTGTGGCAGTGGAGGGCCTGGGCACTGAGGTAGAGCTAATGAAACTAAAGGTCCGAGGATTGGAAAGGAAGCAAAAAAATTGTTCATAATAGATTATTACCTGTATTGAAAGCAACAATCTATAAACAATTTATTAGAACTAATAAGAATTAGAAAAGGTAAATACAGTTAATATAAAAATCGTATTTCTGTACAGCTAGTCAGAAAACACAATTGTTAGTAAACATACCATTATAATAGCAATTATAAAGATTCCAAGGAATAAATCTGACAGCTATATCAAACATTTGAGGAAAAATGAACCTTTATTAAAATCATTAAATAATACTTAAATACAGAGAAATACACCCATTATTGAAAGGAAGGCAAAGTTATAAAAATTCAGTCTTCCCAAATTAATCTATAAATTCCCACTCAAAATATCAATTCAATGTTGATCTTGAGAGAGTGATACATATTTTTTTCTTTTTTTTCTTTTTTAAAGTTGGAGTCTCACTCTGTCACCCAGGCTGGGGTGCAGTGGCATAATCTCGGCTCACTGCAGCCTCTGCCTCCGAGGTTTAAGTGATTCTTGTGCCTCAGTCTCCTGAGTAGCTGGGCTTACGGGTGCCCGCTATCACACCCAGCTAATTTTTGTATTTTTAGTAGAGACAGGGTTTCACCATGTTGGCCAGGCAGGTCTCGAACTCCTGACTGCAAGTGATCTGTCTGCCTTGGCCTCCCAATTGATGGGGTGATTATAAAGTTTTTATATGAAAATACGAAAGGTCAGTAATAGCTGAGACATCCCTGAAGGAAAAACTAGAAAGACTTGCCCTAGCAGATACTAGTCATGTAGTTCATGAAACGTCTTTATGTAAAGGCACAGCACTGGGGCAAGGCTAGACAACTGCCCACTGGAACCAAATTCAGAAACGGATCCCATTCAGAAACAGAGCTTTGATAAAGGGCCTCTGATGGTCACCAGTAAAGGACAGTTAAGTTACTTGTCTTAGAGCCATTTAACATCTATTTAAAAATTCCTAACTCCTGCGCAAATTACTCTGGATGCATGAAAGACACATGTAATAAACTTTAACACATCCAGGAAAAAAATATACAGTAAGATGTCTTCATGACCTTGGGATAGGGAAGGATTGCTTAAATGAGATACAGCACCAACTGTAAAACTAGAAAGATTCATAAATTCAACTACATTAATTATAACTTTGTCCAAAGGCACCAAAAAGAAAGTGAAAATACAGGTTACAAATGAAGATTTTTTTTTTTTTTTTTTTTTTTTGAGACAGTTTCAATCTTTTTGCCCAGGCTGGAGTGCAATGGTGCCATCTTGGCTCACTGCAACCTCTGCCTCCTGGGTTCAAGTGATTCTCCTGCCTCAGCCTCCCTTGTAGCTGGGATTACAGGCACGTGCCACCATGACTGGCTGATTTTGTATTTTTAGTAGAGACGGGGTTTCACCATGTTTGCTAGGCTGGTCTTGTGCCTGGTGTATATATATATATACACACATTAATACAAGAACAAACCAGCTGAGCATGATGGCTCATGCCTGTAATCACAACACTTTGGGAGGCTGAGGTGGGTGGATTGCTTGAGCTTAGGAGTTCAAGACCAGCCTGGACAACATAGTAAGACACCATCTCTGGAGAAAACTAGAGGGGGATAGTGGTGTGCACCTGTGGTCCCACCTACTCAGGGAAGCCGAGGCAGGAGAATCACTTGAACCCAGAGGCGGAGGTTGCAGTGAGCCAAGATCATGCCATTGCACTCCAGTCTGGGTAACAGAGCCAGACTCTGTCTCCAGAAAAAAATAAAACCATCAAACAAAAAACGGGAAGAGACTTTGCAGACATCTGAGACTAAATGGGAAACACACTAAAGATACTCAACCTCAGTAATTGAGGAAATGCAAATGAAGACTACCATACCATTCTATAGCCACTAAACTGGACACTTTGAAGGCCAATGATACCAAATGCTGGCAAGGATATAGAGTGAGGAATGAAAATGCTAGACCCTATTGATAAGAATATGAGTGGCTGTACCCAATTTGTAAAACAACTTGACATCCAGGAAGACCGAAGTGTACATAACCCCTGACCCAGATTCTACTCCTAGGTCATCTTGCACGCAAATGCCCTTTCCCTCCCCTCACTACCTGCTTCCGCCCCCAGCCCCAGGTAATCGCTAACCTACTTTGCCTCTCTGGATTTGCTGATCCTAGACATTTCGCCTAAGTGGAACCATAACACATAGCCTCTTGTGTCTGGCTTCTTAATGTTTTCAAGGTTCATCCATGTTGTCGTATGTATCAATAACATCGCTGAATAACATTCCGTCAGATAGATATGCCATATTCACCAGTTGAGGGACACTTGCATTTTTACTTTGCGGCTATTATGAATAGAGCTGCTGTGGACATTTATGTACAAGATTTTGTGTCAACATGTCATTTCTTTTGAGTATACAGCTAGGAATGGAATTGCTAGGTCCTATGATAACTCCATGTTTAACTGCTAAGATATTTTCAAGTGGATGTACCATTTTTATTCCCACCAGCAGTGTACAAGGGTTCCGATTTCTCCCATCCTTGCTGACACTTATCTATCATTTTGATCAGAACCATCCTAGTGAGTATGAAGTAGTATCTCGTTGTAGTTCTGAGTTGCATTTCCCTAATGACTAACGATGTTGAACATCTTTTCATATGCTTGTTGGTCATCTGTATCTTGGGAGAATGTTCATATCCTCTGTCTGTCTTCAATTGGGTTGTCTCTTCTGAGTTGTAAGAGTTCTTTATATATATAGACACATGTCCCTCATCAGATGTTGCCCTTAAATATTTCATCACATCCTATGTTTCTCGTTTTACCCACTTTTCAATGATGTCCTTTGAACACCAACATCTGAAATGTGGAAAGTTCAAGAGTTCAACTGACCCATTTTGTCACTCCTTTTTGGTGTCTGTGATGCCTTTGCCTAACCCAAGGTCATGGAGATTTGCTCCTGTTTTCATGTAAGTCTTAGTTTCAGGTTTTACATTTCGGTATATGACCCATTTGGAGTGAACCCTTGAACAGGGTGTAAGGAAGGGGTCCGACTTCATTCTTCATGTAACTAGCCAGTTGCTCAGCACCATTCTTTCCCCTATACTTTTTTTTTTTTTACTGTACTAAGTATCTTCTTTAAAAAAAAACCCTAAAGAATAGTTGTAATAAGAAATTTGTAATTTCTTTTGTTGAGATGGAGTCTTATGTGCCTCAGCCTCCCGAGTAGCTAGGATTACAGGTGAGCACCACCATGCTGGCTATGTTTTATATTTTTAGTAGAGACAGGGTTTTACCATGTTGGCCAGGCTGGTCTTGAACTCCCGACCTCTAGTGATCCGCCTCCCTCAGCCTCCCAAAGTACTGGGATTACAGATGTGAGCCACTGTGCCTAGCCTTGTATGTAATTCTTCTAGAGGTTTGACTACCATGACCAGGGAATTGGGAGGTGGTGGAAAGGCCTGTGGTCAAGGGATGGGTCCATCAAGATGGTGAGCATGAGAGTGCATTCGGATGCTGGAACCATGACCTGCTGGAAGAGAGGGGTGGATACGGCGAGGAGAAAGGACACCCAGAATGTTTGGAAAAAGGCTGCCTGTGGTGGGAGCTGAGGCACTTCCTTGGATCTAGCGGGAACGAAGAAGACAGGAATAGACCCAAGTCTGCAGGAGGATCTTGACGTACGGATGCGGGGGCCTCTGTTACACAGAGGTGAGGCCACCGGAGGTAGGGAGAGGGGGATGGAAATACAGGAGAAGATGTGCCTCTGCTGACTGAAGAGTGGGAGATGCCTGGTAGACATGGGGGATGCCAGCACTCTAGGACTGGGTCTGGTGGCAGATGTGAGGGCAGGGAAAGGGGGTTGAGGCTGCCTCCGAGGGGCTGACGGCCATGGGGGCCGTGGAGCCTGTGTAGGTGGGAGTGATCTGAAGTGCAGAGGGCTGCGGTAGGAAGATGCTGGGCCCGCGGAGTGTCTGCAGAGCCGCGCTACCTCAGTGTGCACAGGTGGAGGGGGTGCTGTGGAAGGTGGCCCCCAGGAACGGGCTGCAGTGGTGGGAGCTCCTGGTGTTGACCAGATCCAGAGGGAGGTGTGGGCTGTGAGGCTGACAGGACCTGGTAGAAGAGTCGCCAGTTGAAGCGTGGCAACGAGGATTTGGTCAGGGTCAGCTGAGGGAAGAGGCTCCTGGTGAAGCCCTTGCTGCGTGCCCAGGAGGAACTGGGATGGGAGGCAGTGCTGAGGGGCTGGGGCCAGCCAGGGAACATGGGCTTAAATGAGGAAGAGTGCCCACAAAGAGGTGGGGTACAGTCGTAGTCTGGCATGACAGTGAAGAACGAAGCCCCAGCCTGCCTCCTGGCACAGTGCAGGGTTTGGATGTGGCCGTTCCGTGCAGGAACAGTTCTAGGGCTGGTCTTGGGTTCGGGGCAAGTGAGTGGGGTATGGCCGTGGGCAGAGCAGCCTGGGTGAAGGGTCCGGAAGGCGGGCGCTTTGGTGTTGGGTCAGGCGACTTAACTGTCCCGGCAGTCTCGGGTGTGAATGAGGCAGTGGTAGAAGCCTGAGTGGCCTGACGTTCTGATGGTGACTTCGGGGGCCAGGCAGGGAAGAGATGGGATGGCTTCGTTGTCCTGGTCTCTGGCGGTGTGGGAATCCAGTATTAGAGGCATTAGGCGGTGGCATGGGTGGGCACCACTCTGGTGAGCCAGGCTCCTCGTCCCTGTGAGTAACGCTAAAGCCAGCTCTGGCTCCGCCCAGCCGGGCCACATGTCATCGTCCAGTTCTGAGGTTCTATCTCCTGTCTGTCCTGTTGCAGGGTCTCAAGCCCACAGCCCTGGCAGGAGCCCCGCTCTGGCCTCCCCATCCCTGCAGCAGCTTCTGGAGGCACTGTCAGCGGAATCCAGGAGCCCCGACCCCAGTGGTTCCAGTGCGGGAGGCCAGCCCGTTCCCGTGGGGCCTGGGGAGAGCCCACGTGGGTGGGAGTTCCCTGTCCTGAAAAAGCTCAGTGCGGAGGCCTTGGCAAGGCAGCCTCAGACCCTGGCTTCCTCCCCGAGGTCAAGGTCTGGAGCAGGTGTGCCCGGTATTGCTCAGGAGCAGTCCTGGCTGGCCGGAGCATCCACTGAGCCCACAGCCCCATCTTCAGAAGCGGGAATCCAGCCAGTCTCTGTCCAGGGAAGCCCAGCTCTGCCAGGGGGCTGTGTACCTGGCAATCATTTCAAGGGCAGGTCCAAAGATTAAGCCTGTGGCTTCTGTCACCAGGTAGGGAGGGCATCCTCTGCCCAGTGGAGCTGAGTCATCTACCTCTTGGCTCCTCTGGGCCACACACTATCTTCCAGCCCCAACCTACCACCCCATCTCAGAGGGCCGGGCCTCTTCCCGTCTCTCTCCACGGTGTTCCCTAAGGGCTCCTAGGGCCAGGGGTTCTTCTAGCTCTGCCACAGGGGAAGGCAGGCCTGGCTCTGCCTGCTCTTGACTTTTGCCCCAGTCCTGGAAGACGCTGGGAATGGGAGGTGACATTCTCCAGGGACAGGTCCTTGAAGGAGTGGGGAAGAAGTAGGTTCCAGTCATGCCAGAACCCTGGAATCCCTCCTGTGCCTGAGACCCTGCCCCCCAGCATAGACTAATGGTGTCCCTACCTCTCCCTCAGGGTAACCCTGTGGCTGGGACCCTGGGAACAGCCTCCCATCCCAGCCAACATACCCAAGTATGGGGGACGTTCTGCGGTGGTGTGGCCTCCAGCCCTTCTCTCCAGGAGGCTTTGAGAGCCCAACTCAATCCCCTGCAGAGCAGGAAGGTGCTGGGTCAAGGGCTGCCACCCATCAGGGAGAAGAGAAAGACGTGGGCATCCCCCAGACTGCACAATGGGAACCCCAGCTGGCCTCTGAACAGAAGACTCGGTCATCTCTACCCCAGACCGCTATTTCCTGGAGCTCAGCCAGGCGCAGCCTTGGAAGGAGAAAGGGCTGGGGTTACCTGGCCTGGCCTCCTCCAGGCAGGCCCCCCTCCTCCTCTGCCCCAGCCCTGGGCCTCCTCCAGGCAGGCCCCCCTCCTCCTCTGCCCCAGCCCTGGGCCTCCTCCAGGCAGGCCCCCCTCCTCCTCTGCCCCAGCCCTGGGCCTCCTCCAGGCAGGCCCCCCTCCTCCTCTGCCCCAGCTCCTGGTCTGCCCTCCTCCAGGCAGGCCCCACTTCTCCTCCCCAGCTCCTGGCTTTCCCCGTGAGGTTTGTCCCAGGCATGAAGAAAGCATCCAGGGTGCCAGTGAGTGGGCCTGGGTCAGAGGCCCCTCAGTCCCCGAGGGTACTGTTTTGTTGGCCTTTCAGAGGGTCAAAGAAGGCCTGCTTGGGGTGGAAGGGGGTAGGAGGCCCACATGTTGGGGGAGGGAATAAAGTGGAGTGTGCTGTGCTGACCTTCCTGCCTCCTGTGTGCCTTTAACGCCCCTTGCCCTCTGGGGCCCCAGGTGGCTCTCCCACCTTCCAGGGAAGACAAAGACTTCAGCAAGTGCTCCAGGGGTCCTGGCCAGGAAGCAGCAGGGCAGGGCTGAAGCTTGAAGTTCCCAAGTTCTGGGGAGAGGTTGCTGTTTGCCAGCCTTCTGGAGGGTTAATGCTGGGGCCGCACTGGGGACACGAGGACGCGCTCAGGGGACACTGGCCTCTGCCTTCAGTCGACCTTGGGTTTCAGTCGTGAGTCACGAACCCTGAGACTGAACAGCGGCCCAGTCCTGGGCATTAGCACAAGGGAAGGACTGCGGGGAGGTGCTGTTCCTCCTCTTGCTCCTGGCTGGGGGAGTGGGGTCTGGGTGAGTGTAGAATAGATAGGGACTCTGGCCATGCCCCTAGGAGTAGGGGACGGCCCTGCTGGGAGGCTCCCAGGCAGAGACCTTGAGGCAGCCCTAGGACAGAGGCAGTACATGCAGTGCCCCATTTATCAAGGACAGAGGCTGGCACTCCTCTTGGCCTCTGCCGCTGGGTGGAAGGAGGTGCTGTGCTTCATGCCCGGGTGGCCCCTGGCTCTCGGGTCACCCATCACCAGCCTCCATTAGGATTTGGCTCTTGGTCTCTGATCCTGGGTTCTCTTAAAGATGCCACTTGTCTGAGCCTGGTGGCTTAAGGGGAGGGCAGGGACAAAGTTCAGTCCTTTGAGCCCCAGCCTGAGTGGTGGGAAGGGTACAGGGCCCTGGGGTATTAACCAAGCCCAGGCAGCTAGCCATCCCCTCCCAGGGGTCTGTGGCCTGTTTACCTCCTCAGTCACCGACCATGTAGCTGTGTAGGGGCAATTTGTTCACTCATCCAACATACTAGGCAGTCTCTGTTCTGCTGGGAATAGCAGTGAGCAAGGTGGGTTCCTCTTCTCATGGAGCTTATTCAGGGCGGGGAGGGTTGGAGAATAAGTCAGCAAACCAGAAAACATCTGGCATTGGCAAATGATGGCAGAGGGGAGCACCCCTTTAGGCTGCTGGTTAGGAAGGGCCCCTCTGAGGATGTGACATTTCAGCCTAGCCCTAAATGGCAGGAGGCTGCCTGTGAAAATTCAGGAACTGAGTAGCCAGTGCAAAGGCCCTGAGGCAGGGAAAAGCAAGGTGTGTTGGGTCTGTGTAACTGGCACAGGGAGGGGGCCACAGCCAAGCCAGAGACAGGGAGGGTTTTACTCCACAAGCAACAGGCGGCAGCCCCTGGAAGGTTTGAAGGAAGATGGTGCCACATCTGACTTCAGGTTTTAAAAGTCCTTGATGCATTCTGGAGAATGGGCTGGAAGCAGAATAGCTGGGAAGCCACTGCTGTTGTGCAAGGGAGAGGGGCTACAGCGATGGACAGGAGCAGGTCCTTTTGGAGTGTTTAGGGGTCACAGTGGCCCCACTTGTGATTGCATGTGTGGGGTGAGGGCACAGGCTCTGAGTGGGGAGCTGCACCGTTCACTGAGAATCCAGCACTGAGGACCTTGGGGCAAGCAAGGCAGGGCTGGGGCAAATGGGTATGTCAGGTCTGAGGTGTCCAAAGGGGTCAGCGAGTAGGTGAGCTGAAGGAACCTGGAGTTCAGCAGGGAGAGCAGGTCAGGAGGTGCCTGGGGAAGTGCTGTCGCATCTGGAGGGGAGTCATGGGTGTAGAAGAGGAAGGATCCCCAGACCGAGCTAGGGTGCTGCATTTAGAGCAGCATTTCTTAATTTTAGTGTTTCAGCATTTTGTACCTGGTAATTCTTTGTGGTGGGGGCGGTCCTGAACCTTGCAGGACGTTTGACAGCATCTTTGGCTCCTACTCACAGATGCCAGTAGTGGCCCCCTCCCTGTATTCCAGACAGTGCCGAATGTCCTTTAGAGGGGGAGAGAGAATCACTCTTAGCAAGAACCTCTGATTTAAGAGTTTGGGAGAAGAAAAGGCTGCAGAGTGGTTTTCAAGGCGATCACAGACCCTGTGAGTGTTCCGGGGTAAGGGCTGCTATGCCAAGTGCTGCTGAGAAAGAGGGCAGAACAAGCCTGGTGCTTGGTGATGTGCAGTAGGGCACCCACAGAAGACCCTGGTGGAGGGTCTGCAGATGCCCTGCGGGGGTTAAGGAGAAGGTGAGGAGGCTATGGGAGGCAGCAGAAAGGGGACAGGGCTGGGTGGGGGGCTTCTAAGGGGTGGGGCTGGCTTTGTAGAATAGAGGCAGTGACCATAAGGGGGGATAACTGAAGCAGGGGAACCCCGGGGTAAGATGAGAGGGGTTGGGCTCCAGGGCACAGGCTGAGGACTTGCCCGTCAATCAGCAAAGAGAGTTTGAGGTCAGATGCAGGCAGGCGTCGGGGGAGGGGGTAAGTTCCTGCCTGGACTTCCCTTTCCCCCTAAGTACCAGGTGGAGTCACAGCCTGGAGGGCGGAGGAGCGGCTGGGAGGTTGGAGAGGGAGGGAGGGAGGGAGGGATGCCAATTTTAACAAGTGGGAAAGTGAACGAACTAGGGAAGTTTGGAGATTTGTGGTCACGAATTTAGAGCAAGGCCAGTCGATGCAGAGAGTGTTTTGCTCCGGAAAGAGCAGCTGCTTGGTCAAAGGCAGGCAGTGGGTAGATGATTTAGGTTTGACCAGAGCTGGGGTTTTGTCAAGATCTTTATGCAGAGAGGACGACTGACTTCTATCATAGAGGACGTGACCCAAGGATCTGGGAAGTGGGGAGGTTGGGGCATACGGGATGGTCTGGGGATAAGAGTCCCACGGACTGAAAGGCTGGTTTGCGGGTTGGGGGAGGCGTCTGGAGACAGGTGGGGTGTGTGGCCCGATGGGGGTCTGTCCCAGTGGGCCCTTAGGGGAGGGAAGGCACCGTTGTGAGCTGCTGGAGCCCCAGCCCAGGAGATCTGGTGGCACTATCTCACCTCTCAGGCCTGGAGAAGTGGCTCCATGGCTTCCAACTAAGGTCTCACAGCCAGCGATGGGACAACCGTCTTGCCCTTCTTTGGAAAAGGTGGATCGCTTCCACGGCTAGGTCCTTTCCCCATGGCCCCTCTTCCCAAGGACATCCCTCCAGGGCACCCTCATTTGGGCTGTCTTAGAATGCTCATGTTATGTGTGCACTGTTGCCTGCTGCCACTGTCCCTCACGGCCAGTGACCTTGTGCCAGGTACCGGGGACAGAGAAGGGATGTCCACTGTGCTGGGCAGCAGCGATGTAACAAACCCATCAGACGCCATCTGGGTACAGTGTGCTGAGTGTGGAAGTGGTGCCGCCTGGGATCGAGGAACCTGGAGAATGGAGGTCCTCTGCCTGAGGGTGTGGTGACTGGTGAGTGGGCCTTGAAGTGTGAGTAGGAGCCCACCAAGCACAGAAGGAAGGGTGACAGGGTATCTCCATCATAGCAAACAGCCTCAGGGAAGGTCTGGAGAGTGGAGACCCAGGGCACTTCCAGAGTCCAACACTGGCCTGGCAGGGCATGGATGGAGGGCTGGGATCCACATTGTGCTCTGCCTGCCCACTCCCCTGCTATGCATCGGGGAACGCTCCAGCTGCTCCTGCTGCTGGCTGTTGCTGGTCCGGGACTGAACTATGCCTATCCCTGTGGAACAGGATGTTGGCGCAAGGTCAGGTCTAGTTTGGGAAGAGCTGAAGGAAGCCTTGCTATGGCTAGTAGGCTCCAATTCCTGCACCTGGCAGCCTCATGGGGCTGGTTGGAGCAGGCAAGACCTGAAGGTGTGTGCGTGTGTGTGTGTATGTGTGTGTGTGTGTGTGTGTGTGTGTGTGTGGGAAGACGGTGAGCCTCAGAGAGGAGCAGGAGCTGTGTTATGTCATGGCCCGCACGGCCCTGGAGAGCCAGCACACCCACACTGCCCTTGTCCGTACTGGGATGCAGCTGGGAGGAGACGGCTGCAGTAGAAGGCGACAGCCTGGGGCAACCGTATGGATGCCAAAGCAGCTCCTGCTGCCCAGAGGGCACATATCTCCCAGGTCTGCCAGCTGTAGACTCTGTTCCTGGCTGTCCCCACCTGGCCTCGTGCCCAGCTGGCCCAACGAAAGATGCCTAGCAAGGCTTGACACTCAGTAGACCCAAAGTTGTCACTTCTAGGAAGGCCCAGGTGAGCGTCCTCAGTGGGGACTTGCAGGGTGGGGAGGGCACACGGGCAACCCAGTCTCAGCTCCTGCAGCACCCCTTGAAGGAAGATGGGTCAGAAGACAAAGGCTGACGCTGGCTGCGGAGTCTGGGGAGCTGCTCACTGGCTCCCAACCCACATGTGGTTGGAGATGGTAGAAAGGCCATTCCTCCCAATGCCCACGTGGGCCTCTGGCAGGCCCAGACTGTGCAGGCCTTGGTAGCCCCGGGACGGGCAGGCACTTGCCTAAGTAGCTGCTCCCAGGCTCTCATGGCCACCCTCTGTCCTTCCTCAGGGAAGGGGCTACTGGCATCTCTCCATCACTGGTGATGTATGCCCAGGCGGTGCCCAGGCCCTGCCCAGCCCAGAGGGTGGGAAAGACACATCCAGGAAACTGTGTCTAGCAGAGTGGTCGGTTTCCAGCTGAAGCCTGGGGTCGGGGGTGGGGAGGAGGCTGACTGCCCTGTCTGAACCCAGCCCTGGCAGCATCCACACCATGGGCTGTGGGCACTTGCACCTCATCAGAAGCTGGGGAGTCTGGCAGAATGACAGGGATGGGGGGATCAAGGAGGCACCTACTCCCAGCACCCCCCTGTGGCTGGGGTGCTGGTCTGCGTACCTGAGACGGGCACCTCCCACCTGAGCCTGGGGAGGCGCTAGACATTGTCTGTGGGCACTGAGAGGCCACATGCTCTGCTCCCATGGAGGGGGCAGGGAGGAGAGGAGGTCCAGCAGGTTGGACCGGGCCTGCGGGGAGCCCCACTGTCAGAGGTGGATTGGCGCTTATTTACACAGAGGATGCCTTGCAGAGTTGGGCTGTGAATAAGAGGCCTGGCTCAAGGCGGGGCTTATGACATTAGGGGCTCCAGAACGGGAAAATGCCCTCAGGGCTGCCCAGGCTGGTGCTGGTGGCGGGTGGCAGGGAGGGTGAGTGGGGGCCCTGAGGGAGAGAGGTTGCTCATAGCTCTTTGAAGGCAAATGGGGGGCCTTAGTCTGAAGTTTTTTTTTTTACCCCAACCCTCTTTCCACTGTCACCCCCAGAAGAGCTTCAGTGTATATGGGGGGAGCCAGGCAGGACCGCAGCAGGGAGGGAGGGTCAACCCCTTCCTCCGGGGTCACTACAGAATCGGAGGGACACTCCTCCCTTCACTCCTCCCTTCACAGCTGCCCCTGAGACCTGCTTTTTCTTGGAGTTGTGTGACAAAGGCCCCACCCTTTGCTCCCCCACCGCAGGGTCTCCTTGCTTTATTCCCAGGAAGGGACCTCCCCTTCGCATCAGTCAAGCGGCAGCAGCTCGCCCCGTGCCCCGGGCCCCGTACAAACCCTCGGCTGAGTCGCAGTTGATGCTGTGATTCGAGTCCAAGCCAGTTTCCCTCTTACCTCCTTTGCCCTTAATGGAGGAAACTGAGGCAGCTGCGGAGACACAAGACGCCGAAGTCCTAAGTCCCAGGCTGCAGACGGTGGCTCCGGGACCCGGGCTGGGCTCGCGGGCGGCAGCAGGGGGCGCTCGCTGGCCCGACGGAGGGAAGCGCGAGGGGAAGCGCCTGGGAAGGGTCCGGCCGGCTCCCGGCTCCCCCACCTCTCCGCGGGGTGTCTCCGCGGCCGGGCCGGGAGGTGTGTTACGACCCGGCCCCCAGCCCCACGCCCGCCCCGCCCTCCCTGCTGGCTCCCGGGCGGCGGAAGGGAGAGCAGCGCGCACCGGCCCCCGGCCCAGCCCGACTACCCGGGAGGAGGGTCCCGTCCCGGTGCCGCCCCGCGCGCCAGCTCCGCATCCCGGCTCCCGGCTCCCACCGACCCCTCCACAGCTGCACGCGTCCTGCGCGGGGGCCGAAGACCCCGGCCGCCGGGCCCCTCCGCTCTCCGGAGGTGCGGCCGCCGGGAGGGAGGGAGGCAGAGGCGCGGGGCGGGGTCCGGGCGCGGGGGTCCGGGGGTCCGGGGGTCCGGGGCTCACGCCTCCCGCGAAGCGCACCTTCTGCCCACCTCGGTCCGCCCGCAGCCCCGCCTCCCTCCCGCTTCCGCGCCCGCCTCCAGTCTCCGCCCTCCCAGCCGCGCGCCCCGCTCCCCGCTCCCCTGCAGGCGCGGCTGGGGCGAGAGCCCGCGAGCTGAGCGGGCGCAGGGTCCTCCGCGCCTCCTCCGCGCCTCCTCCGAGAACCGGCGCAGCCTGGCCCGCGCCCCCAGTCTAGCGCGTCCGGCATCCGCGTGGCGGGAGGGCGCGACTTTCTGCGGTCCCGCGTGGGACGGGGACGGCGGCGGGACAACTTGGAAAACTTCTCGGGGGCAGACGGCAGGGACCCCGGGCGCCGGCGGAGGAGGATGTAGGAGGGCGGCGGCTGGTCCCGGGTGTTCCCGACCTCCTAGGCCCCGCTCGTCCAGGCCATGGGACTCCAGCGCCCTCGGCGCCTCTGGAGGGGCGCCGCTCTCGTCTAGCCGAACCGGGCAGCGCTGTCGTCCACGGGGTGCACTGGGCGGGCAGCGCTCCCTCTGCCCACGTCCCGCCCAGCCATGGACCACCAGGACCCCTACTCCGTGCAGGCCACGGCGGCCATCGCGGCGGTCATCACCTTCCTCATCCTCTTCACCATCTTCGGCAACGCGCTGGTCATCCTGGCTGTGTTGACCAGCCGCTCGCTGCGCGCCCCTCAGAACCTGTTCCTGGTGTCGCTGGCCGCCGCCGACATCCTGGTGGCCACGCTCATCATCCCTTTCTCGCTGGCTAACGAGCTCCTCGGCTACTGGTACTTCTGGCGCACGTGGTGCGAGGTGTACCTGGCGCTGGACGTGCTCTTCTGTACCTCGTCCATCGTGCACCTGTGCGCCATCAGCCTGGACCGCTACTGGGCCGTGAGCCGCGCGCTGGAGTACAACTCCAAGCGCACCCCGCGCCGCATCAAGTGCATCATCCTCACCGTGTGGCTCATCGCCGCCGTCATCTCGCTGCCGCCCCTCATCTACAAGGGCGACCAGGGCCCCCAGCCGCGCGGGCGCCCCCAGTGCAAGCTCAACCAGGAGGCCTGGTACATCCTGGCCTCCAGCATCGGATCGTTCTTTGCTCCTTGCCTCATCATGATCCTTGTCTACCTGCGCATCTACCTGATCGCCAAACGCAGCAACCGCAGAGGTCCCAGGGCCAAGGGGGTGTCTGGGCAGGGTGAGTCCAAGCAGCCCCGACCCAACCGTGGTGGGGCTTTGGCCTCAGCCAAGCTGCCAGCCCTGGCTTCTCTGGCTTCTGCCAGAGAGGCCAATGGACACTCGAAGTCCACTGGGGAGAAGGAGGAGGGGGAGACCTCTGAAGATACTGTGACCCGGGCCTTGCCACCCAGTTGGGCTGCCCTTCCCGACTCACGCCAGGGCCAGAAGGAAGGTGTTTGTGGGGCATCTCCAGAGGATGAAGCTGAAGAGGAGGAGGAGGAGGAGGAGGAAGAGTGTGAACCCCAGGCAGGGCCAGTGTCTCCGGCCTCAGCTTGCAGCCCCCCGCTGCAGCAGCCACAGGGCTCCCGGGTGCTGGCCACCCTACGTGGCCAGGTGCTCCTGGGCAGGGGCGTGGGTGCTATAGGTGGGCAGTGGTGGCGTCGACGGGCGCAGCTGACCCGGGAGAAGCGCTTCACCTTCGTGCTGGCCGTGGTCATTGGCGTTTTTGTGCTCTGCTGGTTCCCCTTCTTCTTCAGCTACAGCCTGGGCGCCATCTGCCCGAAGCACTGCAAGGTGCCCCATGGCCTCTTCCAGTTCTTCTTCTGGATCGGCTACTGCAACAGTTCGCTGAACCCTGTCATTTACACCATCTTCAACCAGGACTTCCGCCGTGCCTTCCGGAGGATCCTGTGCCGCCCATGGACCCAGACGGCCTGGTGAGCCCGCCTGCGCTGCCCCTGTGGGGTTGGTGCGGTGGTGCCGGGGCCACCCTGCTTCTTGCCCTGCTGTGTGTGACTGCCTCCCCTGGGCTTTCTGCTCCCTGCCCAGATCCTGCAGGCTTTGTCTTAGGAACCCCTCGGGAGGGGTGGGCGGGGGGGGGCTGTTAGCAAGGGTCCCAGTGAAGCCTCCCCTTGCCATGTTAGCTGTGGGGGACCCCTTCTCCACCCTCTCCCTGAGCACAGGCTGATGGAGGTGGTTCAAATCCTCCAGAACATAGCCCAGACAGGAGAAGAGAGAGCACTTCCTTCCCAGAGCTCCGAGCTCTCCAGGCCACTGTCTGGGCTTCCGTTTCTTGAGGACCCTGTGTTCCTGGCAGGTCACTTGCTTGTGGTGTTTTTGTTTCTTTTTCATCTCCCCCCACCCACAAAGAGCACGCAGCCAGCCTTCCACTTTCCCAGGGGGGCTTGCTACTGAGGAGGAGGAAGAAACGAAGACTGATCGCCCACGCTAGGCACTCGCGGTCCCTGGCAGGCGCTGGGATGGGGGCTAATGGGGTGGCACCATCTCTGGGCCCTCCTTTCCCCCTTCACCCGTTTTTGGATCTGTGGTTCCTTTAAAGGCCAGAACCATGGATCGGCTTCCTTACCCAGCACCCCTCCGGCAGGTGGGTGGCCACGTGGATGCCTCGCTGGGGCGGTCTTGGAGGCCTGGTCTCTGCCTCGACGGGAGATCCCCGATCACTGGCATTCACCCCCTGCAAAAATCGGGGCGACAATAGCTCGCCGCCTACTTGCTGCAGGGAGATGAAAGGCTTTGCAGAAAGCTTTGAGCTCCGTGGGGGAGCACACTAGAGAACCAAAAATGTGATTATCCGGTGATATAAAAATCCCTTTCCTCTGTGTTTACCGCCACCTGTCTTCCTGTAGACTTTGGTTCTGTCCCTGGGGTGTGTGAGTTCCTACCCCAAACTGGAAGCAGGGAGTGGTAGACAGAATCACTATTTCAAGTTAAAGATCTCTTTGAGAATGTGTTCTTGTGGCTGCAAAGGTCTGAGTTATTATGCTACATTGACAGCGTTTCGACATTTCACCTGCAGCACCAAGAGGGTTTTTAGCGGCTTGGGCCTCCCCAGTGGGGATAAGTCCTTTGTCAGCAAGGAGGCAATTTCCCCAGGACAGCCCACAATATCCATGCCTTGGGAACAGTCTAAGATGAGAGCCTGTGACAGGTGGCAGAGCCCCCAGGTGGTGTGCTGGCATGAGAGCCTGGTGGGCCCCTAGGGGAGTCTCCCACTGGAGTGACCAGCCAGGTCTCCAAGCCCCAAATGAGTCCTTGTGAACCACAACTGATTCCGCCAGGGGGATGTTTGTGGACGGCCTCAGACACAGCCACGCTGCTTCCCCCACTCTGATGGGGCTGTGCACTAAGGACCCCCCGCTTCCTGGTTCTCAGTCCCACCCCAAACCCGGCACCCAGGACAGTTGGAAGTGTGGAAAGGAGGTTCCCTTGGGGAGGGCCTGGCTTCAACGCTGGGCCAGCAGGCATCTTAGCTTGGCAGATGTGGGGGCAACGGGCCAGATGGACCTGCCAGATTTAGAAGGGCACTGAGGGAGTTTTCTGGGTGTAGAGAGAATGGAGGGGACCAAAAAGAGTCCTTCCTGGGGTGCGGGAGGCCACCCAGCTCGGTCCTCAGTGGGTTGTTATGAGGCCAGAGCACCGCCCCGGGATGTGGTGGGGAGCTGGGCCAGGGGAGGGACTGATTGTGACCCTCTGCTGGTCAGTCTTGTGTGTGCCCCATGGGACCCCTGTGACCTCTTATTGCGACATGCAGGTGTTTTTTTGTTTTGCTTTTTTTTTTTTTTTAAAAAAAAAACTCTGAGCTATTTTATCAATAAAAGATATTTTGTAATAAGTAAGTGGTGTCCTTATTGCCCAAAGGCTGCCTGGAGCAGTTATTCCTCAGCGGCTGGCACAGCAGACTCTGGGTGTTGGCCCAATGAGCTGGGGCTCCCTCCCAGGGCCAGTAGTCCTCTCCTCCCTGAGATGTGGCTGGCTGGTCCCCCCAAGACCCTGCCCTTCCTACCCACCTTTGTCCACGAAGCATCTTTACTCATCATCACAAGCCAATGGGTGAGGGTGGCTGGAGGAGCCTGAGACTGACTCCCGGGAGGGAGGAGAAGGGAGGACTTCCTGGAGGAGGTGGCCTTTGGGTTGGGTCTTGGAGGAAGAGCAGGAGTACACCAAGAGGCGAGACGGGAGGGTGTTTTGGTGGGGGAAGGGCATGTGTAAAGGATGTGACTGAGTTTGAAAACGGCCCCAAGCTAGCCCCAGGTGGTCTGGTGCCACTGCCTTCCTGCCCTACTTAGTCGCCACAGAGTGGGCAGTCCTGGGGCTGAACCAGGTGGGCCTGGTCCCACGGGCAGGGGGGCAGATGGCAGGCTGGTAGCAGGAGGCCGTGGGCAGGGCCAGCACCAGTGGCCAGCCCAGGGAGGGGAGGGAGGAAGGAGGAGACGTGAAGCCCCAGGGTCCTCAGTGTGAGGCCATCCCTTTACTTCCACATTGGCCCAGAATCTTCACTCTCACCACCTCCGTACTGGCATGGGCCATGCTTCTGCTAGGGACAACCAGCGAGACCTCCAGTGTACCCACCATCACTGACGGACACAGGGACATGGGCTTCACTGAGGACTTAACAAGAAAGACATGCCCTGCCCTGCTCTCAGCTCCCCACACCTGCCGAAGTGCCCACTGGTGATGCCCAGAGGCCTGATATGCGTAGATGAGGATGGTTCATTGACTCCCTTTTACTGATCCAGGCTCTTCTTTGTCTGATGACCTCACTTAATCCTTATGCCTGACTGTAAGGTAAGTATCAGCCCATTTTTATACTAGCAAAATAAAGGCTGAGAAAGCTGTAATGACCTGCTCAAGGTCATCCAGGCCCAGCCTTTTTCTGTTGGACCACATTGTTCCCCGGTGCTTAAGCGTCTGCAAGGGGCAGGCCCTTGAGCCTGGGAGTAGAGAACCCCGCCCAGACTTTGGAAGTGGTGGTAGAAAGATATACCCTCCTGGAACAGGACTATTTGCAAGCCCATTTTGAATACATTATCTTGTTAATCCTCACAACCCTGATGAGAGTGATCATTTTACAAAAAAAAAAAAAAAAAAAAATTTGAGACTTAAAGAGACCTCTCTAGGTCCTGAAATCACAAAACTGTGAAATTCAGGTGATGAAGAATCGTGATTCCATCTCTTCGGCCAGCTCTCATTCGGTGGCGCTGGGTATCCGAAGATCCTGAAACTGCAGGTGGTGAATTCAGCAGGTGACTATGCTGTGATTGATTGTTCATGTCTGCCACTGCCACAGACTATGTAATTGATGGCAGGTGTGTCCTAGATTTTCCATTCCTGACAGCTCAGTCCAACCCCTGAACTGTATGAAGGAAGAGACTGGGGCCCAGAGAGAGGAGATGACTGACCTCAGGGGTCGTCACACAGACACAGCTGGCTGAGCTGGATCTAGATCTAGACCCAGGTTGCCCATCATGCCACACTTTCACACTGAAGGGATTGCATCCGAACTCAAGGAATAACAGGCCCACATTCAGGAAACGTCCACTGACAGTCAGCTGTGTGGCAGGACCTGTGCTTGGCTCGTCCCCACTTTGCTATCTCTTTCAGTTCTCAGATGAGGAACTGGGGAGCGGAGTCTCAGGCACCTGCCCAGGCCCCTCAGCTAATGGGGTGCAGCTGGAGCTGGGCCCTGGACCTGGCTTCCTATCAGGCCTTCTCTCTCACGCTCCATTCCCGCAGCTCTCTGTGAGTAGGACCTGCTTTTGACTTCGCCGTGAGCCCATCTGAGGGCTACAGGTTGATGAGACTGGCTGAGAGCAGCAGAGGTGGGAGTGGGGTAGGGGCAGCCCTCTGCCTCCAGGAATAATCCTGGCAGGTCACCTGGCGGTGAGGGTGGCAGGCGTGGGGGGCGGGTGCGAGGCCGGCAGGGGCGCTTAGGCCTGGCAGTTCACCAGGTGGATGGCAGCTGTCTCAGCCGGTCACATCATCCTTCCAGACACCCCTTTCTTAAGACGTCCCTGCTGGAAGGGAGGCGCTGCTGCAGAATGCAGTGTAAGAGGAGCTGGGCAGAGCAGGATGAGGAACATTCCACAGCCGCACCTCCTCTCTGAGAACCTGGGTCCTTACATGGCAAGGATACCCTTGAGAGGGCCTTAAGAGGCAGCTCTACCTTGGGAGGGCTGCTGAGAACTTTGGGGCTGCTGAGAGCTCCTCTTTGGAGCACTGTGGCTGAAGGGACTCCTGACCCTTGTTTAAGGGGGGACCTGTGGCAGGAGAGCCCGGCTGATCTGCCCCCAGTACTCAAGGTGGAGGAGGCTTGAGGGTTCATCAGGCCCTGGACCCTCTCCCCATCCTGTGCATGGTCACCCTGTGTGTGGGGGGCCACTGGCAAGGGGTGTGAGACCTTGCCCAGCTCCCACCTGCAAATGGGTTTGCCGCTGGCTGGGGAGGAGGCATCGGCCTGTCTGCAGTTGGACCTGGACAGCATTTGGCTTCCCTGGCACTGGCAGGGCTTTCTGCTCCCAGATCCTGGTTGCTGTGGGTGGCAGGGCAGGCGGAGGTGGGGAACACAGGAGTCATGTCCTGTCCCTGCCACCACCTGTTGGGCTGTCCTTAGGCAGGACTCGGTCCCCCTCTGGGCCTTAGTGTCCTCGTCTGCCCAGGCAGGATTGCCCCTGCGGTCCCCAGGGTTCCCCAGCTTGGGGCTCCATCTCTGCCTTCCCCCCACTGCCACTCCCTGCCCCAGCTCCCTGGGAGGCCCAGACATGAAGGTTCCGGGAGTTAATCAGTTGTTCTTAGTGTCAGGCTCGTGGGCAGGATGGCGGTGGTGTTTTCCTCACCTTTGTACCTCAGCGCAAAGTTAAACGGTTCTGGAGTAACCGATCGGTTTGGGGCCCTCTGAGATGTGCCGTGGTGAAAGGAATCATGACAGTCCTGAGATATTAGGGTCCAGGGCCGGACACCCATCATTGGAAATTGATGTGATTACTATTCCTATTTCACAGGCAAGGAAATTGAGGCAGAGGCAATCGGCTGAGGTCATCCAGAACCAGGACATAAATGTACCCAATCTCATTTCAGTGGTGTCACCCACTGGCCTCACTCTGCCTCCTCAACAGCCCTGCCTCCAGAACCAACCTCTGCCTCTTCCCCAGCCCTGCCTCCAGCACCAGAGCTCAAGCTCTGGGTCCTTCCCAGTCCAGCAGAGCCCCTGCCCTGTGTGAGCTGGGGAGCCTCCCCTGCTGACCCCAGCCACTCTGGGCAGCTCTCCCTGCTGGGTGGCCCTTCCACGAGAGCAGGAGCCCTGGCAGGGGGTACAAGACTACCACCCTCCCAGGCTCTGCTCACTGTCAGCAAGGGAGGCGGGGAGCTCTGGGCTAATTTTAGATTCTGGGATTCTTCGTGCTCCTGCATCCGTCCGCTCTTCCATCTGGGCTTGGGGAAGGCTGTTGTCAGAAGGCCAGTGCTGGAAGGGCCTGGATGTCAGCTCGCACCCTCCCCCCCGCTTGTCTGCTCTGATCTTCTCACACGCTGGACTGACCCTGGCCAAAGGCTCCTGCCCTTGGCGTGGCCTTGAGGCCAACGATTGATCAGCAGTGATTTCAGAGATGAGGTGCCCCTTTACCGCCCACCCGCTACCCCCTGGGATTCTACGTTCCCACCTTCCTCCACTCTCCCTTCTCCTCCCTTCTTCCCTTACCCTATCCTGGCCCTTCCCATTTCCGGGTCCTCAGCACCTCCCCCTCCTCCGAACCTCCTGTTGCCTCCTGCTAATCCCCTGACCCCTGCCTTGCCCAGGGGGATGGTCCCTGGCTCTTCCTGAGCTTACAGGCTCCATAGAGCACTGGTGCCTGTGAGGGGACCGGAACAGACTGGAGACCAAAAAAGAGCCTCCCTCCCTGGAAAGTCAGGGCTATTTCTGTCCTTGCAGCAGCCCATGGGGCCCCCGCTCTCCGGCAGGGCAGGCGGGGGAGTTGCTGAGGGTCTTGACCTTTGATTTCCCCGGGGAGAGGGCAGGCCCCTTCTGGAGCTGCAGGGTGGACCCCACCAATCTCAGAGCAGCTGGGACTCGGAATTTGCTCCCCACCCGTGGGGACTGGAGCTGCTTCAAGAGGGAAGAGGGCTGTGGTGTGGTGTGGGGGACCCAGGTGTCTTGGTGTCACAGCTCAGCCCAGCCCAGTCACAGCCACAAAGGGAGGGTGAGAGGCTACTCGGGCCCGCCGCTTGGATTCCCCAGTCGGGGAGCCAAGGGTTAAACGCAGCCTTCCTCCTCCCGGTGCGGGAAGGACTGGTGGAGCAGCCACAGCAGCAGGCTCCACTGGTCCCTGTTTGTCAGGTTCAGCTTTGATGCAGCTGTTCCAGCTGCAAATCCCCTCAGCCTGCGGCCCCTCTGCCCCGCTGGCCTGGCAGCTGGATTTGGGTGGGCACCTGGCTAGCAGCTCTTTGAGGGATTCCTCAGCTGTTTCGGGGTCCAGAGGCTCAGAGCGTGATCCTAGGAGGACCACCAAATTGCTGGGTGGCCCCGGGCAAGTCTGCTCACCTCTCTGGGCTTCAGATGCCTCCTTGTCAAGTGAGGGGGTCAGAGAGGAGCATGGTTCTAATGATGTCCTGGGCGCTTCCCCTGGAGAGATGAGGGGAAATCGAGGCATCCTGCCCCCTGCCCCCCCCCCCCCCGCCTGCCAACCTTTCTACTTGTTGATTGTTAGGAAGCGGCTCCCCTCACTGCTCACCAGGTTTCCTCCTCTGCCCTCCTGCCTGCACCCACGTAGCCTCCATCCCCCAACCCCATCCGGGCTCAAGTCACACCCCTCACCTGTGTCCCAGGGAAATCTAGGTGGCTGAGCCCCAGAAGGGTCATCTTGAAAGACATTCCCCAGGGCAGGTGGAAGCGGGTGGGAGAGGGGAGTGGCCATGCCTGGGCTGGACATGGTGTCTACAGTAAGGTTGGGAGGGGCGCTGGAGTTGGGGGGCAACAGAGGAGGAAGTGGGTGAGATCCTCTGGGAGGGGCAAGTGGGGAGGTGGGCTCTGGGAAAGTAGGCTTCCACGGGGTCATGGCTCAGGATGATGCACGAGAAGATGCAGCTCCTAACCAGAGACCTGCTTTCACCCCAGCAGGGCTGGGTCTGTGCCCAGGGGCTTCCTCTGAGAGGACAGCCCGAGAGGGCAGGGACTTGGCTGCCTCGTCTGTACCTGTGCTCCTCACCTTCCAGCAGAACCTGGCCTGGAGCAGGTGCCCAGGAAATATTTGTTGGGGAAGTGAGTTTTCCCAGCAAACTGGGGCAGCCTTGGTTATCTAAGGCTGGGGACCCTGGGCTCTGGGAGTGTCTCTGATTTGGGGTTTTCATTTTCCATTTTGTTTTGTTTTCTCCATAGTTTCCTAGAGAAATTCTGTCGGAAAACTCCATCCTGGTCTTGGCTGAGCTAGAGGCAGGAGAACTGTCCCCACAGCACCTGGGACGCACCAGGGCATCTGGAGAGGTGGTGGCAGGGGCCAGACCCAGAGAACAGAGGCTCAGACAGGGCCCGACAGGAGGGGATGGGCAGAGAGAGGGCATGGGTGGGGCCATTCCTGGAGCAGCATGGAAAGAGCACTGGCTTTGGAGTCACAGCTGACTCTACTCCTTACCAGATATATGGTCTCAGACCACTAAACCTCTCTGAGCCTTGACTTGCTCACATTTAAAATGGGCCAGGTGTGGTGGCTCGTGCCTGAAACCTCAGCACTTTGGGAGGCCGAGGCAGGAGGATCCCTTGAACCCAGGAGTTGGAAACCAGCCTGGGCAACATAGTGAAATCCCATCTCTACAAAAATTTTTTAAATTAGCCAGGTGTGGTGCCGTGCACCTGGGGTCCCAGCCATCGGGAGGCTGAGGTGGGAGGATCGCTTGAGCCCAGGAGTTTGCGGCCATAATTAGCTGTGCTTGCACCACTGCACTCCAGCCTGGCAATGGAGCAAGACCCTGTATCAAAAAGAAAAAAAAAAGGGAGAAAATAATTAAAATAAATAAGTAAAATGGGATAAATCAACTATTTTAAGATTGGGGAGCGTGTTGAGAGGTAGAGATGACATGTAAGGTGTTCCTATAGAGTGCGAGGGTACAGACAGGCACCTGCGAATGGCAGACCCATTACATTTAATCCTCTGGACCTTCAGGTTCTCTTCAAAGTGCGTGGGCAGAACTCCCTGCCCCAGTTGTCCTCTGACGCCTGCTGAGAGGCCTGATGGAAGGAGGGTGGTCTCTGCCTGGTGTCCTTCCTCCTCTCACCCCATGCATCTGTGGGCTCCAGGACTCTCCCATGGAGAGCTTCGGCAGGCCCTCTCCAGTGTGGAGCTAGTAGGGGAAGGTTCTCAGGCAGCTGTGTCAAATGTGCCACATGTGAGCGTTTATGCCCTTCTTGCTGTGCCCATTCCAGACATCAGTAATGGGCCCCAGAGCTCTCTCCATGACTAAGACAAAGTTGCAGGGAGTCTCAGGCAGCAAACAATCGCTGGTGTGAAAGATGAAACCGTTTGTCCCTCAGATCTGTGGAGAACCCCAGCCTTGTCCTTGGTGGGTGTAGGGGAAAGGGCTGCCCACCCTGGTGTGAGGGGTGTCACCCAGGGCAATAAAGAGGGCCGTCCCCAGAGACCTCTAGGATTCCCGTGCTGCTCCTGCAGTAGGGGCATCCAGGGGTCAAATGTCAGCACCCAGGAGGACCCCAGTATTCGGGGAAGCCTGCATCAGAAACACAGCCAGTGAGCAGAGAGAAGGGTAGGTGTTGGCGAGGATGGGAGCTTCTTGAGCCAGCACACCTTGACTTAGGCTGGAGATGGGCGGGAAGGGCGATGAAGGGATGCAGGGGCACTTGGAGGTCCTATTCTCTCAGGAGTGTGGAAAGCAAGGCAAGGATGGTTCAAGTACCACCTGAGCCCACACAGTTGAATTCCCTCTACCAGCACAGTGCTCCACAGCAAAGGGGCCAACCCTGCAGTTCCCATCCTGACAACACAGGGAGCCCCCATCCATGTGTGTCAAGATATTTGTGTCTCATTCCCTGTGTATCCCAGAACCATGTGTGACAATGTCCAGCAAACAGTGAAAATGGAAGGGCTGGCCTGGCTTGTCAGTGGCCCCGGATACCAGTCTCTCAGGGGTGCTAAAATATCCCTGGAAAAGGGGTGAGATGGAGAAAACTATATTTATAAAATCTCCTCCCAGAGAGGGAGGAATAGTTGAAGCCTCCAGAGACAGGCTTGAACAACAACAGATGCTGGTTGTTTGTTAAGGGGCCTTGCGGAGGGCGGCCGGGCTGAGCGCCCTTACAGCACAGGGTTGGTGTTGCTGAGTAGGGTGGCAAGTTTGGGGCTGGAAGGGAATTGCTGGAGACCTTGGAGGCGGGCACGTGCCCTTTGCCACTGCACCCACCTCAGCTGCAGTCACAGGATGGACTGCTGGTCCAGGATACACAATTTACAGCGCCCTGTGTCAAATCTACCTTGACACTAGTCTCCAGTGTGCTAAGCTCTGTGCCAGGCTCAAAGACCACAGAAAGCCAACACCACCTTGCACCCTAGCTGTGAGATGGGGTCAAGCCACCAGCGCCAAGGGCACAGAGCACTGAGGGATGGCGTGAGTGACCCTTGGGGAAGGCAAGGATCAGCGGGCACCCGAGTGGGTGGGCCTTGGTGGAGAGTAGGGAGGAGGGTCTGTGGGAGGGTGGCCCTGCAGAGGGCTAGAGGGCTGGAGGCCAGCGTCACAGGCAGGAGAAGCGGAGTGGGGGGCATGCCATCCAGATTGTGGCTTGGGTGTGGGCTCGCGCATGTTCTGAGGTGACTTCTGGACCCAGGCTGCCCCCTCAGGGGCAAGGGACAGGGCAGTGAGGCCCCAGGCCAGCAGCCAGGCTCCAGGAGGCAGTGGACTAAAATAAGCTGGGATGTCAGAGTCTCCTGTCTCCAGGAAGTGGAGAAGAGTGATGAGTGTCAGGAGCTGGCCTCGAGTGTGGAGGAGCAAGGGAAGTTGGGGAGAGGAGGGGGAGGAAGGAGGAGGAGGGGGAAGAGGGAGGGGGGAGGGGTAGGGAGGAGGGGGGAGGAGGGGGAGAGGAGGAAGGGAAGGAAAAGGAGGAAGAGGAGGAGGAAGGGGGAGAGGAGGAAGAAGGGGAGCCAGAGATGGAGGGGGAAGAGGAGGAGGGGGACAAGACAGGGAAGAGGAAAAGGGGAGACAGCAGTCACAGCTGAAGGTGTCCAACAAACTTGGTTTTCTTCTCTCTGGCCTGAAGTCTCAGGCTGTTGCCCCCTGGGTCGGGTAAGGGCACTGGTCTTCCGGAGCCCTGCTGCACACCTAGCACCCCTGTGTCCTGAGAGTGTCTTAGAATCCCAGGCAGTGGAGGGTGGGAGAGAGGACCCTGTGAGTGCAGGCAAAAGGAACCAGGTTTCCAGGAGGCTGTTTGGAGGAAGAGAACAACCTGGTGCTTTGAATTGGATTTTTAACGCTTCCATTCTGCAAACGAAGAAACCCGGCCCAGGCGGTTGAGGGATGTATCCCAGCTCCTGTGTCTGATAATGCGTGGAACCACTCTGGAGCCCAGGTCCCCACACACCCAGGGCACAGCCGTCTGCGTGGGGCCTCAGCCCACACTCCTGTGAGGAGCAGGGGCAGGAGGGAAGGGGCGGCCTGCGGTTGTGAGAACAGGCCCCTGGGTGTGGATGGGAGGGCCGGGGCAGGCGGGCCCCAGCTGTCCCACAGCCATCGGGTTCACATGACACCCATCTCAGCCCACCTGCCAGGCTTCCAGATACCACTGAAGGGTAAACGTGTGGGCGCCCCGAGCCCTCTGCCTTTCATGGCCAGTAGGGAGCCCCTCTCCCGTCCTGGCTGCCGACCTCACGGGGGTGGCTTGGACACAGCCCCTCGTGTCCACACTCTGGCCTAGGTGGAGCCGCAGAAGATGCAGGCTGCTCTCACTCTGCCCGGGCCCCTCGCCTCCCCTGGGCACACCAGCTCCCCAGGCCTGGGCTGGGGCCACCTGTGGCCAGTGCACCCCCTTTCCCTGCACCTCCCTCCACTGGGGTGAACCCTGACTGCCCGAGGTCGCGGTTCACCCGCTGCCCTGGAGCCTCAGTGCAGGGCCGAGAGGGCAGCTCACTCCACTGAGTGCCTGTTGGGTTTACCTGTGCCCCTCTGATCACAGCTGACTGCGAGCTCTCTGGGGATGTTCCGCCTCTGTCAACCTAAGGCCTTTCCCAGCTGCAGGGACAGACCCACATCCGGGGACATGCAAGGGAGTCCAACACAGTGGGGCGGCTTGCACAAAGGGCTGTCCTACAGGGCCTTGGCCCCCTGCACTCCCTCTTCTCAATTCCTCCCCTTGTCTTTGTTTAAATCAAATCTTCTGTCAAAGAATTCTCTAGAAGGGCTCCAAATCCTCAGCTTCGCTGGGTGTGATGGCTCACACCTGTAATCCCAGCCCTTTGGGAGGCAGAGGCAGGCAGATCACCTGAGGTCAGGAGTTCGAGACCAGCCTGGCCAATACAGTGAGACCCCATCTCTACTTAAAATACAAAAAATTAGCTGGACATGGTGGCAGATACCTATAATCCCAGCTACTAGGGAGGCTGAGGCAGGAGAATCGCTTGAACCCAGGAGGCGGAGGTTGCAGTGAGCCGAGATCACGCCATTGCACTCCAGCCTGGGTAACAAGAGCGAAACTCCATCTCAAAAAACAAAAAAACCCACAAAAATTAGCTGGGTGTGGTGGCATGAGCCTGTAGTCCCAGGTACTCAGGAGGCTGAGTCAGGAGAATCGCTTGAACCTGGGAGGCAGAGGTTGCAGTGAGCCAAGATCACGCCAGTGTACTCCAGCCTGGGGGACAGAGCAAGACTCTCTCTCTCAAAAAAAAAAAAAAAAAAAAAAAAGCCTCACCGACTGCAGTTCCATCACATTAGTTCTCTCTCTCTCTCTCTCTCTCACACACACACACACACACACACACACACACACACACACCCCTTCCCACTCAACAGCCCCACTCCTCAGGGTCAGTCAGCTTGGAGCCCCAGCCTCTGGGCTCTCTTCTCTCCCAGCTGGGTCACCCCTCGCTCCTGGCCTGCCTTTCCAGGTCCAGGGTGCTATTTCAGGGAGGTGCTGGGGTCTGGGTCCCGTCCTTGAGGAAGCTCCCTCGCGATGACCCTGGAGGCTGTGAAGAGAGCCGTCTCTCATTCCCAGTGATGCCAGCCAGGCAGAGACCTGGGCTTGGGGCAGGAGACCCGAGGCATGTGAAAGTTCAGGGCTTCATCCTCCCAGAGCCTGGGATCCAGACAAGGCCCCCCTGCAGAAGCTGTGTCTGAGCTCTTGGCTGCCCGGGCCAGGCCACTCTCTCTCCCTGCCCTCCGAGCTCCCCAGGGCTGGGATGTGCCCCTGTCCCGTGGACCTGGCAGTCCTGGGGTGGATGTCCAGGAGGTTCTGTGGGTGTGAGGCCTGTGGCCCAGAGGACAGAGGAGAAAGGGCAGCTGTGGATGCTGCAGGCCTCGTGGCTGGAGCTCCCCTAGGCTGGAAGGGCTAGATGCGAGCCTTGGCCTTCAGGGTTCCCCAGACTTAAGAGATTCCACCAAATAGAGCCCAGGTCCCACAGTAACTCTGCAGTGTTTCCCAAATACTGGAGTGTCCAGTGGGTTGCAATAGAAATAATCATCTCAAGGGCCACAGTAGTGCAGCCTCTGTAGAGAGCCAGGTGCAGAGAACACTTTCTGTCTCCTTTTCTTCTCATCCACAAATGCTGTCTCCAACGTTTTCCAGGAGGTGTCAGGGGATGAGGTTTGTAAGAATAGTAGCCTGTCTCTAGATCTGCCCAGGAGCAGTTCTTGGCCCTGGAAATCATCTGGGGTGGGACCGTGTAGAGCAGTTTAGTTGCTGTTTGACCTCAGAGAAGTTACTCAACTTCTCTGAGTCTTATATTATCATCTGTAAAATGAGGTTCCTGCTGCACCTCACTCTCAGGGTCCTGAGGAGAGTTAGGTTGAGATGCTTGTCACAGAGGCAGTGTCCATGCACACGGCCTGGGTTTGCTGTCAGCCCTAGGCAGGATGGGTGAGGAGGCGGGATCTGGGCCCTTGGCTATGGCTCAGAAGGTCTGCCCTGGAGTGGCCTGGCCTCAGGGATTAGGAAGGTCCTGGCTAGGCTCAGGTGGAGGAAAGGGTCTGGGATGAGGCAGGGGTGAATGGGGGCTAGGGCTGCCTCTGAGACCCTGTTTTTGGGCTGCAGCACCCACCAGAGCTGTCACCTCTTCTCTTGGTTATTCACCAGTAATTACCCTAAATGCTACATCTGTTGTCGTAACAACATCTTACTCATCCTTAGATAAAAGCCCTGTTTGCAGGAGAGTCAGGCTGTCTCCAGCTCCCCAAGCTCCATCACTGTCCCTCACAGCCCTCCTTGGGGTTCCCCAGCTGTTCCTCCTCCCTCCCATTTGAGTCTTCTAGAGAGGTCACTCCAGCGTTTCCAAATGTCTTCTCTGTCTCCCTTTGTCTTCCTGGGTCTCTCTCCGCTCCCTTTCCCACACTCTCTCCTCTGTCCTTCCTTCTTCCTGGACCCTGAGCCTCCTCTCTGGGTTTCCCTCGGTCCCTTCTCGCTCTCCCCAGCTCCTTCTGCCCGCACCCCTGCATGCAGTGGGGTTGCGGGAAGGTGGCTGGTGGGGACAGGCGGGCCCTGCTGCCTTGGGTGGGTCTGCTCTGCAGGAGCCTCAGGGAGCCCCTTGGGCTCCCCAGCCCGGGGTGAGGTGAGCCTACGCCCAAGAGCTTGCAGCCTCTGTGGTGTGTGTAGCCAGGAAGGCCTAACTGCTTCTGCAGAAACGTGGCCGAGGGAGCTGCCCTCACCCCCACCCGCCCCGCCTACAGCTCAGCAGGCTCTGGGGCTCCAGCTCTCCTGTGTCCTGACTGGGGCCTCACACACTCGTCCAGAGCCGACTTCTGCTTAGCCCCAACCTAAGGGCACCCACACGGAGGCCGTGCAATGGCTCCAGGAGGAGTCATCATTCCATTTTAGAGCCCAGGAAATCAGAGACCAGAAGGGTCAAGCAACTGGCTCAAGGCCACACAGCTGGTCAGTAGAGGAAGTGGGATGTGAAATTCCACTCCATAGTCAATGCTCTTAACCAGGATGCTGGATGAACGACTTCTTCCTCCCCCTCCCCTTCCCCTTTCTCCTTCAACCCCTCCCCCTCCCCTTCCCCTTTCTCTTCCTCCCCCTCCCCCTCCCCCTCATCCTCCCTCTCCTCTTCCCCTTCCTCCTACTCCTCCCCCTCCTCCCATTCCTCCTCCTCCCCGTTCTCTTCCTCCTGCCTCTCCCCCTCCCCATTTTCCTTCCCTCCCCCTTCATCTCCCCCTCCCCCCCCATCCCCCTCCCCTTCCTCCTCCTGCTTCTCCTCCTCCTCCTCATTCTTTCTTACTGTGTGTCAGGCACTGCATTTAGGAACACTGGAAACTCATCTGGCTTCACAGCAACCCTATAAGGTTAGAGCCACAGTTATCTGTTTCATCAGTGAGGGACTCAGGGCACAGAGAGGTTAAGTAACTTCCTCAAGTCTCACTGTAGTGAGGGCTGTTTCGGGATTTGAACCCAGGTCTTTCTGCCTCCAGAGCCTGGGCTCTTAGCCCTGAGTGCTATGTAGAGGGGATGGCAGCAGAGAGGGGACTGCATCTGTGGGACAAGAACATGGGTTTCACACACACCCGAGTCCCTCCGTCTTCTTGATTCCTGTCAAGCCCCCTGTGGTCCCAGCCAGAGGCATTTTTGAGAATCAGAGGAGGAAGCCACGTGGCAGTGTCCTCTTTGCCGAATTCTGTGTAAGGGGGAAGCGAGTTCCAGGTCACCAGGAGAGGCCTGCAGATCCTATAGCAACATGAGCCTCTGGGGTCACTGCAGCACCCCTGGAACCCAGAGGCCCTTGTCACTGGACCTGACCCCAGGGTCTTGGGAGGCAGGTGGACTCACATATGACTGGGATGCCTGGACTGAGACGTAGGGCTGTGGGCCTCTCTCCCAGCCTGGGCCGGCCTGGAGAATCCACAGCCCTTCCTGCCCCACAGCTCCTGTCCCTGGAGAGCAGCCTGGCCTTGGAACACACTGTCCCAGAGCGCGGCTGTCGGGATGATGGAGAGGTGGGTTATTTTTAACAGCCAGGATTCATCGACAGAGCCTCTTCCAGACCAGGGTAAAGGATATCAGGGAGCTGGGGACCACAAACTCCAGGTCCTCTCACCCTCTCCCCACCCTCCCTTCTCCATCCCCCTTGCTCTGGAGAGCCCTGAAGGCTTGGTGGCAGTCCCTGAGGCTGATGGGATGTTTAGGCGGAGGGTGGCTGCCACCTCGCTCTCAACCCAGAGGGAGGGCCTGGCAATGGTGGGGGCCTCAGAAGTGAGCCCCGTCCCTCACCTAGAAACTGCAGGTCTTGGGGCTAATCGAGCTCACTGCCACACTGGGATTACAGGGAGCCCGGGTCCAGGCCTGGCCTGCTCTGCTCAGCATCCGCCAGTTCTGGACCCCCCTCCTGCAGGCCTTTCAGCTTTCTCTGAGGCAAGTAGCTTATTCTCCAAGTTCCCCAGACTCGTCTCAATTTGAGCCAGAACCCACTGGATCCTGGGTGGAGGGTGGCCCTATCAGGGCCCTAATTTCTTTGGACACCTCAGAGCTTGCTACTGCTGGTCTTACCACCCTGTTCCTTCCTCGCTCTGCCAAGGAGGGGTGGAAATGCCTTGTCCACCCCATCTGGTCTCAGAGTGACCCTCTCCTGCCCTCCTCTGCCCTACCGGGAAAGAAGCTTTTAGGACTTTCAAAAGATAGACTGTCACCTTCGTCAGAGCATCTTTGTGAGAACAGCCTGTTGCTGGGAGTGAGCCCTGGGCTGGGAGGAACCTGGCTTCTGCCCTGCTCTGCTGCCCTGCCCTGTGGGGCGAGTCCCTCCTCCTCTGTGGGCCTGGGCCTTGCCATCTAGGCCACGGGACAAAAACACTCCCAAAGACCTCTTCTTGCTTGGGGTCCACACTGGGTTTGCTCCTGGGGTTCAGGCCTGACCAGCCAGGTTTGGGGGCGAGGGGATGCTTGCTGATGGATGTGCCAATTTTTCAGGGCCCCCATTTCTGACTGAGACCTGTACAAACCCCTCTCTACCCTGCACTCCGAGAGACCTCTACAAATGATTACCCAGGGCAGACAGCGAAGGGCACAGCCTTCCCGGTGCAGCTCAGAGACAGTTTACAGACGCATGCAGCACCCCAAACAAGTGGTAGGGTGCTTTCTTCACCCCAGCAGGTCCCCCGTGCCCCTTCTCAGTCGACACCACCCAGAAGGAGCACCATCCTGATTTCCACCGCATGGATTAATTTTGCCTGTTCTAGAACTTTCGTGTAAATGTAATGAAAACAGTCTCTTGTGTCTGGCTCCCTTTGCTTAATATAATGTCTAGGAAAGTCATCCGGGTTGTTTCAGCGTGCGTTCCTTCCTGTTCACTGCTGAGTAGTATGCCAGTGTATGGATGTGTCACTGTCGATCCTTTTGCTGAACATCGGATTGTTTCCAATTTGGGGCAACTATAAGTAAAGCCAATAGGAATATTCATACATGGGTCTTTTTGTGCACAGAAGCATTCCTTTCTTTCGGGTAAATATCTAGAAGTGGAGTTACCAGGTCATACGACAAGCAAATATTTAGCTTTCGTGGGTATTCAAACAATCTTCCAAAGTGAGCCTGCCAATGAACACGTCCACCTCCAGCGTTGGAGAGTTCCGGTTGCTCCACCTCCTCGCCAGCATTTGGTGTTATTGGTCTTCTTGCTTTTAGTCATTCTGACGAGTGTGTAATATCTCCCTGTGGGTACTTTCTTTGGAAAAGAAGGGAGTGTTTTCTTCCCCAGTTTTCTTAGTTGTGGTCAGATACACATAACAAAATGTACCACCTTAACCATCTTTAAGTGCGCAGTTTAGTGGTATTAAACGCACTCACAATTTGGGCAGTCATCACCCCCATCCATCCCTAGAAATCTTTTCATCATATAAAACTGCAGCTCCCCACTTCCCCTCCCGCAAGCCCCTGGCAGCCACCATTCTACTCCCGTCTCTGTGATTGTGCTGTAGCTACCTTATGTAAGTGGAATCAAACAGTGTTCGTCTTTTGATGACTGGCTTCTTTCACTTAGCATAATGCCTTGGGGTTTCATCCGTGTTCTAGCCTACGTCAGAATTTTCTTCCTTTTTAAGGCCGAATCATCTTCCATTGTATGTACAAACCACATTCGGTTTTTCTGTTTGTCTGTACATGGACATTTGAGTTGCTTCTACCTTTTGGCTGTTGTGAATCCTGCTTCTGTGAACACAGGTGTACAAATATCTCTTCAAGATCTTGCTTTCAGCTGGGTGCGGTGGCTCACGCCTGTAATCCCAGCACGTTGGGAGGCTGAGGCAGGTGGATCACCTGAGGTCAGGAGTTTGAGACCAGCCTGGCCAACATGGTTAAACCCCGTCTCTACTAAAAATACAAAATTTAGCTGGGCTTAGTGGCGGGTGCCTGTAATCCCAGCTACTCGGGAGGCTGAGGCAGGAGAATCGCTTGAACCCAGGAGGCAGAGGTTGCATGGAGCTGAGATCACACCACTGCACTCCAGCCTGGGCAACAGATGAGACGCTGTCTTAAAAAAAAAAATGGAACTGCAATACTCCTTTTCCCAGTGGCTGTAGCATTTCACATTTCCACCAACAGAACAAAAGGGTTTCAATTTCTCCACCTCCTCACCAATACTTGTTATTTTATTTTCTTTCTTTTTAAATAATTGCCATCCTATCCTAATGGGTTTTAATTTGCATTTTCCTGGTGGCTAGTGATGTTGAGCATATTTTCATGGGCTTATTGGCTATTTGGATATCCTCTTTGATGAAGTGCCTGTTCAACCCTTTAACCCATTAAAAATTGTTTTATTTGGTCTTTTTCTTACTGGCTTATAGAAATTCTTTATGTATTCTGAAAATTAGTACTTTGTCAGAATTTCTTTCTTTCTTTTTTTTTTTTTTTTTTTTGAGACAGGGTCTCACTCTCTTGCCCAGGCTGGAGGGCAGTGGTACGATCACGGCTCACTGCAGCCTCTGCCTCCCGAGTTCAAGGGATCCTTCCACCTCAGCCTCCCAAGTAGCTGGAACTAAGGGTGTGCAGCACAACGCCTGGCTAATTTTTGTATCTTTTGTACAGATGAGGTTTCACCATGTCTCCCAGGCTGGTCTTGAATTCTGGGCTCAAAAAATCTGTCCCCTCTTGGCCTCCTGAAGTAGAAAATGTATTTTTAAATTGAGGTGAAATTACCAATGCGTGAAATTAACCATTAAAAATATACAATTCAATGGCATTTAGTACATCCACAACGTTATACAACCATCCCCCATATCTCAGTCCAGAATATTTTCATCGCCGTAAAAGAAAACCTCATTCCCATTAAGCATTACTTCTCATTTCTACCTTGCAACAGCTCCTGGCAACCATTAATCTATTTTCTGTCTCTATGGATTTGCCTAGTCTGCATATTTCATATGTATGAAAGGGCATGATTTGTGGCCTTTTGTGTCTGGCTTTTTTCACTTAGCATATTTTCTCCAGGTTCATTCACGTTGCAGCAGGTATCAGTACTTCATTCCTTTTTGCAACGAAATGTGGACAGAGCACATTTTGTTTATCTGTTCAGCATGTGAGGGACATTTGGCTTGCATCCAACTGTGGTGACTAGGACTGTTATGAACATTAGTGTCCTTGTTTTCAATTCTTTTGGGTGTGTACCTAGGAGTGGAAATGCTGGGTCCTACGATAATTCCTTTTTTTTTTTCATTTTGAGACAGAGTTTTGCTCTGTCGGCCAGGCTGGAGTGCAGTGGTGCGATCTCAGATCACTGCAACCTCTGCCCCCCGGATTCAAGTGACTCTCCTGTCTCAGCCTCCTGAGTGGCTGGGATTGCAGGTACCCGCCACCACACCCGGCTAATTTTTATATTTTTAATGGAAATGGGGTTTCACCATGTTGGCCAGGTTGGTCTCGAACTTCTGACCTCAGGTGATCCACCCGCCTCAGCCTCCAAAAGTGCTGGGGTTACAGGCACCCGCCACCACACCCGGCTAATGTTTATATTTTTGATGGAGACGGGGTTTCACCATGTTGGCCAGGCTGGTCTCGAACTCCTGACCTCAGGTGATCCACCCACCTCAGCCTCCCAAAGTGTTGGGATTACAGGCACCCGCCACCACACCCGCTAATGTTTATATTTTTAATGGAGATGGGGTTTCACCATGTTGGCCAGGCTGGTCTCGAACTCCTGACCTCAGGTGATCCACCCACCTTGGCCTCCCGAAGTGTTGGGATTACAGATGTGAGCCACCGTGCCTGGCCCCCTACGATAATTCTATGTTGAACTTTTAGAGGAACCGCCAGTGTTTTCCAAAGCGGCTGCACCAGTCTCCATTCCCAACAGCAATGTGTGAGGGTTCCAATTCCTCCACCTCTGTAGTATCACTTTTTATTGTTTGCTTTTAAAAATTCTGATCGTCTAGCGAGTGTGAAGTCGTATCTCATTGTGATTCTCATTTGCATTTCCCTAACACACAATGCTGTTCAGCAACTTTCCTGTGCTGTTTGGCCATTCGTATGTTGTCTTTGGAGAAATGCCTATTCAGATCCTTTGCCCAGTTTTTCAGTTGGGTTCTTTGTCTTTTTGTTATTGAGTTGAAAGAGTTCTTTACATATTCTCGATACTAGATCCTTATCAGGTGTGTAAGTATTTGATTTTCAAATACTTTCTCCCATTCTGTAGGTTGTCTTTTGACTTTCTTGATGGTATTCTTTGAGGAACAAGTTTTTAGTTTTGATGAATTCTAATTACCTATTTTGTTGTTGTTGTTGTTTATACTTTTGGTGTCATAGCTGAGAATTCATCACCAAATCCAAGGTCATGAATATTTACCCCTATATTTTCTCCCAAGGGTTTTATAGTTTAAGCACTGACTAAATGGAAGATATTGGATCCAGTTTGAGTTAATTCTTGTAGATGGTGTGAGGTTGGGGTTCATTTTCATTATTTATCATGTGGATATCCAGTTTTCCCAGTACCATTTATCAAAAAGACTATTATTTTCTCATTGAATGTTCAGGCTGCTCTTGTTGAAAATCAGTAGACTACAGATATATAGGGTTTATTTCTGGACTCTCAATTCTACTCCACTAGTCTATGTGTCTATATGCCAATACCACATCATTTGTATTGTAAATTGTATTTTTTTTTCTCCTGAAAAAACCAGGCGTATCTTTTTTGCCCTTGCTGTTCCCTTTGCCTGGAATGTTCCTCCCTTGTCTCACGTGGCTCCTTTCTATCACTGAGATCTTCTGGAAATGTCTCCTTAGAGAGGCCTCCCATTGTCACTCTCTGCCACATGACCTTGTTTTATTTTCCCTATAATTCTAATCATGTTTGAATTTGTAAGCCCTCTGAGAACAGAGTCTTCTGTCCTAGTTACTGGGTGTAAGTCTCCTCCCGCACATAACAGGCACTTAAATATCATCAAATGAACAGTCAGGGTTCCCGAGCCTGGAATGCCTTTTCCCTTCTTCTGCACAGTACCATCCAAAGGCCCCCTCCTCCCTGTGGCCTTGCTATTTTCTCTTGGTCGGCAGCGCTGTTGGCCCCTCGCCTCTGCCATGGTGAAGATTGGGCAAGTTGTCCTCCTGCATTTGATTGGAAGCTCCCGGAGGGCAGGGCCCCCACTCTGTATCCCCACCCCTAGCCCACACCTTGTAGCTCATACAGAATGGGCCCTTGCCATGGGCAGCCTCTGATCCTGACCCTGGTCTGAATATGGAGTGAAGGGTGAAGGGGTGAAAGCAAATTTGAGTGAGGGACTTAATCAAAGCATGGTGGCCACTTAAGCCAACAGACAAAGTTCAAGATTATTTCATAGCTTTTAGCCTCAGCATAGGGGAATGTCATTCTCAGGTCAGAAATGTGGAAGTTAAGTGGAAGATCTGGAGTGAAGACTAAGACAAGGAGGTCAGTTTTCCAGAAGCTGACTTAAAGTCTATGGGACAATGGACAGAAGAAATGTCCCAAGGTGGCTGGGACTCTGTCATAGTGGGAGCTCCCGGTTGCTGAGTGCCAGGTGTGGTGGGAACTGCCCACATGAGATCCTCAGAGCCACCCTGCGAGTTTGGCTACACTAGCCCATTTACACAAGAGGAAACTGAATCCCTGAAAGGCGAAGCCACTTGCCCAGGGGCACACAGCCCTTAAATGAGAGGCTGGACATGCAGACCCAGACCTCTGGCTCCAAAGGGTCCCTCACCTCCCCTGTGCGGCCCCTGGAAAGGCTAGTGCTACAGGAGTTATTCCTGCCAGCGGGCTGCCCCAGACCTCTGCCCACAGGTTGGCACCCTGTCAGCGAGACAGGTGGGGCAAGGCCCAAATATGGAGGAGATGAAGCAACAGCTTTGGGCACCTGCAGAAGCTGTTTGTGAAGGAATTAGAATATCAACAATTTTCACCTAGGCACCGGCTTGAACCTGATACCTCATTGGATTACATGGCTAAGTGAGTAAAGATCCTTAACTAGGAGACTAAATACCATGAGCCTCCTTAGCCTTTCCCTCCTCTCCTGTCTTCTAAGCCTGTCCCAGCTGACACCTTCCCCAGGCCGCCACAGAGTGTCTCCAGGGCTGACCTGCAGGTGAGCCTCCCTGCTGCCAGCTTCCCTCTTGCCCTTTGGGGATCCTTTCTGGCTGCTTCTGTCAGTAAAGGCGGGCATCGGTTTCCCACCATTCCTGGGGCACCGGGGAGGAAGTGCGTATGCGGGGTCTGGTTATAATGTCCTCAGCTCCAGGGACCCTGCCGTGGGAGGGAAGGGCGAAGGTCTGAAGATAGAGAGGAGGGGCCAGGGCAGGAGGGAAGTGGTAGCAATTCCTGCAGGACACCCCTGTGAGTTCATGGACTGACTCTACCCCCTGTGGCTGTGTGACCTCAGGCAAGCTCCCTCCCCTCTCTGGGGAGCCGGCCATCCTCCATGGACTGGGGAGAGCACAGGGCTCACAAGGGTCATGAGACGAGGTGGGGTAGTGCAAGCCCAAGAACAGGCATGTCCTGGGGGCCAGCATCGGGAGGTGGGATGGTTGTTGCAGGAGGCCTGTGATGGGAGGGAGGACGAGGATGAGGAAGCAGCTGCCGTCAGGGTTGGGCACTGGGGAAATCCCACAGGGGCCTCATCCATCTCCTTTTGCAAAGCCTGAAGGACCTGGAGGGGACTGAGGAGGGAGAGGTGTTGTTACCAGGCAGCACTGAGTGGGAATGGGTGCGAGGCGGTTTACAGGAGCCAGCATGTACCTGCACACCAGGTGTTCCCATACAACAGGAAGCACCTTTCCGCTCCAGCTAAGGAAGCCAAGATCCAGGGCCCGATTTCCTGCCTGCCTCACCAAGCTTCCCCCTGGGGCGGGCACCACCCCCACCCCCTGGCTCCTTTCACACTGCCCTGTGCGCCCGACACAGGGCTCCAGGAGCGGGGGTTTAGAGTCAGGGACCAGCTCCTGGCAGTGGTTCTCAGAAGCTGCCAGCCTCCCAGCCTCTGAAATGGCCCTGCCAAGGTCTTCCCTCAGTCTCCTGTTCAAGCCCCTAACCCTAACGAGGATGCTGGGAGACAGTTTCCCTGCAGGGCACATGCAGTGTGGGTGACTGGCTCCTCGCCGGGCCTGAGCGATGTCCCCGGCGCCTGCAACGAACCAAATGTGGTTATCGGTGCCTCTGCCCCTGCTGGCTCCCAGACGCTGGCAATAGAATTACAGCCTGACGTCCGCCCTCCTGCTGCCTCTTGCAGTCAGGGCGGCCTTCCCCTCAGCTGCACTCTGGGGTGGGGCTGGGTGTCCAGCCTATTGCCCCTGTTGGGAAGGCATGGCCGAGTCTCGGGCAGCCAGGATTTCATGATGGGTTAGGAAGGAGGAGGATGAGTGCTGGAGCAGGGGTCCAGAGACTCAGCCTGGAGTCCCCAAGGACTCTGGGCTGCTCACATGACCTGCAGGCCTGGTCACCTCGCCCCTGCCTCCCTGACGCTCTCTCCTCCGCAGTTTTATCTCTTTGCAACCCAGGCTTGCCCACGGCACTTCCCTCCTGAAAGCCTGTGTTGGTGGCTCCTGGCTGCCCACAGGACAAAGTCCAGGCGCCACCCCAGTTACTTGCCATTCCCCAGGGTGTCCAGTTCCTCCCTGGTGCATGAAGGGCAGTAGCCTCTGGCTAAGGACACAGGCCCAGGATCAGCTGCTCAGGGATGGGCCGTCCAGAGTCCCCTGACATCCTTGGTGTCCCCCTCTTCCTGGTGTCCCCCTCTTCCTGGTGTCTCCCTCTTCCTGGTGTCCCCCTCTTCCTGGTGTCCCCCTCTTCCTGGTGTCTCCCTCTTCCTGGTGTCCCCCTCTTCCTGGTGTCTCCCTCTTCCTGGTGTCCCCCTCTTCCTGGTGTCTCCCTCTTCCTGGTGTCCCCCTCTTCCTGGTGTCCCCCTCTTCCTGACCACCCTGAGACCACATTTCCCAGCCCCCTTGGTCTAGGCACGAGTTGGGCCAATGGAAAGGGAGGGAAGAGAGAGACACACGCCACATCCACTTGGCCCATGAAAGTCTCCCAAGCAGGATCCTTTACTCAGTTTCCCTTTTGTTGCAAGCATGCAGGCCACAAGCTAAAGATGGTAGCACTAGAGAATAAATAGAGACTGGGTCCCTGAGTCACCACTTGGATTCACCCTAGACTGTGACGTGAGCAAGAAGTCAACTTGTGCTCAGCTGCGGAGATCTGGGATTCTTTGTTCTAGCAGTTCGCTTACTCTGACTCACAAAAATCTTAGGAGTAACTGAGCCAGTGGTGTAACATGAGACCACTTTTCTCGTCTGTGGAATGAGATAATAACGTCTACGTCGAAAAATGATGGGAAAGATGGACCATCAGGCACCTGGCCCTTGGTAAGCCCTCAGTACTTAAAGCTATTTTGCAGTTTCTAGGCCTTTTCATGTCTCTTCCCTGTCCTGGTCTTTTCTTCCCAGCTGGCTCCATTCTGGGCCTCCTCCTAGGCTCACTGCTCTAGCAGGCCTTTCTGAGCCCCCGGCTTCCACGCTCCTCCTGGGCCTGGGACTTGTGGCCTGGGGACACGCCAGCTGGAGCACTTCCCTTGTGGCACCATTCTCAGTTATCTGTCTATCTGTCTCTCTGTCTGTCTCTCCCTGGACTGGGTCCCACCAGTAGCCAGAGCAAAGCTGCAAAGGCCGGCACAAAACAGGACCCGTAAGTGGCTCTTTCATTTGTTAGCAGGGCTGGGCCTGCCGGTCTCAGGCCGGGGCTGGTGCTGTGAGGCGGACTGACGCCCTGAACGTGAAACCGCGTTGGAAAATGGAAAAGACTCTCCCAGACTCTCAGGAGCAGGTTCCCTGGCCCAGAGCACACTCCAGCCCCTGCCCCACCACAGCCCCTCTCTCAGGGGCACCTTCTGCCACAGTTCCCTTTTCTACCTGTTTTTCTGTCTCGGAGACTCAATGTCAGCTGTTGTCAAGGCAAATGGCAGCAAGCAGGACTCAAGTGAGGCCTGGAATCCGCACCAGGGCCCGTCGCGGTTCTCCACCTGCCACGCTGCAGCTAGCTGCTGACCAGATGCAGCTGAGGACAGTCGAATGAGAACAGAGGCCTCCAGACAGCAAGGGACTCTCACGGCCAGTGCTGGACACAAGCCAGCCTGGGGGCGGTGGGGACAGCAGCCCTGCTCGGCTCTCTCTCCTGCTCGTCCTCCACCCTCCCTCTTTTCTTCCTCCCAGGTGCAGGGGGTCACGAGTGTGTGGGCTCCCTCCTTTGTCCCTGTGCAGTATGGGGTGGGAGAGAGACACCTGAAGGCTTGTAGTGAGCCACCCACAGGAGGCAGGGGCGGAGGAAGGAAGGGAGGTAGCACCTGGCCCAGTTGTGGAAAGCTTGTACCCCTGGGCCCAGGGTTCCGACTCAGCTGTGACCTGGGCCTGTGAAAGGACTGGAGGGGAGCTGGGCATGGGGCGAAGCCTGGCATGGCTGGGGAAGAGGACCCAGCCTGCCGCTCAAGGCCACTGCCAGTGCCCCGGTAAGTCTGGGAAGGGGAGCCCTGGCTGGACTATGAGGCCACATTTCCTTCTCACGTTTCTTCCTCATCCCCTCGAACGTGCTCTGGATCACACGCAGTGCTGGTGTAGAGGTGCCGTTGTGGAGGGACAAGGTAGAGAAGGTTCACAAACAGTGATCTTTGTTTAGGAGGCGTTTGCCTCTGGGATGGGGCAGTGACTCCCTCCAGAGGGAGCCCCTGTTCCTCCTGGGGTGTTCTAATCCACGGCATCCCCATTCCAGCTGGGTGAGGACACTCTACGGGCTGTACTGGCAGGACTCCCTGCTGGACCTCACTGGGGTCCATGGCAGCTGCCCCAGGGTATCTCTGCCCATTGGGCCATTTCAGAGGCAGCCTGAGGAATGGCTTCCTTGCTCCAAGTCTGCCTGCCCCTCGGGCTGCTGCAGCCTGCAGGCAGCCTGCACACACAGATCCCACATCGGGGATCCACTTCCAGCCTACAGGCACACAGACACCGTGAAGGCGACAGTGACGGGCTTCTGAGTAGAAGAGGACAACATTCTCCCAGTCCCACCACTGCCCCCCGTCCCGCCAGCCCCAGGCTGTCCCGGCCACTAGGTTTCTGTCCTGCCTTCAGCAAACCTCCCAGCAGCAGCACTTCCCCGCCTCACCGGGGTCTGCAGGCCCTGCTTAGAATGGCACAGCTGCAGCTCCTGATTTATGTAACTCTCCTCTTGTTGTCAGAAACTCAGGTGCTTCTGGTTTTTCACCATTACAGAAAAAGCTGCGCTGAATGTCCTTTGAGCATAGAGCTTTGTCCTTCGTGAGGACGGCTCCTCAGTCCAGATTTCCAGAGCTGGGGCTGCCAGCTCAAAGAGCCCAAAGGCCCTCAGAAATGATCAGAGATGAGACTGAGGTCAGAGAGGGGTGGAGACCTGGCTAAGGTAACCCAGCAGGTCTGCGGTACTGCTGGGCTCTGGCCCCAGGGCTGGTGATCCTTCCTCTCCTTGAAGCTTTTGCCCTGGAAAAGAGGGCAGAGCTGCAAATGCCTCTCCAAAGAGGATTTTTAAATAAACATTTTTATTCAGATATCATCCACTTACCATGTAATCATCCATTTAAAGTACACACTTCAATGGCTTTTAGTATATTCGCGGAGTGTGCCATCATCACCACAATCAATATGAACCCATTTCCATCGCTTAAACGAGCAAACCCCATACTCTTTAGCCACCACCTCCCCCCGCTTCCAATGCACCCCCATCCCAGCCCTGGACAACCACGAATCTTCATACTGCCTCTGCGGAGCGATTTACTCTGGACGTTCCTTAAAAATGGAGTGAGACCACATGCGGGCTTTTGTGGCTGACTCCTTCCACCGAGCAGAATGTTTTCCGGCCCGTCACGCCGGAGCGCGCCTCGGTACTTCATTCCATTTTATTGCCGAATGATATTCCGTGGTGTGGCTAGACATTTATTTTATTTGTCCATTCATCAGCTGATGGACATTTGGGTTGTTTCTACTTTGGGGCTCTTATGGGATGATGCTGCTATAAACATCTGTATACTAGTTCCAGTGGGGAAATGTGTTTTCATTTCTTTTGGGTATGGACCTAGAAACGGAAGTGCTGGTTCCTGTGGGAACTCTATGTTTAACATTCTGAGGAGCTGCCAGACTGTTTTACAAGTTGCTACGCCATTTTATATTTCCACCAGTGGTGTGTGAGGGTTCTAATTTCTCCACATCTTCATCAACACGTGTTATTGTCTTTTTATTTTTTATTATTAGAGATGGGGTCTCACTATGTTGCCCAGGCTGGACTTGAACTCCTGGGCTTAAGTGATCCTCTTGCCTCGGCCTCCCAAGTAGCTTGGATTACAGGCACACACCATAGTGCCTGACTTGTCTGTCTTTTTTTATTGTAGCTATTCTAGTGGATGTGAAGTTGTACCACATCATGGTTTTGATTTGCATTTCCCTGATGACTAATTATTTCTAATATCTTTTTAAGTGCTTACTGGCCATTTGTGTATCTTCTTTGTAGAAATGTCTTTTCAGATACTTTGCCCATTTTAAAATTGGACCGTTTGTCTTTTTGTTATTGAGTTATAAGAGTTCTTCATACGTTCTAGTACCTTATCAGATCTGTCCCTTATCTGATAAATCCAGATCTTATATATCTGTCCCTTACCAGATATACGATTTGCAAATATTTTCTCGCATACGGTGGGTTGTCATTTCACTTTCTTTGAAGCACAAAAGTTTTAATTTTGAAGTCCATTTCATCTAATTTTTTGGTTGTTTGTGCTTTTAATGTCATAGTGAAGAAACCATTGCCTAATCCAATATCACGAAGATTTACGTTTATGCTTTCTTGTAAGAGTTTTATAGTTTTAGCTCCTGTATTTAAATCTGTGATTCATTTCGAGTTTTATATACGGTGTGAGGCAGGGAACCAAATTCATTCTTTTGCATGTGGATATCCAGCGGCCCCATACCATTTCTTGAAAAGACTAGTCTTCCTTTCATTGAACTGTCTTGGCAACTTTGCTGAAAATCAATTTGACCGTAAATGCAAGAGTTGATTCCTAGATTCTCAATTCTGTTCCATTGATTGGAATGTGTATCCTTATGTCAGTGCCACAGTCTTAATCAATGTAGGTTAGCAGTAAATTTTAAAATTGGAAATCCTCCAACTTTGATTTTCTTCAATATTATTTTGGCTGCTCTGGGTTCCTTAGATTTCTGTGTGAATTTTGTGATCAGCTTGTCATTTTTTTGGAAGAAGCTGGATGAATTTTGAGAGGGATTACATTAAATCTGTAGATCAATTTGGGGAGTATTTTCATCTTCATAATATTAAGTCTTCTAATTGATTAACACAGGGTATCTTTTCATTTATTTAGATCTTCTTGAATTTCTTTCAACAGTGTTTTATGGTTGTCAGGGTTTAAGTTTTTCACTTTTCTTATGACATTTATTCCTAAATATTTTATTATCTGATGCTGTTTGTAAATAAAATTGTTTTCTAAATTTCATTTTTGGGCATTGCAAGAGCATAGCTCACCAGAGATTCCAGACCCTTGTTGTCCGCTGGCGGATGGTATGTCTGCTCCGCCCTGAGTCACCCTGGGTTCCTGCAGTATCGTCAACCTCTGTGGCCAGGATTTGGTTACAGGCCTATGTGTCCACCAGAGTGTGGCTCCTCAAGGGCCCCATCCCAGCATAGAGCCCAGTGCACGGGGTGGGCTGAGCTGGGAAATGAAGAGTGAATGAGTCAGTGGGCGAATGAATGAACAGACCGACCACAGGATCTGAGCTCACACTGGGCTCTGCGCATCCTGGGGCAGCGACTCTGGAGCTCAGGCCTGGAGCCCTGCAGCTTGTCCCAGGCCTGATCTTGCACCTTCCCCCAGGTGCCTTCTGCCTGTGCCCCCCACCTACTTGTAGGGACATAAAGCCTGAGGGGTGGTGTCCAGGTACTCCCCTGCAGCTGTGGAAAGCCTGGATCCCCAGAGGTGGAGCTGGGTGAGGAGAAAGCAGGGAGGGCCCAGCTATCCAGCAGCCCAGCACCTGGATGGCCCGTCCCTCCATCCTCTGGCCCTGGCCCTTGGGCTTCCTGTGAACTGTCCTCGGTCCTTCCTGCCTCTCTGCCTTTCTGATGCCTCGTTCCTCATCTCAAGCAGACCTGACCTCTTTGATCCAGGCAGGCAAACAGAGCCCTTCCCTTTCCTCTGCCCTGTCCATCCTCACAGAGAGAGACGTGTGGCTGCATGTGTCCTGTCTGCAGCATCAGCCACCCCCGCTGCCCACAGAGACCTCCAATCTCCAAACCCGAGGGCCCCTCAGCACCCCCACAGAGACACTGCCCCTTCTGCTCCCAGGAACCCCTCTTCACTTGGTGTCCCTGCCTCTTCCTTTGGCCTCCTGACCACATCTCCATCTCTCCCACCTTCTGCCCCTTGCGTGACGGGTTCCCAGGGTCTCCCCCACCTTCTGCCCCTTGCATGACGGGTTCCCAGGGTCTCTCTTCGGTTGCTTTCCTGCATCCACTTGGTTCTCTCCATGGGCAGTCAGACCCTCTTCTGGGGCTTCTGCTATCACCACCCCCACTCCCACCCCTCAGTCCCAGCCCTCCCTCTGCAGCCCAGGCCTGCATTGCTGGCAGTCAGCAACGCCTCCTGTCCTGAGAGAGTGCCTGGCTACACTCTCTTCCTGGCTGCTCAGGGGTGAAACTTGGCCTCATACCGAAAGGAGAGTCTGGGTTGCCCAGCCTAGCTGGGGGCCTGGCACTGTCCCCAGGGGTCTTCCTGCCTTTGCAGCCTCAGCACCTGCACCTCCTCTCCCCACATCTGGACCCTCCAAAAACAGACTCAGGGCCACTCCCTGGTGGCTTGAGCTTCCCCTGTGCTGGGCCTGGGCACACAGTTGCCTGTGACTAGAAGCTTCTCCCTTTTCTCCTCCACTCCACATGTCCGTCATCTAAACCCCACCTACACCCCAAGGCCCATGTGAAGCCCCTGCTGACTGCACCTCTGGGCTTGCTCTCCTCCTCGCCTCCTCGCCTCCTCCAGTCCAGCAGCCCCTGACTGGTTGCAGGCAGTGGCAAACCAGAGGGGGGTCCTCAGGGCAGGCCGTTCTGGTCGTTGCTCTGCCTCTGGGCCTCCCTTAGGGTTTGCCGGATTAGCCAAAGCAGTGCAGGTGGCCCTGGCTGTCAGGGAGGGAGGCCCTGGGCCTGGAGGAGGTGCCCACTCTCCAAGACCGCTGGGAAGGGCCTGCTGGCCAGGGGCTGCCCCACCATTTCTCAGGCTCACACCGTGGTCTGTTCATTTGTTCATTTGTTTGTTCAGAACATGCCCCCTGGCGTGTTCAGGCTGGTGGAAAGCTCACCACCAGGACAGTGCAAAGCATGAGGCTTGCTGAGAGGATCCATCACACCCAGCTGGAGGGCGTCCAGGGTGGTCTACAAAACCCACAGCACGGAACAAAGGCAGACACACACACGGCGAGGACTCTCACAAGCAAGAAGCAAGGGTGGGATGGTGGAGTGGAACCCAGGGGGCGCCCTGCTCTCTCAGGAGAGGTGGCTGCTGGAGGGTGGCTGCGGGGTACGCGGTCAGGGACGTGACGTGTGATTCATGCGTTCAAGCCAGAGCTGGCCTCAGAAACAGCGCGGACAACCCAGGGGCAGAGGGCATTGCTCCCTTACTCCGTGGCTGGGACTTGGTGAGCAATATCCCAACAGCGCCTGCACCTGCCACAGCATCCCCGGGTATCAGGGCGGCTTCCTGTCCTGGAAATCTGGATACGATGGCCATGAGCACCAAATCCTCTGGCTTCTGGGAGCGATGCCTTCTGGAGTTCTTTGTGACTGCTGGGATGGAACGCACGCTCATCCGTTATCCCCGGTTTGGGCCACTAGACAGTTTTGAGGATGCGTGTGCATTCAAGGACATCCATGGGAATGGAGATGAAGAGAAAATGAACATAAATCATGTGAGTGGCCCCTCATGGGGCCTGCAGCTCAGTGTGGGTGGTGACAGGCATGTGCCTAACTCAGGCACTAAGGAAGGAAGGGGCAGGAAGTGGGGAATGGCTCTGAGGCTGGAGAGGGAGGGTGAGCCGCTCCCCCTAGGGTCCTGCAGGGATTGGGGGTGGCAGGAGCCCATATGGGGGTCAGGATTTGAACGTGCACGGCCTCTGACTGTGCACGCCTGGGGCAGGGCAGGGCCTGGGAGGGCTTGGCAGACGTGGCCTTCTGCATGCCTCTCTGCTGAGGTCGGGGCATGAGGCTAAGCCAGCCAGAATTTTTGGGCCACCTCTGGCTGAGCACAGAAGGCGGCTGTCCCCAGTGGAGGGGCGGGGGCCTTGGCCCTTGGAAGCAGGTCACGGGATGTGGATGCTTAGATATGTGCGGACGTGAGCAGCTCTGCGGTCCTTGGCCCCTTGCTGTCCAGCCCCGGCGCCAGGCCTGACTTCCCCTCCTTCCGACACTGCCAGGCTGGAGGCCAATGGCTGACCGACCAGGCTCTGCTGAGCTGGAGCAGGGAGGGTCTGCAGGACTAAGGAAAGGGCCACTACTAAAGCTATGGCAGCCTCCATCTCATCAGCCTCCTGATAAAAGTGTCACTGCACAGTGCCTGCCAAATTCATTGGGCGTTGACCCCAGGATGCGGTGGCCCTGCCAGGCCTAGGGGAAGAGGCAGGTGGGCTTCCTGGACACCTAAGGCAGCCTGAGAACTGCCCATGTATGGGGTGGGAGGGAGGGCAGCTGTGTAAGCTACACTGGGCTCCGAGAGACAGGAGATGTGAGTCCCTGTCCCTGCCTATTCCTCATGAGTGGTGTGGCCTTGGGCAAGCAGCTTCCCTCCTCTCTAAGGAAGTAATGAGGTCAGTTACACTCCTGGGAGTGGAGAAGCTTCCTTTGTAAACTGTGCAGTGCTGCCAGAATGGGAGGTGGAGAGGAGAGCTGGCCTTCCAGCCGATGACCTGATGACCTCAGCTGGCCAAGCAAAGAGGTCCCGGGGGACAGGCAGGTATCTTGGCCCTCGCTCCATTTTGTCCCCTTGCAGAGTAGCCGTGGGCTAGGGTGAGTATGAGTCCAAGACTGGAGCCTGGCCTGGTCAGGACACAGGCTTGGAGCCTTTGCATTTTGCAGGCTAGAAGGACATCCTCGAGAGAAGAGCTATTACCGCGGCTGGATGACTCTGATAGCTTTATGAAGTGATCAGCAACGACTGAGTACCCAGGCTCTCCAAACCTCAGGCCTTGGGAGAAGTGTGGCACTCGCAGGACCGCCTGTGCATGGCAAGGCCCTAAGGTGAGACCTTGTGTGGGTCATGGGAGCCACACAAGCCGACACTCTTACCTTTTGCTTGGAGAGGCCTGGAGATGCAGGCCCGCCTGGGCCACCTGAGTTATGCACAAGGGTGTTAGTTCAGCACCTCTTCGCCTGCAGAGACCTCTTGCCCAAGATCACAGGGATGGTCAGTAATAGCCCAAGCCAGGACTCCAGGGCTTAAGGCCTGGGCAGCTGCCTGAGGTAGGGGGCTGTCTGCCTTGTGGCCCCTCCCAGAAAACATGCTTGTATTTGGAACTCTGGTTGTGCAGCCACCCAGTTGGCAGCTTGAGAGGGGCATGTGTTGGTGAGAAGGAACACGGCATCCTCTGCCTTGCTCTGGTCTGGCCTCACCCTGCGATGCAGGGGCTCCATCCACAACTCTCCGGGAAGAAGAAATACAGACTTTCTCAGACAAACAAAAATTGAGGAAATTTATTGTCAGTACACTTGCCTTGTAAGAAATATTGAAAGAAGTTCTTCAAAGAGAAAGAAAAACATGTAAGTCAGAAACTTGGATCTATGTAAAGAAAGAGAGCACTGAAGAAGGAGTGAGTGAAAATAAAATAGAAAGTGTTATTTTTTTATTCTGAATTCATCTAACAGGTAACAGTTTGTTCAAAATAATAATAGCAACAATATATTCAATTATTTAATCATATATGTGTATATATAGATATCCACAGAAACATATACTTAAGTATGCTTATGTATAAGTGAAATGAATGACAGTAGTGATATAAGAGATAGGAGGCAGGAATTGGGATTATTTTGTTATTATAAGGTGCTCGGTATAACCCATGAAGTAGTATATGGTATTTGAACACGGACTTGCGTTAGTTGTAGACATATATTGTGAATCTAGGGAAAACACTAAAACAAGTGAAAAAAATAAGAAAAGTTTTTTTTTGTTTTTTTTGTTTTTTAACAAAAAAAGAAGCTGTCTTAGTGTGCTTGGGCTACTATAACAAAGTACCTCAGACTGCATAATTAATAAATGGTAGAAATTTATTTTTCACAATTCTGGAGGCTGGGAAGTCCAAGATCAAGGCAAGAGCAGGTTTGGTGTCTCATAAGGGCTCACTCTCTGCTTCCACAGTGGTACCTTCCCGCTGTGTTCTCGCGTGGTAGAAAAGATGAACAGCCCCCTCTCACCTCTTTCATTACAGCACTAATCCATTAATGAGGGCTCCACCCTCATGACTTAATCACCTCCTAAGGGCCTCACTTCTTATCATATTGGTGGTTACATTTCAACACATGAATTTTGGGGGAACATATTCAGACCCTAGCAGAAATATGCTGACTATTTATTTTTTGATCATATAAAATGCTGAACTAAAACCACAAAAGGCAGAAAAAGAGTGGGAGACAAAATAGAGGAACAAACAACAAGGCAACAAATAGAAAAACAGCAACAGGTATGGTAGATATTACTCTAACTATGTCAATAATAATTTTGAATGCAAATGGTATAAATACACCAACTAAGAGATTCTGCAAAGCAGAAGAAACTACCAACAGGGTAAACAGACAACCTATAGAATGAAAGAAAATGTTTACAACTTATGCATCTAACAAAAATCTAACGTCTTGAATCTATAATGAACTTAAACCCACAAGCAAAAAACAAACAACACCATTAAAAAATGGGCAAAGAACATGAACAGACACTTCTCAAAAGACATCTGCACAGGCAACAAGCATAGCAAAAATACTCATTATCGATAATCAAATCAAAACCACAGTGAGATACCATCTCACACCAGTCAGAATGGCTGTTATTAAAAAAGCCAAAAAATAACAGATGCTGTAGAGGTTGTGAAGAAAAGAGAATGCTTACACACTGCTGGTCAGAACATAAATTAGTTCAGCCACTGTGGAAAGTAGTCTGGAGATTTATCAAAGAACTTAAAACAGAACTACCATTCAACCCAGCAATTCCGTTCCTGGGTGTATACCCGAAGGGATATAAACCATTCTACCATAAAGACACATGCAGGCATATGTTCATCGCAGCACTATTCACAACAGCAAAGACATGGATTCAACCTAGATGCCCATCAATGATAGACTATATATACACTATGGAACACCACAGAGCCATAAAAAAGAATGCAATCCATGTCCTTTGCAGCAACATGGATAGAGCTGGAGGCCATCATCCCAAGTGAATTAACACAGGAACAGAAAACCAAATACTGCATGTTCTCACTTATCAATGGGAGCTAAACACTGAGTACACATGGACACAAAGAAGGGAACAACAGACATCCGGGGGGTACTTAAGGGTGGAGGCTGGGAGGAGGGTGAAGATTGAAAAACTATCTATTGGCTCTGCTTATTACCTGGGTGACAAAATGTTCTGTACACCAAACTCCCATGACAAGCAATTTACCCATGTAATAATAAACCTTCACATGTACCCCTTGAACCTAATATAAAAGGTGGAAAGAAAAAAAATTAAAGAGATTGTCAGAGTAGATAAGAAAACCAGTCCCAACTACAGGTAGTCTATAAGAAACCCATTCTAAATATAAAGATGCATCTAGATTAAAATTAAAGTGATGGAGAAAGATATACCATACTAACACTTATCAAAAACACCCCCAGAATATCTCTATTAATTCAGGCAGAGCAGACTTGAAGAGCAAGGAAAGTTACCAGAGATAAAGAGGGACATTACATAAGAAAAAGGAGTCAATTATCCAAGAAAACATAAGAATCCTGAATGTGTGTATGCACCTAACAACAGAGCATAGAAACATGTGAGGGAAGAACTGATAGAACTGCAAGGATAAACAGATGAATCCACTACTAAAGTTGAACACTTCAACACTCATTCATCAGAAATTGGCAGGCTGAGCAGGCAGAAAATCAGTGAGAACATAATCGAACTCAACAACACCAGCAATCAACTGGATATAATGGACATCTATAGACTACTTCATCCAACAACAGATCATTACACATTCTTCTCAAGCTCACATGGAACATTCACCAAGATACCATATTTTAGGCCATGAAACACACCTTAATAAATTTAAAGAATATACATCATATACTATCTGCTTTCAGACTACAACAGAATTAAACTACAAATCAATAAAAGGAAGATAGCTGGAAGCCATCAAAATCTCTGGAGATTGAACAATACACTTCTAAGTAATATCCAGGCCAAAGAAGAAATGTAGAGAAATTAAACAATGTTTTGAACTAATGGAAATGAAAATACAACTAATAAAAATGTGTGGGATGTAGCAAAAGCAGTGATTGGGGGAAATATATAACATTGAATGAATTAAAGTGATTATTAGATTCTATATTAGAAAAGAATATTGAAGATCAGTAATCTAAGCTTCCACCTTAGGAAAGTAGAAAAAAGAGTAAATTAAATCCAAAGTAAGCAGAATAAATAATAAAAATTAGAACAGATATCAACGAATTGAAAACAGGAAATCAGCAGAGAAAATCAGCAAAATCCAAATCTGTTTATTTGAAGGTAGGTAAAACTCATAAGCCTCCAGCCAGGCTAAGAAAAAAAGAGAGAAGACACAAATTACTAATAAGAAAAATGAAAGCATGACATCACTAATGAATGGCCTTTTATGAACATTGAAAGGATCATAAAGGAATATTATGAAAAACTCGATGCCCACAAATCTGATAACCTAGGTGAAATAGAACAATTCCTTGAAATATACATTCTGTCAAAACTCATTCAAGAAGAAATAGACAATCTGTGCCGGGGATGGTGGCTCATGCATGTAATCCCAGCACTTTGGGAGGCTGAGGTGGGAGGATCTCTTGAAGCCAGGAGTTTGAGACCAGCCTGGGCAGCTTAATGAGACCCTATCTTTACAAAACATAAAAAATTTGATGGGTGTGTTGGTGCATGCCTGTTGTCCTAGCTACTTGGGAGCTGGAGCTGGGAGGATTGCTTGAGCACAGGATGTCAAGGCTGCAGTGAGAGGTGACTGTGCTACTTCACTCCAGCTTGGGAGTGAAGTAGCAGAGACAGAATGAGAGCCTGTCTCCAGAAAAAAAAAAAAAAAAAAAAGACAATCTGAACAGGTCTATTTGTGTTAAAGAAACTAAATCAATAATTAATAACCTTTCAAAAACGGAAAGTATGATGCCCAGATAGGTTCACTGGTGAATTCTACCAAAAATTCAAGGAAGAAATTATGTCAGTATTCTACAGTCTCTTCCAGAAAATAGAAGCAGAGAGAATACTTTCTAACTCATCCTATAAGGCCAGCATTACCCTAATACCAAATCACACAAAGCCATTATGAGAAAAGAAAACTATGGGACCGATATCTCTCATGAACATAGATGCAAAATTCCTCAACAAAATGTTAGCAAATAGAATCTAACAATGTAAACAAAGAACTATACACCAAGACCAAGAGGGATTTATCCTAGGTATGCAAAGCTGGCTTAATATTAAAAACTTATTTAGATATATAAATCATCACACAAACAGGCTAAAGAAGAAAAATCACATGATCATATCAATAGAGCAGAAACCACGTTTGACAAAATACAACACCCATGATAAAAAAAAATCTCAGTAAACTAGTACTAGAGGGGAACTTCCTCAACTTGATAAAGAATATCTGCAAAAATCCTACAGCTAACATTGTACTTAACAGTGAGAAACAGCTTTCCTGCTAAGATCAGGAACAAAGCAAGGATGTCTCCTCTCACCACTCTTTTTCAACTTTGTACAAAAGTCTTAGCTAATGTGATAATACAAGAAAGATAAATAAAAGGTATACCAATTGGAAAGGAAGAAAAACTATACTCTCTGTTTGCAGATAACATGTTTGTCTATGTAGAAAATCTGAAAAAAAAAAAAAAAATCTAGGCTGGGTATGGTGGCTTATGCCAGTAATCCTAGCACTTTGGGAGGCCAAGGTGGGTGAATCACTTGAGCCCAGGAGTTTGGAGACCAGCCTGGGCAACATGACAAAACCCTGTCTCTACCAAAAATACAAAAATTAGCCAGGCATGGTGGTGCGTGCCTATAATCCAAGCTACTTGGGAGGCTGAGGTGGGAGAATCGCTTGAGCCTGGGAGGCAGAGGTTGCAGTGAGCCTAGATCTCACTACTTCACTCTGGCCTAGGTTACAGAGTGAGGCTTTGTCTCAAAATAAATAAATAAATAAATAAATAAATAAATAAATTAAATTAAATTGAAGAGGACATAAAAAAATGGAATGATTCATGGATTGGAAGAATCAATATCATTAAAATGTCCATAATACTCAAAGCAATCTACAGATTCAACGCAATCACCATCAAAATACCAATGGCATTCTTCACATAAATAGAAAAAACAACCCTAAAATTTATATGGAACCTTAAAAGACCCAGTATAGTCAAAGCTTTCCTAAGCAAAAAGAACAAAATTTGAGGAATCACATTACTTGACTTCAAATTATACTACAGAGCTATAGTAACTAAAACAGCATGGTACTGGCATAATAACAGATACATAGACCAATGAAACAGAATAGAGAACCCAGAAACAAATCCATACACCTACAGTGAACTAATTTTCAACAAAGGTGCAAAGAACATACACTGGGGAAAAGACAGTCTCTTCAATATACGGTGCTGAAAAAACTAGGTATCCATAGGCAGAAGAATGAAACTAGATCCTAGACCTCTATCTCTTGCCATATATAAAATGAAATCAAAAGTGATTAAAGACTTAAATCTGAAACCTCTAACTATGAAACTACTACAAGAAATCACTGGGAAAATCTCCAGGGCTTTTTTTTTTTTTTTTTTTTTTTTTTTTTTTTTGAGTCTTCCTCTGTTGCCCAGGCTGGAGTGCAGTGGTGCATTGTCTGCCCACTACAACCTCCACTCCCACGTTCAAGTGATTCCCGTGTCTCAGCCTCCTGAGTAGCTGAGATTACAGATGTACCCCATTACACCTGGCTAATTTTTGTATTTTTAGTAAAGGCAAGGTTTCACTATGTTGGCCAGTCTGGTCTCCAACTCCTGGCCTCAAACAATCCACCTGCCTCAGCATCCCAAAGTGCTGGGATTACAGGTGTGAGCCACCACCAAAGAATATTATTTAGCAGTAAAAAGAAAAGAATTCAGCACTAAAAGACTTTAGTGCTAAAGTCTCTTTAGCACTAAAAAGAAAGCACATGAGCTTTTAAGCTATGCAAAGACAAGAAGGAAACTTAAATGCCTATTATTCAATGAAAGAAGCCAATCTGAAAAGGCTACATACTGTATGATTTCAACTGTGCAATCTCCTGGAAAAGACAAAACTGTGGAGACAGTAAAGAGTTCAGGGGTTGACAGAGGTTAGGAGGGAGGGAGATATGAACAGATGGAGCATCCCAGATTTTTAGGGCAGTGAAACTACTCTGCGTGACACTACAATGGTGGCTACATGTTATTGTACTTTCATCAAAACCCATAGAAAGCACAACACCAAGAGTGAACCTTAATGTTAAATATTGACTTTGGTTGACAGTGATATGAATGTGACTTAATTGTAAGAAAAGTACCACTCTGGTGGTCCATGTTGATAGTAGGGCAGACTGTGTATGTGTGGCACGGGGGCGAAGGGAAACTCTGTACTTTCTGCTCAATTTTGCTATGAACCTAAAACAGCTCTAAAAAATAAAATCTATTAACAAAGAAAGAAACTTTAAAAAATGTCTGTTAACAATAAGCAAATGCAAACTCTAGATCTGAAAAATACAGAAACTAAAATGAAGTATTCACTTAATAGGGCTGACAACAGATTGGATACAAGCAGAAGAAAGGATCAATAACTCAAAGGCAGGCCAAATTAAGTTCTCCAAGTTGAAGCACAGAAAGAAACCAACAACAACAGAGCAGAGGAAGGGTCAGCAAACTGTGGGCCCATGGACCAAATCTGACCTGCCGCCTGCTATTGTAAATAAAGTTTTATAGGAACCCAGACATACCAGACGTTGTTTAGAGAATAGCTGAGTAGTTGTGACAGAGACCATATGGCCTGCAAAGCCTGAAATATTAAATCTTGCCCTTTAGAAAACAGTTTGTCAACCCTTGTAATAGAGCCTCAAAATCTATGAAACAATATGTTAAATGGCATGTTATACATATAACTGGAGTCTCAGAAGGAGAGGAGAATGAGAATGGGGCCTGAATGAGAATCTTTGAAGAGAGAATGACTGAACACATCTTCACAAAACTCATGAAAGATGTCAACGCACAGATCCAAGAATAAAAATAACCCTAAACTGTATAAATACAAGAAAGGCTACACCTAGAGATATCATCATCAAGCTAGAAAACAAAGGTAAAAAGATCCTAAAATCATCCAGAAAATACAATCAGATGACATTTAGGGGAAACACAGTAAGAATTGTAGCTGATTTCTCACTAGAAACAAAGGCAGCTAGAAGACAATTGAAGAACCACTTTGAAGGGTCTCAAAGAAAAAATTCTGTGAGCTTAGAAGTCTATATCCAGTAAAAATGTCATTCAAAAATAAAGGCCAAATCAAGGCATTTTTAGACAAACGAAAGCTTAAGGCATTCATTGCGACACTATAAATAGTACTAAAGGAATTTCTCAGGCCAAAGGGAGAGAATCTCAGATGGAAGACTGGACTACACAAAATAAATAGAAAGGACCAGGAATTGTAAATACATGGAAAATATAAGAGATTATCTTTTGTTTTTTACTTTAGAAAACACTTTTGGCCATTTAAAGCAAAATAATAAGCATGTGGAAGTAAATTTTATATAAACACTAGTGCAATGGGCAGAGAGATCAATACAACTACACCATTGCAAGTTCCTTTTATTGTCTGGATGCGAGTGATGGCTACAAGTGTATGCATGTGTAGAAATATATCAAGCCATAGCTTAGGATTTGTGTCCTTCACTAGATGTTAATTATCCTGCACTTTAGTGAAGTACTGTTACCAAAGAGAAGGGAATGGACAAGACAGAGCTCTGTAGGATGGATGGAGCAGATATTTATGTTTGTCATGGGAGAGTCAGGACCTCCTGCTTGGCAGAGGCTGCTGGGAGCTGAAGATGGGGTTGGCTGGGGCTCAGTCCACGTCCTGCACTGCCAAGGAGGCAGTGTTCTCCTCTGTGACTGACTCCTGCTGGAGCCTTGGCTTTGTGGAGATCTGTGACAGGGCTTGGCCCATGAGATGAAGAACCCAGAGGCCTGGCCTTCCTGTCCTGAGCCTGGTCCCGCTTCTGGGGATGCTCTCCTATGGTGGAGAAAACCAGAATGTCAGCCTGGAAGTACTTGATGGCTGCCATTTATAGAGATGGGCTCTGGGGCTCAGAGTGAATACATTCTAGAAACTGGACTGGAAACCAGATCTCTTCTTTATACTGTAGCAGCTGTCTTGGGTGCATTCAAGCTTGTCCTTCCTAGGTCCACAAATATTCCTCTCTCTGCTCTTTTCTTTAAAATCCTCATGCCACCAATGCTAAATAACTGCTGATAAAACTAATTCGTACTAAAGTGTGAGTGACTGATGCCCAGTTAAAGTCTCCCCAAGAAGGGCATGCATAGTAACCACCTCCAAGAAACCATTCTAATGCTGTGATCCCATTCCGCATGCAGGCTGAGGAGAAATGTTTTGGGATGAAGCAGGCAGAGCTGAGAAAAGGGTTGCCAGTCTGGAGCTAGCGTGGTCCAGGAGAGAAGGCAGGCTCTGTCTTTGCCCGAACTCATCGGCTCATCTTGGACACATTCTGTGACCTCCTTGGGTCTGTTTCTTCTGCTGTTAAATGAAGGCTGGGCACTCAGATAGCCCAGGGCCCTTCAGCTCTGGTGTCCCAGGCCAGTTCACTTACAGCCTATTGGAGCTTTTGCTTTACAATCAGCAGTCCTCTGACCATCACTGGCTCTCACGACATTCTTAGAAGCAGATTAGAGGCTGGAGTGTGTGGGTCCCCATGTCACAGGTGAGGAAATGGGGCAGAGAGGGCAGGTCCGTGGCCCGGGGCCACTCTGTGGGATGCCACTGCATTCCTCCCCCTCCCCCGGCTGCCTCATGAACGGGGTAAAGGAGCCTCCCCTTCCTGACAGAACCCACTGCTTCTCTGGGCAGCCTAGGACAGTGGAGCCCTCCCTGGGCAGGGGTGGGGGTGCAGAGCCAGCCCCACTCAAGTCCCCAAGGGAAAGTACGGGGCCCCTGCCTCTCATTCCTCCTCAACAGGAGGCCTCCCCCAGTGCCTTCACCAGCTCCCAAATGCCTCTCACCTCTGCACCTTTGAGCCTTTGGCCAGACGCCACCTCTGCCGGCATGCCCTTCCCTTCTTCTCCGCCCAGCACACTCCCAGCAAAGCAGCCCCCCAAGGCAGGATGCAGCTCAAGCTCCCAGTGGTGGACGGCTGTTTCAAGCTTACCTAAGGGTGTCTCTTGCTGCCTGCAGACTCCTCTTGGAGAAGGAGCATGTCTTGTCTCTCATGTCCACCCACTTCCCAGTGCACGGTTCCTGGCACGCAGTGTAGTCAGGACACGCGTTCTGAGCACTTCAGCGGGCTGGCGAGGCAGAGTGTCCCTGAATGCCCTCAGAGTCCAGGTCTGGCCCAGCCCCATTCTTGAGGATGGGAAGCTGGAGAGGTGGAAATATCTGGGCTGAAAGCCCGGCTGGTCACATAGAAGCTGGTGAACTGGACACTTCACCTGATGCCTCCGAGCCTCACCTTAACATGGGAGCTCAGCTCTTCCTCTGCAGCCTGTGGTGGTGAGCAGGTGAGGTCGTGCATGTGAAGACTTAGAGCACATGTGCCTGGGACATAGGACATGCTCAACCTCTTCTTCCTGTTAATCCTCCTCTGACACCCCAGGGACCCTGGCCAGGCCACCCAGCATCCTCTGTTTTCTCAAGGTCAAGGGAAATAAGGGCCCCAGCACTGCCCAGCCCCTAAGGTGTGGTGAGGGCGCAGGTGGTTCATGATGACAGTTGCTGGGAGCTACGGGAGAAGTGAGGAGGGCCGGTGGGCCCTGTGGCAACTTCCCACAGCTCACAGGGGGGCTGGAGCTGACCCGGCCCCTCCACTCTGCTGCAGAAACAACAGCTGCTGCTCCCTGGGCTCTGGGCGGTGTCTGGAGTAGCCTGGAGACACCACAGCCCCAACCCAGTGGAGCCCCCGCCCTGCTGTTTTGTGTTCTCCAGTGCGAGCCCCCAGCTGGTGCGCACCTCTCTTGCCTTAGGGATGTAAAACTGGTTTATTTCTGAAATAAAGAGAACAAAGCCTCCTTGTGGCAATAATTATGCAGTCATAAGAGGAGACTTAATGGGCCTTCATTAGGAGGTACGCTCAGGGAATGACAGCTCTGACAGCTGCCAGTACTGACTGTCTAGAGTCATGACGCTGTTCCCTGAGGGAGCATCACCCCTTCCCCTGAGCTGCAGCTGCTCCTCCGGGAATGGGGCTCACCTCTGGAGCCGCCAGAGCCGGTCTGGTCTCTCAGAGTGGCCTCGGAGGGTGTGCGGCCGCATTTGTGGCACTTGCTGTCTGATCAGAGAAGCAGTGAACATGTGCCAGGCCGGGATCTCACAGGCATCTAGGCTGTTCTGACAGATCCTTGGCCCCATCTGACCACGTCTGTGCCCGTCACGCTGCGTTTGTTCCTTCTGAGCCAAGGCCATATCCGAATTCTTCTTCCAACAGCCCTCCAGACAGCCAGGTTAGAGTGGCCAGGGAGTGGAGACTGGCCGTGCATTCCCCACAGAGTCCATTTCCCCTCATCCTCCCAGGATGGAGGTCACCCTGGGACCCAGAAAGGGGTGTGAGCTGAGGAACAGCCCCGGCCAGAAGGCGGTGCCCTCGCACCCTGGCGTGGCTGGGTCTGTTTCCACAGCTCCCTTGTCCGTGGGGAGAAAGCAGTGATTCAGGCCTGGCTGAGGGGCATGGACAGACACTCAGCATCTTCCTCCTGAGCCCTGTTTCCTCTCCCTCAGGAGAGGAGTTTGAATTGCCCCCTCATTCCCCCAAAAGCCCAGGTAAGCCCATGCCACTGCCAGCAGGAGCTCCAGGCTCATGACTCAGGAAAGCCAGAGCGCCATACGCCCCTTTCTTCCTGTCCCAGCTGTGGCTCTCCTGGTTGATCTGTGCCTTGAAAGCGTAAGGATTCATCCATTTGAGTCCCATGGATGGAAGCCGGCCCCTCTTCATAGAGTGGCACAGGGGCAGGAGTTTGAACACCCCTAGGAGTATGGCTCAGGTCACCTGTGGGATGAAGACGTATCTGTGTCTGCAAGCGGGTGGGTGGCTGGGAGCTGGAGGATTTGGCGGAGCCAAAGATGGGCTGGGTTTGCCCATCTTAGGGTTGTTGGCGTGGAGCTCAATTGCTCTGCGATGGAGGAAGGTGACTCTGGAGCTCTCGCAGGCACGGGGAGGGGCAGAGGGACAGAGAGAAGAAAGGGACGTGGGAAAGAGACCACACAACCCCTTCCATGAGGCTGGTTGGATCTTCAGTCGTGTGGTTGGAACTCCGGGAGATGTCGCCTGAGCCCGGGAAGCAGGATCGGTCAGGAGAAGGCCCTAAGGAAAGGCTTTGGAAACCACCTGTGGCCCCGCTCTCCTCCAGGCCAAGGAGAGACACACAGAGAGGGGCTCCGGGCAGCCAGTGGCACTGAGCTCTCAGGGTCCAGGACTGGGGCAATATTCAGGCTATACTTTCATTCCATAATGGCAACATAACAGAGTGCAGAGTGCTGGCTAAAGAGTGGGTAGCTTGAACCTGGTTCAAGGCCAGCCTCTGGCAGTTGCCACTTTTTCTTTAGTTTAGCAGTGGCCAACCTGCACAACAGACCCCTTACCACATGCCAACACTGGGTACAGTCTGTGTTGTAGGGGTCTTGGGAACCTGAATCTTGAATGCACCCCTGTGCTCTTTGTCTTGCTGGGGACCCCTCACTGGGCTGTCTTGGGTTGTGCTCCGTTCACTGGGCCAGTTCCTCCCCGTGCCCCCAGCCCAGCTTTGGCACTGCATCTGGAACTCAGATGGGGACAGTAGCAGCTTTCAGGAAACTGCCCAGTGACGGGACTGGGCATCACACAGGGGGTGACTCATGTTCTAGTCTGTAGTTTTGACGGAATGCTTCTAAAAGTTCCTGAGAAAAGGCGCAATAGAAGAAAAGATGTCTGCAAACGTCTTCAACGCATCCGCATGTTTAGCCGATAGAGTGGCTGCCGTATTCAACTAGGTTCTGAGTTGCAGAAAGCTGACGCCAGGGGGGCTGGCGGGTTGACCCCTTTGGCTTCCAGTTGCTAGGCAGCTCCCCTGACTTTGTGGATACTGCCCTCCCCCGCACTCACCACCTCTGCTACAACATCCTGTCACTCAGAAATTCCAGCAATCTGACCCCATGTGTACTAAAAACAAAAACTTAGCTGGGTGTGGTGGCAGGCGCCTGTAATCCCAGTTACTTGGGAGGCTGAGTCGGCAGAATGGCCTGAACCGCGGAGGTGGAGGTTGCAGTGAGGTGAGACAGCGCCACTGCACTCAGGCCTGGGCAACAGCATGAAACTCCATCTCAAAAAAGAAACTCCAGCAATCGTCACAAACAAACAAGCTAACGGGCAAAGGACACACTAACAAACGGCGGCTTTGATGACCAGGAAAGCACACGGAGCTCCCATCAGGAATGTGTTTTAACTAGACGTGACTCTTTGGGAATAAAAGAAAAAAAAAAGAAACTCCTAGTAGGGAAAAAAGCCCAGTGCTGCTTCTGCCAAACTCAGCTCTGGCAGCAGCTGCTCCTGTTTAGAAAGACCTGCATCCCAGGAATATTAAATGTTTTATTGTGATTTGATTTTATTTGTTGATGCAGAGGGTTTTTATTTTATCTTTTGAACCAGTAGCAGCAGCGGGAGAGGGAGAAACAGGGGAGCCGCAAAGCTGGCCGGGGGTGTTCTCCCTCCTCTGCTGGGGGTGGGGATGACGCCCCAGTCCCCTTCACTTGGCTTGCTGGCCACGCAGGCCCCTGTCTCTGCCATGGCGTGGGGACTTGTGGTATTGGGAGGGAAAGAAGAAGTAAAGAGAGATGAGGGCAGAGGGGCAGGGGTGTCTGGGGTGTCTGGCCCAGAGCAAACCCAGCTGGCGCTCCCACATTCTGGGTCCGTCATCTGCTAGGACAGGCACAGTGGGAGGGGTGTGCCCTCTGCCCATCCTTGGGGAGGTGCGAATGGACTAGATCCAGTCCAACCCCCCAGCTGCAGTGGAGGAAGTGGAGGCCAAGTCCTTGCAGAGGCTGCCCAGGACCCGCTGAGCAGCGACCTCGGGGGCAGACACCCTACATGCACCCAGCACTGAGGGTATGCGTGCTTCTCCTGTGCTGCCTGGGAAACAGACAGGAAAGACTACAGGCGTCCACCCCCAGGGAAAAGGGTGAAGAAAGTGCGGGGCCCTGGCGGGGTCTCTCTGGGTGTGCAAGGAGAAGCCAGAGCATCACAGGAACCCAGGAGGTGGGGGGGATGCAGAGCAGGACCTATTATTCCTGTCATGAAGTGTCGATTCTTCTTTATGAGAAAACAGCAAATATCTGGTGCCTGAATAGGATTATGAATTTTAAAAGATCCGGAGGAGTACCCAGGAAATTGTTCATGATTGTTGGGGGAAGGGAAACATTTTATCTTAGACATCTGGTATGGCTTGAAGTGTATTTTTTTGGGAGGGTGACATGTATTATTTTTATTAAACAGTACTAGCTGAGGCGGTTACCTCTAGAAACAGGAGTGTGTTTTGTGGGAGGGTTAGGTGGTTAAGAGACATATTAGAACTGCCTGTAATACTTCTGGGTTTTTTTTTTCCTAACAAACAGAGATGTTCTGGGACAATTAAAAGAATCTTTAAACTCCAATAATAAAGAGAAACAAAGCAACTCCTGGCTGCAGCCTGTGGCCTTTTCCCCCCTGCACACCCTGCCCGGGAGCTCAGGTCTTAGGAAGGCAAGCCCTGGCCTGCAGCTTGCCTTCCTAGGAGACCTCCCCGACTTCTCAGCGTGTGTGCTGCGGCCAGGGCATCTCGGCACCTGGATCCCAGCTCCATGGGGCTCCAGGAAGGCTCAGGGGACACAGTGGTTACTTGATCCTGCTGTCCGCTGTCAGAGGAGCACGGTGGGAGCCCAGGAGGCTGGCCCAGCTCCCCAGCAATGCATGACATTCCTGGCACCGGTCCCCGCCCCGCAGACAGACAAAGCACCATCGTAGTCGCCAAAGTCCTCTAAGTCCCGGTCGTTGTTTGCTTCCCAAAAGAGCCCTGGTGGACCCTGAGCCAGCAGTCCACACCTTTGCCCAAGGGGAGCTCTGACTCAGCTCTGTCGCTCCTTCCCCCTCACCCAGGGCCCCTCTGGTTCCTGAGGCTGAGGGACATGGGCTTGTGGGGGGAGGGTTCTTGGGGGAGGCGTCCCAGACCTATTCCCGGTGCCAAGCTCCCCTCCCTCTCCCCCCATTCCCCCATCCCCTGTGTTCCTCAGTGCCTGGCAGGTGGCATTGTTCAGCACCTGACAGCTCTCTCCACTCCCACAGCGCCTGCCTCCTGCACTGTTGTGTCAATTTGGACAGCTGTCAAGCCAGCAATGAAACACACCCAGTGTTCCCTACCCAGTTCTGGAGGCCCCACTCTGCTCCAAGCAGCCTGGCGACCTTGGGTGTCCTTTTTCCCTTCTGGGCCAGGGATCCCACCTGGGTTGAAGAGAGCAGGGGCAGTGAGGTGCAGCAGGAGCCTATTCCCATACCGTGCGCTTGCTGAGAGCTCCTCTCCCCTGGACATGAGAGATGCACCACCTTCCTGCCCAGCTGGGCAAGAACATCAGGAGAGCCGAGGGTTCCAGGAGGCCTGGACGAAGCAGTGTTTTCAGTAATGCAATATGAAGCACTGACCAGCGCCTGCAGCATACCAGGTGCAATGCTAGGAGATAATAGATCACAGAGAAAGGCTGAAGCACTCAAGGGCTCACAGTGCAGCGGAGTGGCCAGCAGACAAGTGGCTGGCGAATGATGTGAGAAATTCCACAGTGAAGACATTTGAAGGCAGCAAGACAGGGCTTTGAGTCTGCCTAGGGGAGCTCAGAAGCCTTTGCAGAGGTCGGGGCATTTGAGTTGGGCTTTGAAGGATGACTAGGAGTTCACCAATTCGAGGAGACTAGAGGGGCCTGGCAGTTAGCAGCCAAAGCAAAGAGAAAGCAACACATGTTTCACCCAGAGAGGCATCAAAAGGGCAGTGGTGGAAAACGAGGCTGGAAAGACTCCCCAGATAGTGTTGATCCTTTGTATTTGTTAAGGTGCTTTTGGCTGTCAGTAAACAAATTGTCCAATAAAGTGTATAAACACCCATCATGTCTTACTGTGTGATATCGTTTGGATGGTCCCTCCAAATCTCATGTTGAGATGTAATCCCCTTAACTGCCAGAGCCTTGAATGCCAAGACACTTAGGCCACAGTGGGAGGGAGAACCATTAGGGCTCAGGGCCCAGGGAGTCTGGTTGAGAAGGAGGCACTGAAGTCCATGGTTGCTCCCAGCACCTCCCCTTCAAGTCCTCACTCTGCTCCTAGGAAGCAGCAGCAGAGCTGTGTCTGAGCTGCAGCCCCTGAGGTTCAGGCTGAGGATGGATCAGCGACATGGGCAGCAGGGCCAGAGCAACAGCCTCACGGAGTCTGGCCTTTCCCGAGTCCCCAGGGAGAGGCCCCTGCACCAGCAGCACTTTGCAGCAGCCTGGAGGAGCAGAGCTGGCCTTGTGCCCTGTGGAGTGCCACATGCAGGCCCTGAGCGGGCATGCTGCACAGATGACCTCGTCGAATCCTCAAAGTGACCACCTCCTAGAGTGGACACTATCACTACACCCACTTCACAGACGAGGCAACTGAGGCCCAGCAAGGCTCCACACACAGCTGAAAAGTGCAGGCAGAGGGAAGAAAGCAGGACTTCTGTATGCACCTGCTCCCACCCTAGGCTGCCTGGGAGGTTGGGGCTGTGGGGTGGGGGCTCCCTCCACCTCTGAGACCCCCTCCCTTGCAGGGCATAGCCAGTGAGTGCTCTGGGCTTCCCACAGACAGATAGGAGAAAGAAATCAACTTCCATGGTATTCAGGTGCTGTTACAGCAGAAATGGATCCCAACACACCTGAGCCCCTTACCCTTTCGGCTCCTGTACGGTATGGCCAAGTGCTGTCACCACACCATCTCCCACAGGACCTGCCAACACCCACAGGATTCCCTGGGCATCCTCATTGAGCAAGTAAGAGGACTGAGGCTGGGCAGTGTTTAGGTGGCCCAGAGCCAGATGCCATGCGGTGGCTTCAGCCGTGGGACCCTCTGCCCTCATTCGGCCTGTTTCCCCAGATGCTTGAGCGGCAGCATTTGTAAACTGCTTATTTCTGAGTCCTCTGCAGACATGTTGAAGCAGAATCTCTAGTGACAGGCCCAAGAACATGCATTTTTCCGAGGTCCTGAGTGAGGCTGAAGAGCGGAGCTTGCCTAAGGCAGAGAGGAAAAGTGAGCTTTCCAAGGCCACACAGCCAGCCAGCGGCAGAGCTGAGGTCAGAGCCTAGACTGGACTGGATCCCAGGCCATGTTGGCTGGGGCTGAAGTGAGCATTGGCTCCTGGGGCCCCCAGAGCTAGAGTCGAAGGGGTATAAAGGCCTAGGGGCTTGGCTGGGCTTGGAGGGCTGCCTAGTTGGTGCATTCCAGGCCAGAGCCTGTTCATCCTGCCCTGAGGATGGGATTGCAAAGCCAGCAGAGCACTTGCTGTTCCTCTGGGCAGCTGGGACAGCTTTGCCAGCCAGCGCACACTCTTTCTCCTGCTGGGAATATCCAAACCCTGCTCAGGCAGGTTCTTGCTCCTCAGAGGCTCCCAGTCTCGGCTCCCGACTCTGGCCACTGGCTCCACCCCGGGCTCTAGGCTTCTGCTGCTGCTCCCAGGGACTGCCGGCACAGAAGGCTCTTAGTAGTCAGTGGGGGAAAACACTAATCTGGGCAAAGAATCCCTGGGCCGGGCACCTGGCCCTGCTCTTTCCTGGCCAAGTGGCCTTCGACAAGTCATGGCCTTCCCTAGACTTGGGGCTGTACCTCTGGGTGGCCTGAGATTCGGCCTGCATCATCCAGAGTTGAAGATGAGTGCTGGTGGGCTCTACTCCCCTTCTCCAGGTGAAGAATCTATTCATTCATTCAGTCATTTGACATTCAAGAAATATGTATTCAACACTGACTTTGTGCCAACTTCTAGGCACTAGCATACCACAGAGAACAAACCCAGCAGTAATCCTTCCCCCTTTAGAACTGATGTTCCAGGAGACCCATGTGCACAGGGTGACATCATTAAGTATTCTGAGATTGGATGGATGGACGTGTGGATGGATGAACAGATGAATGGATGGATGGATGAACGGATGGATGGATGGATGAACAGATGGATGGATGGATGGATGGAAGGATAGATGGGTGGATGGATGGATAGATGGACAGATAGATGAATGAATGATCGATGAATGGTCGATGGATAGATGGATGGACAGATGAATGCATGGATGGAGGAATGGACAGATAGGTGGGTGGATGCATAGATGGGTAGACAGATGAATGGATGGATGGATGAATGAATGGATGGTAGATGGACAGCTGGATGAACAGATGAATAAATGGATGAAGGAATGGATAAAAAGATAGGTGGACGGATGCATAGATGGACAGACATATGAATACATGGATGGATGAATGGATGGATGGTAGATGGAAGGATGGATGAATGGATGGACAGATGGACAAGCAGATGAGTGAATGAATGGATCAGTAGATGGATGGATAGACAGATAGGTGGATGGACAGATGAATGAACAGATGGAGGAATGAATAAATGGGTGGATGGATGCATGGATGGATAGACAGATGAATGGATAGATTGGTGGATAGATGGATGGATGGATAGATGGACAGACAGATGAGTGAATGGATGGATGAATAGATGGATGGTAGATGGACAGATGGGTGGATAGTTGAATGGATGGATGGATGGATGGATAGGTGGATAGATGGACAGACAGATGAACCAATGGATGGATGGGTGGATGAGGAGGGGAAGAAATCTGAGCCCCTGCTCTCCTCCCTGTGGCTGCATTTCCATCTCAGGACAGAGCTGACGGACTGACTGGGTCTCCTGGACAGAAAGTGAAGGGGGCAGTGGCTTGGCTGAGGCAGGGCTGGGGATGACAGTAGTTGGGCTCTGGGGAGACTTTGGTGATGGATGGGCTTGATGTCAGGGAAGGTGGCCTGAGAGGAGGTGGTAGGGGATGGGCTGAGTGTTACGGGGATGGGGGACCCAGTTCAACCCTGTGAGTCTGCCTCTCTTTTGCCTCTTTCCAGCTGGGAGACTCTCTTTGGGTTTGAAAATCCCCAGTCTGAGATGTGCTGTTTCCCCTGTGCCTGGCCAGGGCCCAGTGTGTAGCATTTTGGGGACACCGGGTGTTGGTTAGAATGAATCAGGGAGCCATAGTCAGGGGGCTCATTGCAGGGCAGGGGTGAAAGGAGCACCGGAAGCAAGCGGGCCTGGGAGTAGGGCATTTATTTACTATTTGTGGGGGCCATCTCGGAGGGGGTGCCCAGCAGGCTGGGGTGGCCTGCCACAGCACTCAGTCCTCTCAGCAAGTCTGCAGCAAGAACCTGCCGGAAGCTGCGACGTTCACAGCTGCAGGATGGGCAATTGGCTCTCAGAGTGGGGCTCTGCTTCCATCTACAGGCCTGGATGTGAGGGCAGAGGAGCACTCAGCCTGCCGAAGGTCTGCACAGCTGGGTGGCAGCGGGCGAGATTGGCATTCACTCAGCATGCAGCTACTGGGTGCCTGGCTACTGCTGGGAAACAAACTGAGGGTGAAGACGGCCCCACAGGGGCAAGAGCTGGGGCCACCGCAGGAGGTCACTCCCCAGGCATGCAGGGCACAGAGTCGGGGGGAATGAGCTCCCTCCCCACGCACCCCTCCCCAGCTGTCTCCCTCCCCACGCACCCCTCCCCAGCTGTCCCTGAGTCACCAGCACCCTTCCCTTCCACTATCAGGGAGGCCCTGGAGTTGCTTCCTATCCCCCACTGTCCTGTGAGTCACCTCCCCACCCTCCAAGTCCCTCCCACACGGTGCAATCAGCATTCCCTCCTCTCTGCCCATGAAAGTGCTTTCAAAAGGCAGAGGTGACGGGTGGTGGGTAGTCAGGCGGGCAGTGCCTCTCACCTCCCAGTCCATCTTCTGTCAAGTGGTGCAGTGGCAGGGCCGAGAAGACTAAATTCAAGCATCCTGGAAGGCCTTGGGGTGTGAAGGGCCCCAGGCAGCACATGAGGCTTTGAGAGGTGCCCCTGCCTTGTGCCAAGCAGGCTCCTTCGCTGCTCTGCACACTGTGTCTTGAGCAGGCTCTGGAACCCGTCTTTCTACCATCAGAGTGATACATGGGCTGGATGTCAAGGAAGATGGAGTGTGTTCCTCCAGGCCACAGCCCTGGGCCTCTGTGACAACCCCTTTGAGATGAAGAGACCTGGGTGGGGAGCCTGCGGCGGGGACGGTGGGGACATCTTCAGTGCTCTGGCGTGGGTTCATTCCTCAGCATGCTCCTGCAGCCACCCCGAGCTGAGGACGAGGCCCAGGTCCACAGTGGCTTGGGAAGTGCTCCCAGCAGAGCGAGGAGAGCTGGGCTTGAGTGCTGTCTGCCCTGTGTCCTGCGGCGAGGCTAATCACCTTCTGTTTCTGGGTCTTGAATCCCTTTTACAGTATGGGGGCTGGATGCTCTTTGAGCTTCCTCCTGGCTTCCATCCTGGAAACCGACACCCCCTTGTTTGCAGTTATGTGACTTGGTCAAATCGTGTAACCTCTTGAGCCTCAATTTCATTCTGTGTGAATGAAACAGACAGTGAAAGCCCTGAAGATTAGATTTTTGATAGAAGAATTGTAATAGCAGTGACCCTACAGCCCTTTACCATTTGCAAGGTGCTTTCAGACAAAATATCCCACTGGTCCCTCCCAACAATTCCGCCACCAAAGGTGGTGCTACTTTCATCCCCAGCTTACAGTCTGAGGAACGGAGGCCCAGCTACGGGGGCAGGTGTGGAGGTGGGCCTCACTTCTAGGTCTGAGCCTCTGGATGAAGGGCAAGATCCCTGCAGCTAAGGACGAGCGAGTGGTGGCACAGAATGTCCAGCTTGCCGGTCTTTCTTTCCCAGCCTGGGGCATCTCTGTGAAGGCCGATGAGTGGCAGCCCCTCCCCAGGTGCTAGTGCCAGGCGGCGGAGAGCTGCTTCTGACAGCTGTGCAGATAATCGTCACTTCTCCATCGCTGCTAATAGCATGTTTAGCTTGCCAACTCCTCTGTTCGCTTGGTGCCTCCCACGGGCCCAGAGCTTGGAGTTTCTTCACTGCCTGGGGTGGGGCAGGCTGGCAGAGGGGCATCTCTGCTCCCTGTCCCTGGCTGCAGCCAGCAGCTCCACCCAGGGCCCTGCACCTGGTAGGCGACTGCAATTCCATGCCTTGGCTCCCACCACCCCAGGGAAGTCCGTCTGGGCTCTGGAAGAGCAGAAACGGCCTCCTGCAAATCTCCTTACCCGACACAGGACCAACTGTGGTAAGGCTCTGGTCCAAGGGGCTTTCTCCAACTCTCTGGACCACAGGGAGCCGGCAGGATGGGGCCAGTCCACCTTCAGATTACACCTTTACCTCTGACTCAGATGCCCTTGCCTCCCAGGCCACCATATGATGTCTCCTGTTTGCAGATCTGGCCATGCTGGGGCCAGGATGGACCCCCAGCCGCTCAGTGGTGACCCTTCTGAATTTGTTAGGTTAGCAGAAAACTCAGCTCACACTCTTGGGCACTGCTCCTCCCCTGGTTCATCCACAAACCCCAAAGGTTCATGGGATTCCTAAAACCTGCCTGCCAAATTTCCCTGCTGTGGGGAGAAGACCCTGTGGTCTGGCAGGACCCACTGCCCTTGGCTAGGCACCCCTCACTTTGATCCTGCGTCTGGCTCCTTCCTTAGGAGCCTGCAGACCTCTGTGGGGCCACTCCCTGGTGACCCACCCAGCCCAGGCAGGATGGGCCCCAGAGTGGACAACACTCGGTTCTGTCCATCTCCCTGCCTTGGGGAAGTACTTGCCTGTGTTTTTGATTCACCTTTGACCCTGTGGCGCACTTCTGGAATGTTCCCTCCATGAGGGCAGGGACTTGGTCCTGTTCACAGGGGTCTCTCTGGCACCTCGAGCAGCTGCGTAGCCCAGATGGGGTGCTCAGTCATCCTCTGCTGCCTGAACAAATATGTGCAAGTTTGTCCTATCACTGCCCTTAACATTATTTTATGAGTAATTTTACAAGTTTACCATTTTTCTTGGATGTATAATAAATATCCCATCTTATTGACCCACAGTTCCCCCTCCCGCAACTTGCAAAGTATTTTGGCTGACTCGACTTTTTTACTATGATAAATAATGTTGCTATAAACAGTTGTGCACGTATAGCTATTTTTCCCCTTGCAATTATATTTTTGGGAGGAATTCCAAACAGTGGAATCAGCGGGTCAAAGAGCATGGTATATTTATGGTCCTGGATGTGCTGGGACTGCCTGATTCTCAGCCCCCAGGCCAACCCTATTTTCCCTGAGGTCTAGCTCTGGGTGAACACCCACGAAAGTGTCTGTCTGCCCGAGGCTACCCCGGCCTCTGTCTGGCTCCTGTGGTCGTGGAGCGGACCTCATGGCGCGGGAGCTGGAGACGGGTGTGGGAGTTTAAGGAGGGGCAGGAGGAGGCAGCTGTGGGAGCCGTGGAGACAGCTTCATGGAGCCAGGATCCCTGTTCCGGGAGGGTGGTAGGACCCCCTCTTCTCCCAGAGCCCTGGCCTTCTCTTGGGTGGCTCTCCTGTCCCGGAGCCACCCCACCCCCTGCAGCTAAGCCTCCACCCCCAGTCTCTGCGAGGGGACAGTGCCCCCCGCAGACAGGTGTGTTTGGGGAAGGGAGGGGACCCAGTGCCTCCGCCTACTCCGGGCTTTCTCCTGTGGGCCCTGGTGTGGTGTCACGTGGGGGAGAAGTGCCTGTGGAAGCTAGCTGCTGAGCAGAAGGTCTTTATCACTGCAGAAAATGCACCTGAGATCTGCTGGACTTCCGCCTCTATCCGCTGGCTCTGCCCCTCCTCAGCTCCTGGAGCCCCCTTTCCCCACCATTAGCTCCAGGCCTGTGGGCCTGGATGGTCTAAGGAGAGAGACCCACGTCGGCCCCTCGGGGGATCTTCCAGATCCTGGCTCCTACGGGAGGGCAGGGTATCAAGGGTGGCCACTCACTAGGCAAATCTTCCCATCTTGGGGAGACTTACTCTCTGTCTGGGGATGCCCACATTTTATGGGGACCCCAAGGCTTTCCCCTGCCATGGGGTAGTGTCTGGGAGGCGGGCCCTGCTGTCCCTAAGGGACAGTGAGCCCTGGCCCAAGCAGTGCCCTGTGGCTGAGGCCTGAGCGGCATGGGCGTGGCTCGTGCTGGCAGGGAGGAATGGAACTCCCCGTGTCCCGAGGCTCTCCCTTGGAGCAGGCTCTCTCTGTACCTCCTGCCCTGTCCCGTCCAGCTTGCAGGTCCCTCGGGGCAGGAAGTTCTGGGAAGCAGTGCAGAAAGAGCACTGGACTTGGGCGTTCTCATCCAGTCTCTGCCACCAATGGGCTGTGGGATCCAGCCTCTACCTCAGTCCTCAGCAGGACGTTTGCCTGTGGCCTTGTGCAGTGCCTGTGGCCTCGGCAGGGTGGCTGAGGGTGGCTGAAACTCAGGTTGTGGGAGGATCTGGAAGGAGCCTGGCTCCTGTCTCCCCATGTCCATGTCAGCCCTTGGCCTGACACTTGGAGACCCTCAGGGGTGGGGGTGTCACCCCCCTTCCTGTAGCCTCCACATCCGCCTCCCATGCCCCACTCTGCTTTTCTGCAGGCTGGTGCAGGAGATAATGGCTGTGGGGCGTGTGGGTGCAGGTAGGGGGGGCCTGCGTGGGTTGTGCGATTTTCCCGGACAGGCAGGCGTGAGAGGGAGAGGAAATTATTCTGTCTGAAATCTCAGAGATGAGTCCTTGAGAGCTGGCAGAGCGACTGCTTTGCGTCTGGGTGGGGAGGCACGAAACAGGGTGGGCTATTTGCAGGGACAAGAGCAATGCAGGGCAGGCGAGTCCTCAGGGAGAATCCCAAGAAGACCACAGCACAGGGATAAGTCCTCATATTTCCCACGTGTCACCTGGACAAAGAGCCGGGATGCCCCCATAACAGCCGGTCCTCAGAGAATCCAGAGGGCTCGCTGGGGATGCAGACGTTATAACACCGTTTACAGATAAGGAAATGCAGGCTCTGGAAGGGTTCACTGGCCTGCCTAGGTCACAGAGCCAGCCCCTTAGCGATAGAGCCAGAGCCTGAACCCAGGTCTCCGGATCCCGACTGCACATCTTCCTCCTCAATGACCACAGGGAGGTGATGTCTCTGAAAACAAAGCCAGGGAGAGCCACCAAGGCAGACAGGGGCCGCAGTTTTGTTCAGGTAGAAAATGCCAAAGGTGCCACACTCCCACCTCACCCCCACCCAGCCGTCACCCTCAAAAGTGTATCTTTCATGCTAGAGGAGGAGAGGGGTTGAACTGGGACGACAACTTCCCTACTGTGACTCTGAGGCCCAGAGGCTGGGCTTGGCAACTTTCTGGAATTCACAGAGAGCCTCCTGCGGGACTTCTACACCTCTGCCGTGATATTTTTTATGTATTTATTGCCACAGAAAAGGAGCCAGATAGCAGCAGCTAGAAACCGAACCCTCCACGGAATCTTTCCCTCCTTCCCTGGCAACATTCAGCTGCACCGTGGGAAGTGCTGCAGCGATGGGCCAGGTGAAACGGAGTGGGCAGGGGCTCTTGGTGAGGTGGCATTACGGTAGTCATCGGGGCTGTTCACAGATGTTTACGCCAGGCGCATGGTGGGAGCTGACGTCTCCATCCACTTCAATTCAAGCATGGCCATGTGAGTGGCTCTTCCCAACAAAATGTGGGTGGAAGTGGGTGGAATGTCACTTTCAGGCAGAAGCCTTAGGAGCCCGTGTGTGGGCCTGCATGTTCTCTGTCCCTGTCTCTGAGATCCTGGACACACCTGTTGAGATGAAACCTGTCAGATTGGGTCACCGAGTGACTGGGATGCCCGGAGCCCTCCTGCTGACTCAGCGGACATACTGCATATGTCGGAAATAACTTCACACTTTTCAGCCACTGAAACAGTGGGCTACTTGTGGCTGGGCGCGGTGGCTCACGCCTGTAATCCCAGCACTTTGGGAGGCCGAGACGGGCGGATCACGAGGTCAGGAGATCGAGACCATCCTGGTTAACATGGTGAAACCCCGTCTCTACTAAAAAATACAAAAAACTAGCCGGGCGAGGTGGCGGGCGCCTGTAGTCCCAGCTACTCGGGAGGCTGAGGCAGGAGAATGGCGTGAACCCGGGAGGCGGAGCTTGCAGTGAGCTGAGATCCGGCCACTGCACTCCAGCCTGGGCGGCAGAGCGAGACTCCGTCTCAAAAAAAAAAAAAAAAAAAAAAAAAACAGTGGGCTACTTGTTACCCACATAACCCGGCCTGTCAGGCTCCATGCAGTCACCAATCTGGCCAGTAAGATCCCTGCCCAGGACTGTAGAAATAGGACCTACACCTCTCTAGAAGGCTGGGCTCGCAAGGTGTAAACCTGGCTGCTGTGTTTTGCACTGTGGGATTGTGGAAGCAGAGAGATCATTTTTCAAAGACAGAGAAGGACGTGTTCTGCGTGCATCTGATCGAAGAGACGCCCTGAACAGGCTAAGTGTGAGCGACAAGGCTGTTTATTCACTCGGGTGGGAGCGGGCTGAGTCCGAAAAGAGAGTCAGTGGAGGCTGGTGGGAGTGGAGTTCGTTTTATAGGTTTGGAGTAGGTAGTGGGAAGTTACAGTTAGGGGCAATTTTTTTTCGGGCAGGGGAAGAATGTCACAAGGAGCATAGTCACGAGGTGGGGAGAGGTCACAAGGCATGATATCACAAGGTGGATTGATGAGTTAGGGTGGGGCAGGGACAGACCACGGTGGTGGAATGTCGCCAGGTCGGCTAATCAGTTAAGGCAGGAACTAGCTGTTTCTTCTTCTTTAGTAGTTCTCCTGTTGCTCCAGGCCTTGTGACTCCAGGAGGCCTATACATGTGGGTCACGGGGGTCACAATGGCTTGACCATGGTGCAGCCTGTTCAGAGGACCTTACGGGAAGCAGGCACAGAGTGAGAGGTGCACAGCCCTCCCCAGGATTCTCTCTGCTGCCTAAGGTCTGGATGCATAAAAATCCTTGTGTCCCAGGAAACTCTTCCCCTTTTCTTATACAAGCTGGGTTGGTTTAGGTTGCATTCAACCACACGTCTTAATATAGAGTAAAAGGGGACGTGGGAGACACCTCCATCTTACAGATGAGGCAGTGAGGCTCAGAGTGGCCAAGCGCCTTGTTCAGGGTCATAGGGCCATTGAGGACTAAGGCTCGCCTGCTCCCTTTCTAGTGAAATAATCCAAACAATAAAGACCCATTGTGAGTCCTCCCTCACCCTCTCCCTCTCCCATCCCACTCTCTAGAAGTAGCCGCTCTTAAGAGTTCGGTGGGCTTTGTATCAGACCTTTTAGAAAAGGTGTTTATCATCACATGTACACAACATTCATAAATTTTTACTGGAAAATGGGATATTGACCTCATTTTTCTGAAATTCACTTTTTTCACTCTTCGGATTGTTGGCATTGCCAAATTCTATCTGTGCCTGGTGAATCTGGTGATGTGTCTGGGAGGGAAGTGGTGAACAAAGTCAGGGCCACCTTGAGCCCTTGTGCGTCCAGACTCAAAGGACTGAGGTCAGAAATCCTCTGGGCAGGGCTGAGACTTAGTGTCAGGGTGGAGCCTTCCAGGAAGTGGTGCAGCCCCTCCAGGCAGCCGACCCCTCCGGCCAGCTCTGACCTAGAGGAGTTCAGCCGACCCCTCTGGCCAGCTGACCTGCAGGAGTTCCGCCTTTGGTTTCAGTAAAATCTGCACCCCCCCTCCCCTCCCCCCACCCCCGTGGAATCCTCCCACTGGCCTAGTACCTCCCCCTTAACTTCTGGGGCAAATTGCCTTAAGTGCCTTCCTTCCTCCCACAGTGGGCAGGAGAGAGGCTGTTAGCTGCGGGGTAGGGAGTGTAGCCCCGGATTCTCACCTGGCAACCCCAGTAACGAGCACTGCAGAGGCAGCCACAGACACCTTTATTGATCAGGAAGAAGTCAGGAGCCCAAAGGTAGAGAACCAAGGGCTGTGGGCCTGGAGAGAACCCAGGGAAGCCTAGCCAGCCAGAGGCAGGCAAGCAGTTAAAGGAGGGGGTGGAGTTTTCAATTAACAGCTTCTCTGCTAGAAGCAGGTAATTATAGGATTAGCAAGGCTGTTAGCAAGGCTGCTTGCTGCCAGTGAGGAACCTGGCAGGTGCTGCCTTGGGCGAGGAGGACCAGGCTCCAGATTCCATGGGATGGAAAGGACTCTTTGAACTGGGGATCCTGAGGGCAGCTGAGAGCCATGGGACTCAGCAGGGACACAGTGAGCAGGCTAGAAGGGCGGGAGGCAGGCCAGAGGGGCTGGGGCAGTATAAACCCACTGTCCCCTGGCCTCACAGGGCCTCTGGTTTGCAGAGCCCTCTTTGCCTGGGATGGGCTAAGGAGGCAGTATATGAGAATATCTGGGGGTCATGGTGTTGACACCCCTGGAATTTGCACATTACCACACAGCCCACATTTTCACAGTGGTTTGGCGGGGAAGCTGCATAAGGCGGGGCTTGCAGCAAGGACTTTGACATTAGATACGCTTCAGTTAAGCCTCGCTCCCACTTCCCAGTCTAGGGGACTGGGGGATCCTCAGACAGCCCAGATGCTCCTCAGACTTCTAAGCACCTTTCTAGTTGGGAGGATCATGCCAAATTCTAAAGGAGCCAGTATGCACCTCCATGTGTGTCTTCCCCTGCCAGGGAGTTGGCAGAGGCCACTGTTCCAGAGAGCGGAGCCTCAATCAGCCTGAATCCCTGAGTGACCTGCATGGAGCAGATTCCCTCACCAACCCCCATGAGTGGGAGTGAGAGGTAAACTACTGTGTTAGGAAATGTTTAGAACTGTGTGTTATAGCAGCATAACCAAGCCTACCCTGACTATTACACAGGGTCAACCTCACCTTTGTAAAATGGGTAAGAATGATACCACCTGGAATGATTATTGTGAGGTCTAGTGAGAGGATATATGACTTGGCTGAAGGTTACACTTAGCTCCTGGACCCCCCACCTTCTCCAAAAGCAAGGAATGTTGCCATGGACCAAGATTCAAGGCCAGGGGCATTTGATTGGCCACTTCTAGCAGAAGGAACTCCTGTAATGCTTAGCAAAGTGTTTAAGGGTTGAACACATATGGGGAGAGAATGGTGGAGACCTGGGCTGTGCCCTTTGGAAAGGCTTGACCAGCTCCCTCTGTCTGGCTTCTCCAGTTCTCTTTTGTCCCCAGTGTGGGGAGAGAGGGTGGGGGCTGCTACCCCCACTCTTGCTGGCTGGAGCCGTGAGCATTGCTTGCTGTGTTGCAGGGCTCTGGGAGGGCTTCTCTTGGTTCTCGAAGGCCCCAGGCCATAAGTGACTCTTGTGGCCCCATCAGCAGCACAACTTTCCCTCTGCCCCCCTCTCCCATAGCAGCCCCCAGCATTGCCTCCTCTCCTGGCACACCTGTACTCCACCACCTTCCATCATAAGCCTCCAGCCTGTCCGCTGAGCTGGTCCTACTTCCCTCCATTTGGGAGAAGCCGTGGAAGCTGCTGACTGTTCTCCTCCCCCTCGTTTTTCAGCCTGTTCCCCACTGTTCACGTTTGGTCTGCAACATCAAACCCATTTCTTTTTCAGCTGATCTCATTTCTCCTGGAGTTTCTGATGCTCTGAATCCAAAGCCCAAGCAACCGTATTCTTTGCACTCTCCAAATACGAAGCCCTCTCACCCTGGCTCAGCAGTTGGCTCCCTGCTCTGAGCCAGCTCACCTGATCCTTTAGAGAAAGAATGTTCCAAGCACAGGCTTTAAAAATGTCCCTCCTACTCTGTGCATATTCTAATATTAGTGGACTCGTCCCCACTTAAGAAGATGCCATTTCCCCCACAAAGCTGGCAGCCTTAATGCCCTTCTCCAGCGCCCATTCTGCCCACCTTGGCTGAGGTCACCGCTCTGGGCTTTGAAATGCACAAACACAATCAGAGGCCAACTCCTGTCATTTGAGGATCCCTGATCAGAAAAGAGCTTGATATAAGCAGGGTGTGTGTATGGAAACAAAAAATTAGAAAAAAGAGAGAAATAAAACTGGACACACAGATCAGCATGGGTTAGTGGTTTCCTTGTCACTGTCACAAACAGACCCTTGTTCTGGTTCATGCCGGCCACTGCCACCCTTACAACCAGAGGTACAATCACTAGGCCTGTGCCATCCAGGGCAGCAGCCACTGACCACGTGTGCTTGATGAGCACTGAAAAGGAGCTCAGAAATGCTGAGATGTGCTGTGAGTGTGAAATACACACTGAATTCTAAAGAATGGGGATTAAAAAGAATGGGAAACACCTTATTGATATTTTGTATATTGATGAGACACTGAAATGATAGTATTTTGAATATATTGGGTTAAAACATATTATTGAAATTAATCTTTCTTTTCTTTCTTTTTTCTCTCTTACTTTCTTTTCTTGACATGGAGCCTCGCTGTGTTGCCCAGGCTGGCGTGCAGTGGTGCAATCTTGGCTCACTACAACCTCTGCCTCCCAGATTCAAGTGATTCTCCTGCCTCAGCCTCCTGAGCAGCTGGGATTACAGGCACCCGCCACAACTCTTGGCTAATTTTTGTATTTTTAGTAGAGACATGGTTTCACTGTATTGGCCAGACTGGTCTCAAATTCCCAACCTCAAGTCATCCACTCACCTCGGCCTCTCAAACTGCTGGTATTACAGGCATGAGCCACCGCACCCAGCCTCTTTTTCTTTCTTAATGTGGCCACTAGAATACTTAAGATCCCCACTGCAGTGCACGTTGTATTTCTGTCACACACTGTTGCACTGGGCACCGCTCTGTCACTCCTGCCATGCAGTGCCCTGCCCTTGGAATGCCGTCTTTGTTTCTTACTGCTGCTGTAGCAAATTACCACCAGCTCAGTGGCTCAGAACACACATTTATGATTTTGCAGTTCTGGAGGTGAGACTCTGACCTGGGTGTCACTGGGCCGCAGCCAAGGTGTCATCGGGGCTGCGTGCCTTTCTGGAGACTGTGGAGAAGAATCTGTTTCTGTGCTTCTCTGAGCTGCCCACTTGCCCTGGCTCACAGCCCCCTTCCATTTCCAAAGCCAGCAATTGTTGCGAGACTTTCTCATACGGTGCACTCTCACGCGGACTCGCCTACCTCCCTCTTGCACATCGAAAGGACGCTTGTGATTGCACGGAGCCCACCTGAATAATTCAGGATAATCTCCTGACATTGAGGTCAGCTGATTAGTAACCTTAATCCCATGTGGGCCCTTAACTTCTCCTTGCCATGTAACCTAACATATTCATGGGTTCTGGAAATGAGGACTTGTACATCTTCGCAGCCCCTCTTCAGGTGCCCACATACCAGTGCCCCGTGCACCTGTTTTCTTGTTCTCTGCAAACTGGCCAGGTCTTGGAAATGACTGGTGTGGGGACACTTGCTTCATTTTCTCCCTTTTCTTGATTATAGTCCAGAGATCTGCTGGGGGATGGTGTGACCCCAAAGAAGCCGATTTCCTCCTTGAAGGTGGTGAGAAGGGAGAATGTGACTTGACCAAGCCAATTAGCAAACTACCTTCCCTCCCAACAGGAGTTGATTTGTTCAGGAGGGGGTATGTGAGAAAAGCTGGGCCACTCAGAGCCCATCTAAAGACTTCACTGAAATGCTGACAGAAAGCAGCCATTTGTGCCACAGGGGGAAAGCCAGCCTCAAATGAAACTGTCTTACAAAGAAATACAGATGAATGACTTGTAGAGAAATGGAAACAGAAACAAAATGAAACTTGCAGAGAAAATATTGCAAGTAAATGTTGAACCTCTGGATTGAACCATGCCTGAGTCCCTCCTGGTTCTGGCTTTTCAGTGAGGTGGGTCCACACATTCTCTTTTTTGGTCAAACCATTTGAATGGGATTTTCTGCTATTTGCAAAATAAAGATTTGCAATGATCAGACAGGAGTTAAAGCCGTATTTGATCTGGACACAGGAGAGTACCTAAAGCCTGTCCTCACCCAGCTGTCTCTTCCCACTGGTCTTTGAGGCAGGTCCTAAAGAAATGCCCTGTCTCTCCTTCCCCCAGATCTCCAAGAGGACCCTCCTGCCTCTGCTTCTCTTTCTTCCCTGGAGTCAATGTTGAGGTGTGCTGGCCAGCCTCATCCAGCCCCTCTTTTCCGGGAACTTCTCTAACTCTGTGGCTGGATTGACTGGACAAGAGACAGACACCAGAGTGAGCTGGATCATCAGACAGTCTCTCCTAGGAATGTGAAATACGAATTCAGAGAGGCCGGCAGCCCATTGTCCATGGGAATGCAGAAGCTGTGGGGCTGAGAAACCCCTTTCCATCCAGAGGGAAAGAAGGTACAGTGGGTGAGGGGAGAACAGCAGAGGCAGGCAACCCTGGGGCCAGGGGAGCCAGAAGGAGCAGTTGCCTCTGTCTCCCAGGGCTTGCTAGCATGAGGTCAGGTCCTTCCTGAGGTCTGACTGCTCCTTGTGCCCATTGGGTGTGAAATAAATCAATTATCACCTGCCCTTTTTCCCTAAAGATGAGTTGAATCAATTTCTATCACTTGACATCAGAAGAGCCTTGAATAAGCCACCCTTCCCATTCCCATGCTTGCCCTAGGACCCACTGCCCCAGATGCGGAGAAGGTCAAGAGAACACCCAGCCTTCAGGGACCCTCATGGAGGCAGTTCTCTTCCCCCACTTTGTGCCAAGCAGGAGAGGCTGCTGAGGCTGCAGCAATGACCTGGGGTTACTGAAGGCAGCAGGAAGCAGTGTGGGGTTGAGTCCCAGGTCTCTTGACTCCACACCTGGTGACCCATGCAGCTAGCTGTCCAGCCCACAGCCATTCTCCCCTTCCTCTCCCTCAAAGCCAAAAGTGGTTGCACAACACAGTATAGCCCAAGACAGGCATCCTCAGAGTGGGGCTTCCACGACAGCTACTGCTTTCCTGTTGGACCTGGTGGCTCTTCCCTGTACCTTTCCCCTTCCCTACATTCCTCCCTGGGGCATGAAACTCTGCCTGAAGGTGTAGCAGCAGGTATTTGTGACCCTAAGGATGAAGGCACCTGCTGAGGGTGTCAAAGTAGGGAGCTGGAAGGACCCTGGTCCCCTATAGCCTCACCCCAACAGCAGCAGTGGGACCATGATGGGTCCTGGCCTTTGGGTTTCTCATTACTCATGGAAAAGAAAGACCCCAAACCATGTTTGCTTAAGACCTTCTTGTCATGTTTCTGAGTCTTTGTTATTTGCAATTATGACTGATCCAATCCTATGTCCTCTGGGAATTTGGGTGATGGGTGGAGTTTTCTGGTGAGAAGGAGAAGGGTTCAGGGACTCTCTAATTTCATCATTTTGCCCAGGGTCCAGTTTCCTCTCAAGTTTGCAAGGACACATGGAAGGTCAGCAGAAACTTGGCCATCTCAGTGTCCTGGTGGGTTAATTTTACGAGGATTTCTCATCACAGAGATGGGAACCCAAAGGAGAATGGCCGCCATTGGAGCCTTTCCTCTCCCTCCACTGCTCAAAACAACTGAGCCTGGGCTGTAAGCTCACTGAACAGGAGTTAATTTTACTCATGTAACAAACCTATGTGGTCCCAGGATAGTCTCACAGCCCAGTAAAGGCAAAGCATGAGGTTGGCAAGTCTGAGATGTTCTTGATTTTCACCCATTGCTGCAAGATGGCCCCTACGGCTCCAAACATCACATCCTCAATGGTGAATAAAGCTGATCTCCAACTGGGAAGGGCCTCTGTCTTCTGGTGTGGTGGAGGCTGTTGGAGCATCTGCAGGAGTGTCCGAACCCTGTGCTATTGGGGTAGTCCATGCCCTTCACGCCAGTCAGGGCTTTCCTGTTTCCTCTGTCAAATACTGGCTAAGGATAGGTCTGTGATGCAATTCTGGCCAGTGAGGCATGATGATAGAGCTGCTGGGTGAAATTCTGGGAAAAGTTCCCTTACTCTTTAAAAGATGGATCCAGGAAGAGAGAGCTTCCTCTGCTGGATGTTGTCATATCTGGAGGTGGTGCCTGGAACTGCGGCAGCTGGCTTGTGATTATGAGGAAAGCTGGCCTGAAAACAGACTGTCCCATTGAAGAGGGCAGCATGAAAAGGTGGAATAAACCTGGGTCCCGGTTGGGTCGCTGTGGCACTGATCTAACCAGCCCTGAGCTGTCCTACCTCTGCACTGCTTGGCACAGGAGACACATCTTCACTGTTTTAAGACCCTTTGAGTTGGGTTTTCTGTTTCTCGCAGCTGAAGGCACTCTAACCAATCCACTCATTTCCCTCTGTTCGACTTCCTGCTCCAGAGAGACAGGCACAGACCAGTACCGGGCAGCCCCACTATGGGGAAAAGAACAGTGCTTATTCTTTGCCGGCACAGTGGGAGCTCTGCCTCCTGCGGCAGGCTGGTGATTCCAAAACCACACTGCCTGCCACTGCCATAAAGAGGCCAAGACTGTGTTCAAAACCCCAGGCAGCAGGAAGAGTGGTTTGGGGGAGGTGTTGTGGGAGTGCATAAAGGAAGGCCATTCCCTGACCCTCAGAACCCACAATGCCCTCAGCCCACACAGCCCTATCCAGCCCAGCATCGCCCCCAGTGCCTGTGGAGACAATGACAGCAGCCACACACTGGCTGCTCCTGCGCCGGGCAGGGCAGGAAGGCTGGCGGTTAAGTGCTAGAGAACCCCCAGTCCCTGGGGCTGGCCGGAAAGGGTTTCTGTAGAGACAGTGTGGACATTCTGTCCTCTGCAGGCCTCCTGGTGGAGGATGAAAACAGGCCGGCTCAGTACTTTTTTGGCAACCGATTATATAGATTTGCATCCACATGAGCTCCCTCTTGCAATGATCCAGGCCCCCACGAGGGCTCTCCCCACAGTCATTTGTGTTGAGAACACGCTGAGCCCTTGAGCCTCCTTTCTCTCTGGGAAAGCGACTTTTTGGCCGTGAGAGGGACCTAGAGGGAGGCACTTCTGGAGGCATTTTCTTTCTAGGAGGAAATGCTCCAGGGCTCTCCTCCATCCACCGCTAGCCGCCATGTTGAGGGAGTGGCAGCGAAGGTCATGCCTGAGCTGGGCAGCCATGGAACCTCACTTCCTGCTTCTCCAGCTTCATTCCCAAAGATGTCCCTCCACGAGCTTGTGCTCATGCCATGCCTATGCTGGATGACCTTGCTGTCTGCAGGTGATGTGACCCGGGCCTGGCCCTGGGGATTAGTTCAGACATGTCACTCTTTCTGGCCAAAGGCTTTTGGGGCCCTGGGGCTTTTGAGGAAACCTCTGAGAAAGGGAGATCCACAGTTCTGGTTTCCTTGCTGAGAGAACACGCCCGGCCCTGCTGGGAACCATCCTTCCCACCCAAGGGAGTCAGCCTGGACTTTTTAGTCACTGGAGTCAACACATTCTCTTTGTAAAAAGAAAAAATCAATTTGAGCTGGGCTTTCTGTGGCTCACACGGGAAACTCATGAGTAATATAAATGCAGATGTCCCTCTTAGGCCAAATTAATCTCTCCTTTATTGCTCTCTCTGTACCACACACACTTGCTTCATTGGCATTTACTCTTTCCCCACCTGCATAGGTGACCTCACCCCCGCTGCACAAAGGCCCGGACATCGCTGCCTCTGCAGCCACCCCGGATCCAGGAGCCATTAATTTTACTCTCAAGTTGAGCTAAACTCCTCAGTGAATTATCATTAGTCCAATAAAACAGCTGTTTTATGTATTCTTTTCTCTCCACACTCACTCCCATTCCCTTCCCCTGCATGGGCAACACACTCCCCAGAGTCCTGTGCTTTTCAAATGCTCTTGCAAAAGATACTGTCCTTATGCGTTTAATTTCTGCAAATGGTCATGTTTGGGTTCCCAAGTTGCTTCCTCCTTTTTAAACTCAGCCCCGTGTTCAGGCCCATCCTTGTGGCTATGTGTGCATTTCATCTCTCCTTGCGGCTGCATAATTCTCCATGGTGTGGACCATTCCCATTTTGCCTCCCCATTCTCCATTCTCCCCAGGGTAGACCCCTAGGGTGCCTCCCACAGCCCCCATCCCCACACTACCACAAAGAACCCTGCAGTGGACGTCTTCGTGTGTATGTTCGATGAATCTGTGTCACTTATCTTTTACATCTCTACCTGGAAGTGGTATAGCAGGGGTGGAAGGGATGCATGCTATTGACCAAAATCCCTCCACAATGGTGGCTCTGGTCTACACTCCACAAGCAGTGCCCTTACTGACTTCCCCACTTTCCCACCCAACATAAACCTTTTTTTTTTTTTTTTTTTTTTTGAGACAGGGTCTCACTTGTTGCCCTGGCTATTTACAGGTGCAATCATAGCTCACTGCAGCCCCAAACTCCTGGGCTCACAGGATCCTCTCACCTGAGCCTCCTGAGTAGCTGGGATGACAGGCATGTATCTCTGTGCCCAGCTCCAATGCTTGTCTTTTCCCAGCTAAGTTTTGCCTAATAGACTGCATTTGTTTTCTACGGCTGCAGAACGAGTTAACACAAATTGTGTGGCTTAAAACACCATGTACTTTTCATCTCCCATTTTCTGTGGGCCAGGATTCTGCCTTCGGTGTAGCTGGGTCCTCTGCTCAGACTGTAATCAGGTGTTGGCCAGGCTGCATTCTCATCAGAGGCTCCCCCGGGGAAAGACTGATTCCAGGCTGCCTCAGGTCGCTGGCGGACTTCATCTCCGAGTGGTTGTAGAACTCAAGGAGACTTGCTTCTTCAAGGTCAGCAGGAGAGAGTCTCATACCTTTACATCCTTTTTTAAAGGGCTCACCTGATTGGATGCACCCTGGATGATGTCCTTTTTTATTAACTTAATGTCAACTGATCAGGGACTTGAAGTACATTGGCAAATTCCTTTCCCCTCTTCCACATGGCACTTCATCACTTTTGTTAGACTCTATTGATTAGAAGCACACTTACCAGGAGAGTGTTACAGAAGGGCTTGCCTATTGGGGTTCAGTTGAGAATTTTGCCTACTGAGCGTGTAAGGTTGTATCTGGTTCAAATTGTAGTAAAGCACACATAAGGTAAAATTTCCCATCTTAACCATTCGTAATTGTACACTTTAGTGGTATCAAATACATTCACATTGTTGTGCAACCATTACCATCATCCATCTCAAGAACTCTACTTTTGTGAACTGAAACACTGTGTCCAATTAGATACTAACCTCCCATTCTGTTTTTGCCCAGCCCTTGGCAATCATTCTGTTTTCTATTTCTATGAATTTGATTATTCTAGGTATCACATGTAAGTGGAATCCTGTCTTTTTGTGCCTGGCTTATTCCACCTAGCATAAAGCCCTCAAGGTTCATCCCCAGTGTAGCCTGTCACAGAATTCTCTCCCTTTTTAAGGCCGAATCATGTTTCATTGCATGTATAGACCACGCTTTGCTCACACATTCGTCCATTGGACACTTGCTTCCATCTTTTGGTTCCTGTAAATGCTGCTGCTATGAACTTGGATACAGAATATCTCTTTGACAGCCTGCTTTCAATCCTTTTGGGAATACGTCCAGAAGTGGAAATTCTTGGTCATATGGTAATTCTATTTGAATTTTTTTTAGGAATGGCCATGTTGTTGTCCACAGTGGCTGCACCATTTTACATACCCACCGGCAGTGCACAAGGGTCTAATGTCTCACTCCTCACCAACACTCGGTATTTTTGAGTTTTCTTGATAGTAGCTGTTCTAGTGGGTATGAAGTGCTATCTCACGGTAGTTTTCGTCTGCATTTCCCTTATTCTGGGTGATGCTCAGCACCTTTTTGTGTGCTCACTGACGATCTGTATATCTTTTTTGGAGAACTACTTCCTTATATATCTTATTGTTATAATGTGTATTTCTGTACTAATGATCTTGGCCACCTCCTCATACGCTTCCTGGCTTTTGGGGTTTCCTCTCCCAAAAACTGCCTGCTTGTGTCCTTTGTCCATTTATTTTTCTTGTTAATTTTCAGGAGTTCCTTGTATATTGAGGCTACTAATCTCTTGTCAGTATTAGACTACACATAACTTCTCTCGTTTTGCCATGTGTCATTTGGAACAGATCTATTTGATTTTAACATCATGAAATCACCTCCCTTTTTTCTGCCTTATGGTTTCTGCTTTGAAATTTTGTCTAAGAAATCTTTTACTCCCTTTGGGATGTTCCCCTATGTGTTTTGTTTTCTAACATGTTATAATCTGGCCATTCACGATGGTCAATGTGAGAAACGATCCCATATAAGCTGGATGCTCAGATCATAGATTAAAGAATCAATGAATGATTCTTGGATTAAAGAATCAATGAGTCGCTTCCAAGATAGCCAAACGGGAACAGCTCCGGTCTGTAGCTCCCAGCAAGATCGATGAGAAGATGGGTGATTTCTGCATTTCCAACTGAGGTACGTTGTTCACCTCACTGGGACTGGTCGGACAGTGGGTGCATCCCATGGAGGCAAGCTGAAGCAGTGCAGGGCATCGTCTCACCTGCGAAGTGCAAGGGGCAGGGGGATTTCCCTATTCTAGCCAAGGGGAGCTGTGACAGACTGTACCTGGAAAAATGGTACAATCCCACCAAAATACTGCACTTTTCCCATGGTCTTAGCAACCAGCAGACCAGAAGATTCCCTTCTGTGCCTGGTTCAGTGGGTCCCATGCCCATGGAGCCTTGCTCTCTGCTAGTGCAGCAGTCAGAGATCGACCTGTGAGGCTGCAGCCTGGCAGGGGCTGGGGGGCAGGGAGGGATGTCCGTCATTGCTGAGGCCTGAGTAGGTAAACAAAGCAGCCAGGAAGCTCGAACTGGGCAGAGCCCACTGCAGCTCAGCAAGGCCTACTGCCTCTATAGACTCCACCTGTGTGTGCAGGGCATAGCTGAACAAAAGGCAGCAGAAACTTCTGCAGACTTAAATGTCCCTGTCTGACAGCTCTGAAGACAGCAGTGGTTCTCCCAGCATGGCGTTTGAACTCTGAGAACAGACAGACTGCCTCCTCAAGTGGGTCCCTGACCCCCGTGTAGCCTGACCAGGAGACACCTCCCAGTAGGGGCCGACAGACACCTCATACAGGCGGGTGCCACTCTGGGATGGCGCTTCCAGAGGAAGGATCAGGCAGCAATATTTGCTGTTCTGCAGCCTCCCCTGGTGATACCCAGGGAAACAGGGTCTGGAGTGGACCTCCAGCAAACTCCAACAGACCTGCAACTGAGGGTCCTAACTGTTAGAAGGAAAACTAACAAACAGAAAGGAATAGCATCAACATCAACAAAAAGGACATCCACACCAAAACCCCATCTATAGGTAACCAACATCAAAGACCAAAGGTAGATAACACCACAAAGATGGGGAGGAACCAGAACAGAAAAGCTGAAAATTCCAAAAGCCAGAGCACCTCTTCTCCTCCAAAGGATTACAGCTCCTCACCAGCAATGGAACAAAACTGGACAGAGAATGACTTTAATGAGTTGACAGAAGTAAGCTTCAGAAGGTCGGTAGTAACAAACTTCTCTGAGCTAAAGAAGCATGTTCTAACCCATCGCACGGAAGCTAAAAACCTTGAAAAAAAGGTTAGACAAATGGCTAACTAGAATAAACAGTGTAGAGAAGACCATAAATGACCTGATGGAGCGGAAAACCACAGCAGGAGAACTTCATGATGCAAACACAAGCTTCAATAGCTGATTTGATAAAGTGGAAGAAGGGGTATCGGTGATTGAAGGTCAAATGAATGAAATGAAGTGAGAAGTTTAGAGAAAAAACAGTAAAAAGAAATGAATAAAGCCTCCAAGTAATATGGGACTACGTGAAAAGACCAAATCTACGTTTAATTGGTGTACCTGAAAGTAACAGGTAGAATGGAACCATGTTGGAAAACACTCTTCAGGATATTATCCAGGAGAACTTCCCCAACCTAGCAAGGCAGGCCAACATTCAAATTTAGGAAATACAGAGACCACCACAAAGATACTCCTTGAGAAGAGCAATCCCAAAACACGAAATTGTCAGATTCACCAAGGTTGAATTGAAGGAAAATATGTTAAGGGCAGCCAGAGAGAAAGGTCGGGTTATCCACAAAGGGAAGCCCGTCAGACACACAGTGGATCTTGTGGCAGAAACTCTGTAAGCCAGAAGAGAGTGGGGGCCAATATTCAACATTCTTAAAGAAAATAATTTTCAACCCAGAATTTCATGTCTAGCCAAACCAAGCTTCGTAAGTGAAGGATAAATAAAATCCTTTACAGTCAAGCAAATGCTGAGAGATTTTGTCACCACCAGGCCTGCCTTTACAAGAGCTCCTGAAGGAAGCACTAAACATGGAAAGGAACAACCGGTACCAGACACTGCAAAAACATGCCAAATTGTAAAGACCATCAATGCTAGGGAGAAACTGTATCAACTAACAAGCAAAATAACCAGCTAATATCATAATGACAGGATCAAATCCACACATAACAATATTAACCTTAAATGTAAATGGGCTAAATGCTCCAGTTAAAAGACACAGACTGGCAAATTGGATAGTCAAGACCCATCAGTGTGCTGTATTCAGGAGACCCATCTCATGTGCAGAGACACATATAGGCTCAAAATAAAGGGATGGAGGAAGATCTACCAAGCAAATGGAAAGCAAAAAAAAAAAAAAAAAAAAAAAAGCAGGGGTTGCAATCCTAGTCTCTGATAAAACAGACTTTAAGCCAACAAAAATCAAAAAAGACTAAGAAGGCCATTACATAATGGTAAAGGGATCAATTCAACAAGAAGAGCTAACTATCCTAAATATATAGGCACCCAATACAGGAGCACACAGATTCATAAAGCAAGTCCTTAGAGACCTACAAAGAGACATAGACTCCCACACAATAATAATGGGGGACTTTAACACACCATTGTCAATATTAGGCAGATCAATGAGACAGAAGGTTAACAAGGATATCCAGGAATTGAACTCAGCTTTGCACCAATCGGACCTAATAGACATCTACAGACCTCTCCACCCCAAATCAACAGAATACACATTCTTCTCAGCACCACATCACACTTACTCTAAAACTGACCACATAATTGGAAGTAAAACATTCCTCAGCAAATGTAAAAGAACAGAAATCACAACAAACCGTCTGTCAGACCACAGTGCAATCAAATTAGAACTCAGGATTAAGAAACTCACTCAAAACTGCACTACATGGAAACTGAACAACCTGCTCCTGAATGACTACTGGGTAAATAACAAAATGAAGGCAGAAATAAAGATGTTCTTTGAAACCAATGAGAACAAAGACACAACGTACCAGAATCTCTGGGACACATTTAAAGCACTGTGTTGAGGGAAATTTATAGCACTAAATGCCCACAAGAGAAAGCAGGAAGGATCTAAAATTGACACCCTAACATCACAATTAAAAGAACTAGAGAAGCAAGAGCAAATAAATTCAAACATTAGCAGAAGACAAGAAATAACTAAGATCAGAGCAGAAATGAAGGAGTTAGAGACACGAAAACCCCTTCAAAAAATCAATGAATCCAGGAGCTGATTTTTGAAAAGATCAACAAAATAGACTGTTAGCAAGACTAATAAAGAAGAAAAGAGAGAAGAATCAAATATATGCAATAAAAAATGATAAATGGGATATCACCATCAATCCCACAGAAATACAAACTACCATCAGAGAATACTATAAATACCTCTATGCAAATAAACTAGAAAATCGAGAAGAAATGGATAAATTCCTGGACACATACACCCTCCCAAGACTAAACCAGGAAGAAGTTGAATCTCCGAATAGACCAATTAACTGGTTGTGAAACAGAGGCAATAATAGCCTACAAAACAAAAAAAATCCAGGACCAGATGGATTTACAGCTGAATTCTACCAGAGGCACAAAGAGGAGCTAGTACTGTTCCTTCTGAAACTGTTCCAATCAATAGAAAAAGAGGGAATCCTCCCTAACTCATTTTATGAGGCCAGCATCATCCTGACACCAAAGCCTGGCAGAGACACAACAACAAAAAAACAGAATTTTAGATCAACATCCCTGATGAACATCGATGGAAAAATCCTCAATAAAATACTGGCAAACCGAATCCAGCAGCACATCAAAAAGCTTATCCACCACGATCAAGTTGGCTTCCTCCCTGGGATGCAAGGTTGGCTCAACATACACAAATCAATAAACATAATCCATCACATAAACAGAACCAACAACAAAAACCACATGATTATCTCAATAGATGCAGAAAAGGCCTTTGACAAAATTCAACAGCCCTTCATGCTAAACACTCTCAATAAACTAGGTATTGATGGAACATATCTCAAAATAATAAGAGCCATTTATGACAAACCCACAGCCAGTATCATACTGAATGGGCAAAAACTGGAAGCATTCTCTTTGAAAACCGGCACAAGACAAGATGCTCTCTCTCACCACTCCTATTCAACATAGTGTTGGAAGTTCTGGCCAGGGCAATCAGGCAATGAAAGAAATAAAGAGTATTCCATTAGGAAAAGAGAAAGACCGTCCCCGTTTGCAGATGACATGATTGTATATTTAGAAAACCCCATCATCTCAGCCCAAAATCTCCTTAAGCTGATAAGCAACTTTAGCAAAATCTCAGGATACAAAATCAACGTGCAAAAATCACAAGCATTCCTATACACCAATAACAGACAGAGTGCCAAATCGTAAGTGAACTCCCATTCACAATTGCTACAAAGAGAATAAAATACCTAGGAATCCAACTTACAAGGGATGTGAAGGACCTCTTCAAGGAGAACTACAAACCACTGCTCAACGAAATAAAAGAGGACACAAACAAATGGAAAAACATTCCATGCTCATGGATAGCAAGAATCAATATCGTGACAATGACCATACTGCTAAGGTAATTTATAGATTCAATGCCATCCCCATCAAGCTACCAATGACTTTCTTCACAGAATTGGAAAAAACTACTTTAAAGTTCATATGGAACCAAAACAGAGCCTGCACAGCCAAGACAATCCTAAGAAAAAAGAACAAAGCTGGAGGCATCACAATACCTGACTTCAAACTATACTACAAGGCTACAGTAACCCAAACCACATGGTACTGGTACCAAAACAGAGATATAGACCAATGGAAGAGAACAGAGGCCTCAGAAATAATACTATACATCTACAACCATCTGATCTTTGACAAACCTGACAAAAACATGTAATGGGGAAATGATTCCCTGTTTAATAAATGGTGCTGGGAAAACTGGTTAGCCATATGTAGAAAGGTGAAACTGGATCCCTTCCTTACACTGTATACAAAAATTAACTCAAGATGGATTAAAGACCTAAATGTAAGACCTAAAACCATAAAAACCCTAGAAGAAAACCTAGGCAATACCATTCAGGACATAGGCATGGGCAAGGACTGCATGACTAAAACACCAAAAGTAATGGCAACAAAAGCCAAAATAGACAAATGGGATCTAATTAAACTAAAGAGCTTCTGCACAGCAAAAGAAACTATCATCAGAGTGAACAGGCAACCTACAGAATGAGAGAAAAGTTTTGCAATCTACCCATCTGACAAAGGGCTGATATCCAGAATCTACAAAGAACTTATACAAATTTACAAGAAATAAACGACCCCACCAAAAAGTGGGCAAAGAATATGAACAGACACTTCTCAAAAGAAGACATTTACGCAGCCAACAGACACATGAAAAAATGCTCATCATCACTGGCCATCAGAGAAATGCAAATCAAAACCACAATGAGATACCATTTCATGCCAGTTAGAATGGCGATCATTAAAAAGTCAGGAAACAACAGATGCTGGAGAGGATGTGGAGAAATAGGAATGCTTTTACACTGTTGGTGGGAGCGTAAATTAGTTCACCCATTGTGGAAGACAGTGTGGCAATTTCTCAAGGATCTAGAACTAGAAATACCATTTGACACAGCGATCCTATTACTGGGTATATACCCAAAGGATTATAAATCATGCCACTATAAAGACACGTGCACATGTATGTTTATTGTGGCACTGTTCACAATAGCAAAGACTTGGAATCAACCCAAATGTCCATCAGTGATAGACTAGATTAAGAAAATGTGGCACATATACACCATGGAATACTATTGTAGCCATAAAAAGGACGAGTTCATGTCCTTTGCAGGGACATGGATGAAGCTGGAAACCATAATTCTCAGCAAACTATTACAAGGACAAAAAACCAAACACTGCATATTCTCGCTCATGGGTGGGAATTGAACAATGAGAACACATGGACACAGGGCAGGGAACACCACACACCAGGGCCTGTCAGGGGGTGGGGGGTTGGGCAAGGGACAGCAACAGGAGACATACCTAACGTAAATGACGAATTGATGGGTGCAGCAAACCAACATGGCACACGTATACCTATGTAACAAATCTGCACGTTGTGCATATGTACCCTAGAACTTAAAGTATAACGATAAAAAAAGAATCAGTGAATGATTCTTTAATCCAACATTTGAGCATCCACCTTATATGGGATCACATTGTTTTTCTCCATATAGTAGGAAAGAGTTTTTCCAACAAGAACAGCAACTCTTTCCCACTGACTCGTGATGCACCTTTTATCATAGACGAAGCTCCGCTCCAGCCAGGTATCTCCCCTCTCCATGCTGTCAGTGTGTTGTCTATTGGTTCACTGTCATCATACTGCTTAAGACAACAACAGCACCTTTAGCGAGTACCGGAGTATCTGGAAGAGGGAGCTTCCTGCCTACACTCCTTTGGCTTAGGCATCTGTGGACCTTTATCCCTTCTCACATGTTTCAGAGTAAGTTTCTAAAACTGGACTCTTTACTGGACTATAGTGAAGTGATTGATGAATTGAGGGAGAAATGACATCTCCATATATTAGGCTACCCCTCCTAGGAGCAAGGGATGACTTTACTTGGGGAGTGTCTATACCCTCGTTCTACTCCCACCCACCAATTAGTCAGCAATGGATGGAGTTGCTCAATCAATGCTAGGGAGGAGATCTCCAGGGAGGAAGACAGAGTGGGCCTGGAATATTCTTCAGCACCACTGCTTCCATTCCCAGCCATGCCTGGCAAGAGGGAGGAAACATCCTGTCACAGAACCTATGTTTTCTGGGTGGATGAAACCCAGGTGTCCTGGAGGAAGCAGGTATGGTGGGAAGTTGGGGCAACGGGCAAGGGGACACAGAGCAACAGAACTTCTGGTTTTCCCTAGCGTGGCCCAACCCTCCTAGCTAGCATCATGAGGTGGCACTGGCTGCTTCCCCCTCGTCCCGGGCATTGGGAGGATTGATGTGCTTCATTCAGCCTGTCTGCCTCATGACTTGACTGAGTTACACCTCGACATTGTGAAGTAAGTAGACAGATTATCATCTCCATTCAAGAGAAGAGGAGAAGTCAACTCCTGCTAAGGTCCACGGAGAAGGAAGTTCACTCATGACCTGAAAAACATTTATCCGGAGCTCACAGTGCAGCAGCTTCTTGGCCCTGGGATGTGGCAGAGACCAGACAAATGGTCAAATGGGTCCAGTCAGCATTAGACACCATGGTGGACATGTAGTTCTTGTCAGCCAGCACCATTCTCTGAGAGAACCAGCCCCGTGCCCTCCATTCCTCCTAGGTTGGTCAATCGTGGTGCCCCCTCACCAAAGACAGGAAAGGGGGCAATGGTGTGGGTCCAGCCACTATGGTAGGACATGCAACACCCGCTAGCCACAGTGATTGGTCGAGACGGTAGGAGGACAATCCTCGCAGGACCAGTCTTCCCTGGGGTTTCACGTGTATATTGGGGGACAGAAGTTTCTTTCTACCAAGGTTGCTGAGGAGGGCGGATATAAGTCTTGGGCGACTGACAGTCATGTTTTTATAGAAAAGAGGCTTCAGCAAGAACAAAACCAAGCAGAGACGAGCAGTATGGACACATGAGAGAGAACCAGAGGCCTGACAATGTTGCTTTAACACTTAGGTCCAGCCATGCCTGAAGTTAACACATTCATACTTTCCAGTTATGTGAGCCAAACCATGATCTTTTGGCTTACGCACACTTGAGCTGGAATAAGTGGAAAGAAAGAGTCCCACTGAACAGAGCTCCTACCAGCAAATCCAACTGTCTGCCCCCTCTACTGAACTCTCACCCCTCAGGTTCCACCAGACTCTTTTAAGTTGGGGCTTATTTTGATCATAATTCCCCTTCTTTCAAATTGTCTTTGAATCTAGATTCTGTCAGGAAATACCCTTCATTCCTCATTGGTTTATGACATCTGCCAGAAGGCCAGGCCTGCCTTCTGTGCCATCCTCCAAGTTGGCGATGAAGATACCGATGTGAAAGAGAGAGCACTGTAGCATGCAGCACCCTCCTCCCTCAGGGATCAGCCCTTGAATGTCTCACACTGTCCCTGGTCTTCGCAGAATCCCAGATCCCCAATATTAGAAAGGACCTCAGGTTCCCCATTCACTCTATCTCAGCCTCTTGGCTCAAGTTTTTATCTATAGAGGGGGTGCCAGCCTTGGCCAGAGGAAAGTGAGTGTCTGTTGGCAGCTTCCCAGCACCAATGTTTCCATTTTCCTGCCACTAGCACCCAAATTCAACTTCTCCATTCTAGGCTTTGGTTTGCTGCAATGCTTAGCAAGATGTTATGGAAGGTTCTGGCATAATGGAAAGGATCCACAACATAGTGCACCACCAATGGTTACCTCTGGAGGTGGCTGTGCTCACAGCACCTGGGCCTGGGAGGGAAAGGAGTGTATCAGAAACAGGCATGTCTCCTCCATTAATCAGGGATCCTCAGAGACTGGCATTTGAATTACCAGACTGAGTAAGGAATAATCACCTTCACCCCATGGGGGCAGACACCATCCAATCGGTCAAGGGCCTTGATAGAACAAAAAGCAATGGAAAAGTGCATTTCCTCATAACCCTAATGGAGGAGACACGCCTGCCTCTCATAACCCTAACTGATGGAGGAGACACGCCTGCCTCTGAGACAGCCCTTTCCCTCCCAGGCCCAGGTGTTCTGAGCATAGCCACCTTCAGAGGTAACCACTGGTGGTATCTATGTTGTAGATCCCTTCTATTATTCCAGAATCTTCCATAAAGTCTTGTTCAACGTGGCAGCAAATCACAGCCTAGAATGGAGAAACAGAACCATGAGCATAGTTAGGGGATGGACAGATGAGCTTTATTATGGGAACTGGCTCCTGTGATTATGGAAGCTGAAAAGCCCCACTATGTGCCTTCTGCAAGCTACAGAACCAGGGAAGCTGGTGGTGTAGCTCAGTCCAAGTTTGAAGGCCTGAGAACCTGGGGCTGGGGGTGCTGCTGGTACAAGTTATATAATCCAACGCCTGGATCTAATGTCCAAGGGTAGGAGAAGATAGGTGTCCCAGCTGCAGGAGGGAGGGAGGGAGGGGGGGGAGAGGGGGAGGGAAGGAGGGAGGGAGGGGGGAGAGGGGGAGGGAGGGGGGAGAGGGGGAGGGAGGGAGAGAGGGAGGGGGGAGAGGGGGAGGGAGGGAGGGAGGGGAAGAGGGGGAGGGAGGGAGGGAGGGGGAGAGGGGGAGGGAGGGAGGGGGAGAGGGGGAGGGGGGGGAGGGAGGGAGGGGGGGAGAGGGGGACGGGGGGGGGAGAGAGAGAGAGAGAGAGCGCGCGAGCAAGAGCGCCTGCATGCAAATTCTCTTTTCCTCTGCCTTTTTTCTATCAAGGCCCTCAATCAATTGAATGGTGTCTGCCCCCACTGGGTGAAGGTGAATATTCCTTACTCAGTCCAGTGATTCAAATGCCAATCTCTTCCAGAAACACCCTCACAGATATACCCAGAAATAATGCCTTACCAGCTCTCTGGGGATCTGGGTATCCCAGCCAAACTGACACCTAGAATTAAACATCACATCTCCTCTTCCCAGCCCTCTGGTGTTCCACGGACAGATGGGCGAGAGCCCCCCTGCTCATTCTAATGCCAGCCCAAGTCCTTTTCTCCAGGGGATGTACAGGAGAAAGGCCTGTCAGTGCCTTCAGGGAACACCTGTCCCCAGCCATAGGGAGGGCCTTTGTCCCTCTGGGCACAGGCAGTCAGTTACATGTCTGGACCTTCTGGGTAATGCGTTCTGGCATGAGTCCAGGATGGGGCTTACCAAGTCCAGTCCAGGTTGGGCAGGGCTCAGCTCAAATCAGTTTCTGTTTCTCTCAGGGTGGGGTCAGTCACAATCAGTGTGTATGGCAGCTGGCCTACAGGTCTTGCTGCATTGCAGCTCTGCCTCTCCTGCAAACCGCTTGAAGGAGAAAGAGCACACTGAGTCCTTGGTAGCCCAATTCGGGTCTGAGAGGGATGCTTCTTTTCAAATGTCCAAATTGCAGCAAACCACCACCACCACAACAAAATATATTTCTTCCAAAGAAGCAGCACGTCTGAGAGCTGAACTCTGAGATGCCGGGCGGGCCTCGTCTCTACGGTCAATCCATGCAAACTTCTAGTCTAAAGTCTCTGCCTTGGGGGTACTTCTCAGCATGAGAACTCCTTAAGAGGTGGGGACATGTCCACAACGGCAAAACTCAGCTGCCTGTACAGATGGTGTTCCCAGAACTAAGGGGCGTCAGCCCTCGGTAAATTCAAGTCTGCACTCTTAGGACGCAAGTTACAACTTCGAAATGAAGGTCTATAGTTTTCGTTTTTCAGCTTCAGTCTCAGGATCTCGATGTGCACAGGGCACTGTGATAGAAAAGAAAGGTAAGACAGGGTACAAAATGGATTCTGCAGGTACTGGGAGGATGTTGCAAATTCCAGTGCAGGTGAGTGGATGCACAAACAGCCTGGACAGACACGAAATGGCACAAAGGGAGAGATAAGGCTACATCCTGGAGGGGCAGGCTGTGGGAGTCACATCAGAGCTGGTGAGTCAGAGAGGAAGGAGGGATGTGAACACATTCTGTGCTCTCTTAGGCTCCTCCAGGCTCACGTGTGGCTTCTCTCGGGCACATGTGTGTCACATGCTTTGGAACTCCGGAATCCTCTGGCATGTCAGGTGGACTCATTCCACGGGGGCAGGAACAGAGAGCACAGTCATTCCCACATTCATCTGTTCTATACTGCTTGCCTCCCACTGGCTGGTCTCCTGCTGGGTGCTGGGAACACAGTCACAACACGAATGAACCCAGAAGGTCTTCGTTCACGCGGAGCTTAGGGCCGAGACAGGAGTCGGGTCTTAATCAAATAACCACACGAACGAACGCACTGGTCACAGGCCCAGCTGAAACCTCGGCACCTCGCGGCTGCGGGAGGTTCCCGACTGGTCTAGGCTTCCCATTAACAAAGGAAATGACGCTGGGGAGGCCTGACTTGTTTTTCATGACTGCAGCTGTCTCCTGACGACCTTCTCTCCTTTCTAATCGTCCTCAACTCGGAATTTTGCTAGAGCCTGAACCCCAGTTTGGGGTGACTGAGCCCTGGGATAGCCTGTTTAATCAGAATCTGGCCTGAGTCCCTGCTTGAAGCTCGGGCACCCAGGGCCTCGCGGCCGCCTGCAGCAATCCCCTCACACCGCGGGCCAGGGCCGGCTGGAGAAGCGAGCAGGCCGCCCACCGAGCACAGAGACCGGGTAAGGGAGCAGGCCACCCACCGAGCACGGAGACCGGGTAAGGGAGCAGGCCACCCACCGAGCACAGAGACCGGGGAACCGAGCAGGCCACCCACCGAGCACGGAGACCGGGAAGCGAGCAGGCCGCCCACCGAACACAGAGACCGGAGAAGGGAACAGGCCGCCCACCGAGCACAGAGACCGGAGAAGGGAACAGGCCGCCCACCGAGCACAGAGATCGGAGAAGGGAACAGGCCGCCCACCGAGCACAGAGACCGGAGAAGGGAACAGGCCACCCACTGAACACAGAGACCGGAGAAGGGAGCAGGCCGCCCACCGAGCACAGAGACCGGAGAAGCGAGCAGGCCGCCCACCGAGCACAGAGACCGGAGAAGGGAACAGGCCACCCACCGAGCACAGAGACCGGGAAGCGAGCAGGCCGCCCACCGAGCACAGAGACCGGGAAGCGAGCAGGCCGCCCACCGAGCACAGAGACCAGAGAAGGGAGCAGGCCGCCCACCGAGCACAGAGACCGGAGAAGGGAGCAGGCCGCCCACCGAGCACAGAGACGGAGAAGCGAGTAGGCCACCCACCGAGCACAGAGACCGGAGAACCGAGCAGGCCGCCCACCGAGCACAGAGACCTGAAGCGAGCAGGCCGCCCACTGAGCACAGGTCATGTGCCCACGGCCAGCGCGGCGGAGCACGGGGCGCAGGGCGGGGCTTCTGGACCAGCGCGCATCCCAATTGGTTCTCGGGGCTGCCTTTTAGCCGGACGCGCCGAGGTGGGCGGTGCGCGCCTTCCCCTGGGCAGTCCACGCCTTCCGGCCGCCTAGTGGAGCTACTGCTTTGGCGGGAGTTGGCGGCTGGTGTGAGGTGAGAGGCGCGGGGGCCACTCCCTGGCTAGGCCAGGTCAGACGCCGACCAGGATCATCCAGGGGCCTTCCTGCTTCAAGAGCCTGGTCTGAGCGGCCTGTTGGGCACTGGGCAGAAGTTGAAGGGGAGGGAGCGCCGGCCATGCGGGGCCTGTGGCGGGAATGAGTCCCTGGCGGGCCTGTGGCGGGAATGCGAGGCCTGTGGCGGGAATGCGGGGCCTGTGGCGGGAATGAACCCCTGGCGGGCCTGTGGCGGGAATGAGTCCCTGGCGGGCCTGTGGCGGGAATGAGTCCCTGGCGGGCCTGTGGCGGGAATGCGGGGCCTGTGGCGGGAATGCGGGGCCTGTGGCGGGAATGAGCCCCTGCGGGGTGTGGGGTTGGGGGCGGCGCTGGAGAGCCCCGCTTTGCCTCAAGGTCCAGGGCACCTGGTCCTCCTCCATCCGGAGGGGGCCTCCAGGACCTGACGTGGGGCAGGTGCCCTTCGCGTATCTGGGGTAGCTCGGGGAGCGCCTGCCACGGTCTGGCGAGAGAGCCGAGGCCTGAGGGGCCCTGGGCGGGGCTGTGGGGCGCCGCGGCCGGCCGCGTTGGAGCAGAGCCGGGAAGGTGGAGTTCTCTCGCGGCTCTCTGTAGGGCGCGAACATTCCCAAAGGGGGCAGGTTTAGAGTCTGACCCTTGATCAAGGGCTGAACGCGCAGATGTGCACGGGCTCAGGCGTCGATGATCATCAAGGTGGAGGCAGACGGGAGGGCTCCTGCGGTCGGGCTACGGGGACAGCGGCGGCCAGCTGGGCCCTGTGGGGTGTGTGCTCAGATGCCAGAGCTCAGCTTTTTCCATTACAACCGCGACTGGAAACCTTGATTTTTAAAAAATGTATGTAACAAGCCCTCTGCTGTTAAACGTTGGTTTTACTTCATAAGGTCTCAGCGCGTTGTATAGTCAAAGAAATATATGTGTGTGTGCGCGTGTGTGTGGCCCGCGGTGTGAGGGGATTGCTGCAGGCGGCCGCGAGTGAGTATATATATGAGTTGAATTTACCCTCGAGGTGCCAGTTTACATCCTCTGCTGTAGGAGTCTTGAGCTGTGTCGTTGAGGTAATTGGCAGATGGGGGTAACCTCTTGCCCTAGCTTTGACTCTGCTTCCGTAGAGTTAGCACAGAACTAATGGGGTTGGATTTGGGGATTGGGGGTGGTCTTCGGCTAAGGGACAGATATCCGCCTTGCAGAGCAGGCAGGACTCACCACAGGCCTCGGCTTGTAGCCTTGCTGTAGCATGTGTCTATGAACAGGGCTATGCGAACATTGTCAAGATACGGAGTGCCTTTGGGATGAGCCTCCCGTGGCCCCCCAGACCCCGGGCACTGCAGGATCCTGATCCCATTATTGATTGGCTTCATGTCGGGAAACTGAGCTGACTGGGGAAAGGAGGAACGTGCCTGGAGAACTTTTGGGAGGACGTTACTGTGGGTCAGCTGGCTCTGCCTGGTTCCCTCTTGCACGCAGGGCGGACTGCTGGACATACAGAGATGAGCCCCTGCCCTCAGGACACTCCAACCACGTAGGGAGATGAAACCATGGTCCTGGAGGGGGGCTTCGAATGGCTCTTTGTCCGGCAGGCTTGGGCTGGGGAACCCAAGGAGGAGAGGGAGGGCTTAGAGGGTCTTCCAGAAGCATCGTGGACTTAGAACCCTGGGCAGAATTGGGTGAGTGGCTGGGAAAGGAGAGGGTCCCAGATAGGCCTGATTACAGTGTGGTGGGGATGGGGAAACATGATTAGAGCAGCCTATTCATCAGGGTCATGCTGGGAAATAGGGAAGAGGGGCTTCTAGGCCCCAATTTTTGACCCAGGAGGCGTTCAGTGCTGTTTGAAGGAACATAGATATTTATTAGTTGAGGGAAATATCGTGGTGGGATGGAGGGGCTGAGGAGATACAAGTGGCGTCTTCTGTGGAGAATGTTAATATGAGAGGGGAATGATTGTGGAAAAGTCTGTCTTGTCCTCAACTAGATGCTCATTCTTGCGAGTAGGCCTCTGTGTTCTGACCCCCAGTTGTCCCTCTTCTATTAGCCAGCCCACATTCCCATATGTTTGGGTGGTTACAGGGCTGTCTCCTGGTGGGGAGGGGAAGGGCAGCTGAGAAGGACCTGGTAGCCTCATGGCGATAGTCTTCTTCCTCCTTTGCAGTCTCATGCCTCCGTCTTTTCAGTCCAGCCCTTATTCTTTCCCTCTGCACAGAAAAGATCAGCATCTCCGGTAGAGCCCTCATCTGTGCTAGGAGATGGCAGGGTGGGTGTGCATGGTAAGACAACCCATCCCTCTCATACTGGCCTGAGGAGGGCCCTGACCTGGCTACTGTGAGACTTTTTGAGAAGAGCTGGCTCCTTTGTGGGACCAGTGGGTGTGGGGCAGGGCCTTGATCTGAGCCAGCCCCTAGTTTCCAGCCTAGGTTCTCCTTACCGCTGATGGCCTAAGTGATGTCTGTCTGTCCTGTGATGGGGGAGTTGCAGTTACTTCAGGAGTCCCTGGATTATAGCTCAGATTCTTATGGCTCCATCCTTGTACCTTTTCCTGGCTCAGGTTTCTGTGGGGAGAAGGAGAGTGGCAGAGGTGACTGGTTCGTGGTTCTTCTAGGCTCTCATGGCCACCATGTTGGAAGGCAGACGCCAGACTCAGCCAAGGAGTAGCCCCAGTGGCCGAGAGGTAGTGTGGCTCGTCCCATTCCTCAAATCCCCTCTGCTCTGCCACCCCTTCTGCTGTGCCCCTTACTTCTAGAGCCTCTGTCGCTCCATCTTTCCCTCTCTCCTGCCAAGGACTTTGAGTCCTCTCATCTCTCCTCATTGCCCTTTCCAGACTAGCCTGTGGTCCTCAGGCTTTGGGATGAAGCTGGAAGCTATCACCCCATTCCTGGGAAAGTATCGCCCCTTTGTGGGTCGCTGTTGCCAGACCTGCACCCCCAAGAGCTGGGTGAGTGATGGTAGGGCCAGGCCGCGACCAGGAAGCTTGGTTCTCGGAGCCAAAGCTCTGGGAAGCTGCTTCCTTTATGCCCTTCCAGGCTTGGCTCTTCCCTGCCCCATGCCTCTGCCTCTGTCTTGCAGGGGAAGGGGTGCACTGGGATTGGTTGTGTGTTGGGCTGTGGCTTGTTCCCAGGCCTGGGAGAGTTGGGTGGGAGAAGTGCAAAGGGGCCTAAGTGTGGTAGGGTGTGCCCAGGGGGCTGGGGTCTCATCATGCCCGTGTGAGTTTTCTTGTTCAGTTTTGGGGACACCACCCACTCAGACTTCCCCAGCACTCAGCTTATGCTTGAAGACCTCTTTTTCGGTTCGTGTCACGTGATGGTGGTGAGGGGGCCCAGATTTCTCGTGGAGACCCGGGTTGCCTGTTCTCTGCTGTTGAGAAGATAACTTCCTGGAGACTTTCATATGCCACCTGAGAAAGGGTGATTCTGTACAGGATACAGCACTTCAGTTTTGAGCATGGGCCCCTTTTTCCTGAGCCAGCCTAGGATCTGGAGTCAAACGCCTTTGGGAAATACGGTGCTGTAATGTTTTCTCCTGGAAGACTTGGCAGGCCACCAGGCAGAGACCAGAGGGCAGCACAGGGGCTTTTCTTTGCCAGTTTGCAAAGGTCCCCCAAGACATGCTGTCTCTCCACCTCTCTGGCAGGAGTCCCTCTTCCACAGAAGCATAACGGACCTAGGCTTCTGCAGTGTGATCCTGGTGAAGGAGGAGAACACCAGGTAGTCAGAGCTACAGACTGGAGCAGGGTTGGGGACAGGGCCCCTTGGGTGCAGGGCTGCTGGGGCCCTGCTTTTTGGTGCCATTTTCTTGCTGATAGAAAAAGAAGGGCCCCGTCCTCTGTTCCACAAGCCTGCAGGGAGGGGCAGACGTGGAGCTCTCCTGCAGTTCCTTCTGTGAGCATGTGTGGATTGCCCACCGTGTTTCAGGCTGTGAACCTGTCCCTGACTCAGCAGGGTGAGGGGTGGGAATGGGGCACAGATGGACAGGCAGTTCCTCTTCCTGCTCAGGTGTTCCTGGGACATGGGACTGGGGTGTGGTCCCTTTCTGATTGAATAGCCCTCTGTGAGCCCTGGTGGAGGTGGGCTCTCTGAACGATCTTCCCTCCTGCTCTGGGAGCTGTACCCAGGTTTCGGGGCTGGCTGGTTCGGAGGCTCTGCTATTTCCTGTGGTCCCTGGAGCAGCACATCCCCCCCTGCCAGGATGCCCCACAGAAGATCGTGGAAAGCACCGGGTGAGGAGGCAGGGAATGAGGTCTGGCTGGCATTTCTGGGATCCTGAATGGGATGACAATGACAGTAGGTAGGGGTGGTTCAGAGGGCTGGCTGGGGCAAGGCTTCTAGAGCATGAGCTTTGCCTGGGACCCTTCCTTAAGGAGAAGGGTGAAGATTGGAGGCCGTTCCCTGCTGCAGCCTCATATCACTCCTCCCAACCCCCTCACAGGGTGCAGAACCTCCTCTCAGGGAGGGTCCCAGGAGGCGCTGGCGAAGGCCAGGCTCCTGACCTTGTGAAGAAAGAGGTACAGCGCATCCTGGGTCACATCCAGGCCTCACCCCGTCCCTTCCTGGTCAGGTAACTGTGCTGAGGGGCACTCATCCTTGGGCTGGGGACTGTCCTTCTGGAGAGTGGGTGTTGGCTGGGCGTGGGGAAGTGCTGAACTCTCCTCCTAGGGAGCTGGGTAGTGTTTACCAGAGTGGCCTGCAGCCTGCCTTCACCACCGCCTCCCATCCCCACATTCCCCAGCACAGGTCTGAGCTTCTGTTACATGCAGTGCACTGTTCCAGGGAAATGGAGGGGCAAACAGAGATACGCGTGGCTGCAAGAAGGAAGGAACAGGGCTGAGACAGAATACCAGTAAGGGGACAAAGAGACTGTTTAAGCCAGAGCCAAGAGGAGGAAAAGGAGCCAGCCTTGAGGGTACAAGAATGAGGGGAACAGTCTTGCTAGAGGGAATAGCCTGAGTGTTGATCTTGGGCAGGAGAGGGACTAGGTTTGCTCAAGAAGCTGACCTGGTTGGAAGCCAGCAGGTGAGGGTTTGAGAGCTGTGGGAGGTGAAATCGAGAGGCAGAAGGGATCAAATCATGTAAAGCTGTGCAAGTTTGGACCATATCTCCAAGTGCAGTGAAAAGCAGCTGCAAGGTTTTAAGTGGGAAGTGACGACATCGTGGATTAGGGTCAAGGGTGGAGACTAGAAGGGCATCTGGAAGGCTGTTTTGTTAGTCCAGGTGCGAGATGATGGTGGACAGTAGAGGTTGAAAAGTGGATTGAGAGATCGAGATGACATTAACAGGACTCACTAATGGACTGGACGGTGGGAGAAAGGGCAGTGAGGGAAACTGGAGAAGTTACAGGACAGCCCCATTTCTAGCCTACTTTCTGGTGGTATGTACAGAGAACAGGCTTTGGGAGAAGTGAGTTGGCCCAGAAAGCTAATCTGGACAGAGAGTTTTGGTACTTGACATGCTTGTGGAGACACTGAGGAGGCAGTTGCATGTAGGAGCTTGGAGCTCAGGAGAGAGGTTGGGGCCAGAGACACTGAAGCTTTGGCACACACGGTGTTTAAAGCCGAGGAAAGGAATGAGTCCCTGAGTGCAGCAGGGCTCGGGCAGCGTGTGTCAAGCTCAGCTGTCTTGAATATGCTGAGTGGCCAACTGAGCAAGGACAGAAAGTAGAGGTTGTTGGTGACCTTGGCCAGCCCTCCACTGTGACAATTCCTTGACTTTGTCAAGATTTCTAGTCCCTTGATGTCCCTTGACATCAGCCATCGGCCTCCCTGTCTGTGTTGCCTTCCCTCCGAGCCTAGCTGAGATTGCAGGCTCAGGGTGCGAGTAATGCTCTTGTGAGGGAATCATAGGCATGACCCCCGACTGTCTGCCTTCTCTTTGCACCTCAGCAGCCCAGCATTGCTAGAGAAACACACACCAGTGGACTGGTTTCCTTGCTAAGTGCAAATATCACAGGGACACATGGCACCCTCCAGGGCTCCCATCTAGCCTGCTCCTTCTTAGACTTATCCAGTGTCAACTGATGCCGCATCTCATGCTTCACAGAAAGATAAAAGCCATCACATGGGGACTTGCTGCTTATCCGCCACATTTCCCTGCTACTGCAGCTATGTATCTGTCCTAAATTAAAGCTGGTCCTACACCGTTGCAGTGGCTCATGCCTGTAATCCCAGCACTTTGGGAGGCCGAACAGGGTGGATCATCCAAGCGCTCAAGACCAGCCTGGGCGACATAGACAAGCCTGGGCAAACTTGTCTCTCCAAAAAATTAGTTGGGTACAGTGGTGCGTGCCTATGGTCCCATCTACTTGAGAGGCTGAGGTGGGAGGATCGCTTGAGCCCAGGAGGCAGAGGTTATAGTGAGCCAAGTTCGTGCTATTGCACTCCAGCCTGAGCAACAGAGCAAGACCCTGTCTTAACAAATAAATAGAGCCGGTCCTCCTGTTGGGCTGGATGGACAACCCCACCCGCCTGCCCACCAAGGATTTTACCCCTGCAGTTGTCCCCTTTCCTTCTTCTATCACTAGTCCTTCGTTTTTATTTGACCTTTCCTGGCAGTTTGCGAAGAACAGGCTAGGTTCTGCCTGGAGAGAGGCTTGGTCCTCTAGTCTCCTTTAGGGTAAATGGAGGCAGATGCTCTGATTCTGATGTGAGGCAGCTGCACCATGAGGTCGTGGGAGAGTAGCAGCGTCTAGTGGGCATGAACTGTGGTGTCAGAACTTCCAGTCCCAGCACTGCTACTTCTTAGTGTTCGTTACCATGAAGCAGTTCTGTAGCTTCCCTGAGTCTCACTTTCCTCTTCTGTAAAATGAGGACAGTGGTGGGGCCTGCCTTAGAGGAGCACTGGGTGGCCCTCCAAGTGCCCCGGGCCGAGCGTCACTTCTTGCCGCACCTCAGGCCTGGTGTCCCTCCCCAGGCTGTTCAGCTGGGCGCTGCTGCGGTTCCTGAACTGCCTCTTCCTGAATGTGCAGCTCCACAAGGGTCAGATGAAGATGGTCCAGAAGGCCGCCCAGGCAGTAAGGCCCGCCCTCCATTGGGATAGGGATGGTGGGAGCAGAAGAGCAGAGGCTGGGCCAAGCCCGTAAGTCAGGAGCAGCCCCCATCTGGTCCTGCTTCCTGACCTCTCTGCTCCCAGCCATACAGCAGTCCAGTCCCCATCAGCTGGTGGGAAAAATCCCCTGCTCTTTGCCGACCTTCCCTTTATGTCTCACGGCCCTGCTCCCACGGGGCTTCCTCTAACGTCTTTCCATCATGGTCTTAACAACCATTACGTCAGTGCATCAGTGCAGTTACCTTAAAAGTTGTCTAAAGTCTCCTTTGCCTTTGGGAAATGTGCTCAGAGGAAGAACTCTCAGCTGGACCCTCCCTCTCTCGGGCTGCCCTGGGTCTTTGGCTGCCTGTGTCCTCAGGGTGGGGCAGGTTGGCACTTCCCTCTGGCTCTCCCTGGAGCAGGGCTCGCCGCTTGTCCTCCTCTCTACTCACAAAACCCTCCTGGACGGGATCCTGCTGCCCTTTATGCTGCTCTCCCAGGGCCTGGGTGTGCTCCGTGTGGCCTGGGACTCCCGCGCCTGCTCCCCTGCCCTCAGGTAAAAAGCTTTTGCCTCTAGACATACGTGGGAGAAGCCGCAGGCTGGGGTGGGGTGTGTATTGGGGTGTGTTGGCAGCAGCTCCCTGCTAAAGCCCTCTTTGTGGCCTCTCTCATCCCAACCATACAGCAGTCTGGCCTGTGGGGCTTAGATGGAGGGGTCAGCCACAGGGCCTAGGGCCATGACTTCACCTCAGGGTATTCAAGTAGGACACAGGCTGGCCGTGGGGAAGCTGAGACTCTCACTAGCCCGTTCATTCTCATCTCCAGAGCCCCTTTCCTTATCAAGTTCTGCCCTATGTCCCACAGAGTTCTCCTGAGGAAGCTTGGGGGCCTTTTCCTGCCCCCAGAGGCCAACCTCTCCCTGGACAGCGCTGAGGGGCTCCTTGCAAGGGCTGTGGTCCAGGCGGTGAGTGCCCCCAGTGGTTACATATGGGCCAGGCTAAGAGAACAGGGGTCCGTTTCTGCTCTGGCCTTAACACCCCCTGTCCCCACTTATTCCAGGTCATAGAGCAGCTGCTGGTTAGTGGACAGCCCCTGCTCATCTTCCTGGAGGAACCTCCTGAGTCCCCAGGGCCACGACTGTCAGCCCTGGGCCAGGCTTGGCTGGGGTTTGTGGTGCAGGCAGTCCAGGTGGGCATCGTCCCAGATGCTCTGCTGGTACCAGTGGCCGTCACCTATGACCTGGTTCCGGATGCACTGTGTGACATATACCATGTGAGAACGTGAGACCCTCTAGCCCTTGGGCCCCTGGGTGGACACCAGCTCCAGATAGGAGGCAAAATATTGTGTCCTGTGGCTGAGTCTCTCTTAGGGCTGCTGGGGGTACAAAGGAATCATCTGGCAGCACCTGCCAAGGCCATTACCATCATCTCATTTCATCCTCTGAAGACCTTGATAGGGAGGGATTTTTCCTGTGTCATGGATAAGAAAAGAGGAGCTTGGGACAAGGTCATGCACCAGTTTGGGCCTGAGATAAAATGAGCATGCTGGGACCAGAGTATACCTCTGGAGACCAGGATGGGTGGGCAGCCCTGATGTCCACCCCAGAGCAGTGCCCCTGGCGACTATAGTCATCCTCTCCCTCCTTGCAGGCCTCGGCCCCCCTGGGGCTGTGGACAGGAGCTCTGGCTGTGCTACGTAGCCTGTGGAGCCACTGGGGCTGCAGCCGCCGGATCTGCTCCAGGGTGCACCTAGCTCAGCCCTTCTCCCTGCAGGTATGGAGTCAGCTGGGGAAGCCTGGGAGTACCTAAGGGGTCTGTCCTAGGCATCTTGGCAGTCTGGCTCTCGAAGCCACTGCAGGGATAGCTTTGCCTACTTCCAGTGGGCTGTGTGCAAGTTTCCTGATAGTCCAGCGCAGGCCACCTAAGAGCCTTGTCCTGGGCAGGAATACATCGTCAGTGCCAGAAGCTGCTGGGGCGGCCGGCAGACCCTGGAGCAGCTACTGCAGCCCATCGTGCTGGGCCAATGGTAGGGGCATGGGATCGTGCGGTCTCAGGGGCAAGGCAGGCAGCCCTTCAGCACCAGCTTCTGTATCCCCCCTAGTATACACACACTAGCAGACCTCCGTCACCACATATTCTGGGGTCATCTTGGATAGTTCCAGGCACCCGCCTTTCCAGTAGTCTGAGTGTGAGAATATGGCACAGAGGCGTGGAAGGGACTGGGGTTTATAGAAGCCATCCTCTATCCTGGGGCTGGGAGAGGGGAAACACCCTTACCTTTTAGAAAGCTCTAGGCTTTCCCACAGCTGTTTTTGTGTTTGGTCCCTTCATTCTGTAATCTGTCTCTATCTCAGTACTGCTGTCCCAGACACTGAGAAGGAGCAGGAGTGGACTCCCATAACTGGGCCTCTCCTGGCCCTCAAGGAAGAGGACCAGCTCCTGGTCAGGAGACTCAGCTGTCATGTCCTGAGTGGTGAGAGTGAACCAGATCTGGGCCTTTGGGGGCGGGTCCCTGAATCGTCCCCTCTCTGGGTCAGCCAGTCACCAGGGTTCTCCATTCCAAGTGAGTGTCTGCACATGAGACCCTCTATGGTACCTTGGGGACATGTGAAGAATGGAACCCTCCTCCTACAGGAGGAGCAGGGCAGCCAGGGCTGGCATGAGGGAGCAGCTAAGTGCATGCACAAAGATGGTGGCCTGAGGCCAGGAGGCTGCAGCTGCTTCCCCAAGGCCACACCCAGCCCTGCCTTCTGAGGGGAGTCTCCTTAGCTTGGATGGGGATGGTGTTAACTGAATGGAATGATACGTGTAAGGGCTTAGCAGAGCGCCTGTGCAGAGGGCCCTTATAGAGCGAGCCATCAGTATTGTCTCCAGTGGCCCTCTGTAGTAGAGGCTGTGGGTTGGTGTGTGGGCCCCAGGACGAGCTCCTGGCCTGGCTGTCAGCCTGTGTGATAAAAGCCACTGCTCCGGGTGTACATTCCCCATCCCTGGGGTGGAGCTGGGATGTGTGGCTAGGAAGACTTGCCAGATAATGGAGGGACCAGGCTGCTGGGCCTCAACCCCTGACCAGCATCTCCACCCCCGACCCCGCCCCACTCCAGCCAGTGTGGGAAGCGCTGCAGTGATGAGCACGGCCATCATGGCGACACTGCTGCTCTTCAAGCACCAGAAGGTAGCGGGTGCCACGTGGTGGGGACCTGGGCGGGGGGTGGGGTGTGGCTCTCCTGCTCAGGCCTGCTCTGCCCACCCAGGGCGTGTTCCTGTCACAGCTCCTGGGGGAGTTCTCCTGGCTGACGGAGGAGATACTGTTGCGTGGCTTTGATGTAGGCTTCTCTGGGCAGCTGCGGAGCCTGCTGAAGCACTCTCTGAGCCTGCTGCGGGCGCACGTGGCCCTGCTGCGCATCCGCCAGGGTGACTTGCTGGTGGTGCCGCGGCCTGGCCCAGGCCTCACGCAGCTGGCACGGCTGAGTGCTGAGCTGCTGCCCGTCTTCCTGAGCGAGGCTGTGGGCGGTGAGTCTTGAGGTGCACGGGGTAGGTGGGATGTGTGTGCAGTGGTGAAAGGAACAGCTTCATCCTCATAATGGACCCACCTCCCCCAGCCTGTGCAGTGCGGGGGCTGCTGGCAGGCAGAGTGCCACCCCAGGGGCCCTGGGAGCTGCAGGGCATATTACTGCTGAGCCAGAATGAGCTGTACCGCCAGATCCTGCTGCTGATGCACCTGCTGCCGCAAGACCTGCTGCTGCTAAAGGTCAGGCCTCCCCTATGGCCCACTTGCTCCTAGGCCTTCCCCTCTTGGTGGCAGGAATGGCCCAACCCTGCCCAAGCCCTACCTCTGAAACCTCCTGGGTGGTAGATCTGGCCTTGCCCGACCTTTGGCTAGGCCCCTGATCATGTGCCTGGCTTGCCTGAGGCCATATGGGTGCCTTTTTCTCCCCAGCCCTGCCAGTCTTCCTATTGCTACTGTCAGGAGGTGCTGGACCGGCTCATCCAGTGCGGGCTCTTGGTCGCTGAGGAGGTAGGCAGGGCAGCTGGAGACAAGACCCTTCCCTTGGGCCTGGCATCCTCCAGCCTCACACCCTGAGTGCCAGCTGCCCCAGGCTCCTCCTCTGCCCTGTGTGTGCTGTGGGGGTGGACTGCCCCTGGCCTTGCAGCGGGGAAGCCCAGCTCACACCTCGCTCCGTGCCTTGGGAAATGGCCACCTATGCCCCGGTTCTGTCTCTCTCTCTGGATAGCACTGGACATGTGTGCCTCTGAGGTTCTCTGCACACTTCCTGCTCCCCACATTTCTTGGCGACACAGCCACTGCCCTTGAGGGTGGGAGTTCACTTCCTCCCACTCTGCAAGTTGGCCCAGCAGGTGCTGTGGCATGGCTCTGGCCATCCTCTTGGGTCTCTAGGTCTGCTTTTACTGGATTCACCTGCATGTACCTGGTCTGGGGGTATAGGGTTGATCCCTGGCCAGCCTGTCAGAGAACTATGGCTTCATGGCCCCTAGACCCCAGGCTCCCGGTTAGCCTGTGACACAGGGCGACAGCGACTGAGCAGGAAGCTGCTGTGGAAACCGAGTGGGGACTTTACTGATAGTGACAGTGATGACTTTGAAGAGGCTGAGGGCCGGTACTTCAGGGTGTGTTTCAAGAAGCTGCCCCTGGAGGGAGGTGGTAGGGAAGTGGTGGGGAGCTGCGCTTACCCTGTCCTGTCCCCTCCAGCTCAGCCAGCAGTCACATTGCCCAGACTTCTTTCTCTTCCTTTGCCGCCTGCTCAGCCCACTGCTCAAGGCCTTTGCACAGGCTGCCGCCTTCCTCCACCAGGGCCAGCTGCCCGATACTGGTGAGGCCCTTGTTCCCTTGCAGTCCTCGAGGCAGGCTGTCTGTGTAGGGCACCAGGTCTAGGTCTTCTCTTTTCCGCAGAGTCGGGCTACACAGAGCAGCTGTTCCAGTTCCTCCAGGCCACCGCCCAGGAAGAAGGGATCTTTGGTGAGTCCCAGCCAGTCAGCCCAGGCTCCTGGAGGCAGGGGTGTTTGCTGGTGGTTGCTGCCCCCTGCCGGACAGTGAACCCAACTCTAGGAAGGCGGCTGCAGAGTTCAGAGGGTCTTCTGTCCAGTCTGAGCTCTAGCCCTCCCTGGGCTGCTGCTTTACACAAGAGGAGAGAACCCTGTGCCCAGTGGCTCCCTGTCCTCCCTACCTAGAGCCTTCACCTCTCTCCTCTCCAGAATGTGCGGACCGAAAGCTCGCCATCAGTGCTATCTGGACCTTCAGAGACCTAGGGGTGAGAGGAGCCAGTGTCACCATCTTCTGTCCCCGTTCCCACCCCGATAGAGTGGCTCAGGGAAACCCAGCTATGTCCCCATCACCCCACAGGGCTGGCGTGATGGTATCTCATTAAGACCCTAGGATTTACTTGGTGTCTTCCAGCAACATACGTGGTGATGGGCTGGAGAAGATGGGATGGTTTCCTGCCTCTTGGTCTCCCAAATCACTGGCTCTTCCTTCTAGGTGGGGTATTAGGGCTGCTTTGAGGCAGCTTTTGCACTCAAACACTGAGGTCTAAGGGGCCAGAGGTCTCACAGCAGGTTTCTGGGGGACAGGCTTGGTCCCTGGGCTCGGTGGACACAGTCTCTGTGTTGAGGGTACTCATGGCCCATCTTCCATGGCCCAGGTTCTGCAGCAGATGCCGAGCCCTGCAGGCCCCAGGCTCCACCTGTCCCCTACTTTTGCCAGCCGGGAGAATCAGCAAAAACTAGAACAGTTTATCCGGCAGTTCATTTGTAGCTAGAACTGTGAGAAGGAGCCTGTGCCGAGACTTCTCAGCCCCACAACACAGCTGTGTCCTAGAGGCAGAAGACGGAGAGGAGGCTGCAAACCCTTAGCTGGTCTATAAATACAATCATTGAGGCTTGATTGTCCCTTGCCATCTCTTGCTTTCTTCCTCCTTTGATGTGATAAACAAGGGGACCAGACAGGTTGTCTTTTCCCAAGCCCAGGAGTATCTTTGTGGCGTATGCGTGTGTATTTCCTCTCTTCTTCCCCAGTCCCACAAAATGCCCCGACTTGTCCCATGAAACAAAGCCCAAAAGAAGACAAACAGTAGAAGCCAAGCTGCTGCTTTGGCCTGACAAATTTATTGAAGAGAGCTCTGTCCTTCTCCCTTCTACCCAGAAGAGGCGGCTTGCAGGGCCGGCACCTGCCCATACCTGTCACTGGGCCTTTCCCTGGGCTAGGCTGAGCGGGAGCAGATGCCCCCATCCTATGTCCAGGGCCTGTGCAGGAGCCATCACACCACCTTGTTGATGATGACACCTAGTTCTTCAATCTCACACTGGACTTCATCCCCCTTCTGCAACAGAGCAGGCCATGAGGGTGTCAGCCCTTCCGTCAGACACACGCACATCCACACAAGCCTGTACTTCTCAAGTCTGAGCCAAGCCTGCCAGGCCTTCGGGGCCCTTGCTCTCTTTCCTTTTCGCTAACCTACCTTGAGAAAGACAGGAGGTTTCCTGAATACACCGACACCTGGGGGGGTCCCAGTCAGGATGACATCCCCTGGGTAAAAGGTGACAAACCTGGAGCAAAGCCAAAGGACCCGGTGAGACCAGGGGCTGGCTGAGGTGGTCACAGCCAAGGGTGGAGGGCTCAGCTCAGCCTCCACATGTGGGCGGATGGAGTGGGACTGGCAGGACAGGCCCTGGCACTCACTGGGAGACCCAGGCTATCAGGTCCTCCGTCTTGAATACCATCTGGTTGGTGTTGCTGCTCTGGACCACTTCCCCGTTCACTCGGCAGCAGATCTTTAAGTTGTGTGGATCTGAAATGCAAAGATGGTACCTTGGGGTTATCCCTTTCCCCCCTCAACCCCCCCCCCCCCCCCGTATTTCATAAACACAACTGCAGCGGAGCTTTGTGACTTGCCAGGTGAAAGGGCTTTGTGCCCACATTGACTCAGTGCTCTACATTAGAACTTTCTGTATAGACATTGGCCGTTTCAGGCCTCCCTGCATCCCTGCCAAGAGCCCCAGGCAGTAGTCACAGGGCTGAGTTGAGAGGATGTTCCAGACTCTGAAGAGGGAGAGAAAAATGGCTCGGGTTTTTGCCTTGAAAAAAAAAGGGCATCTGTCTACAGCATAGGATGACACCTGTAGATACAAAAATGGCTCCTGGGCAGGGCCAAGCCTGGTGCTCACGCCTGTAATCACAGCACTCTGGGAGGTCAAAGCAGGCAAGGACTGATTAAGTTCAGGAGTTCAAAACCAGCCTGGGGAACGTAGTGAGTGCTTGTCTCTATAAAAAATAATAACAACATTAGCCAGGCGTGGTGATGCATGCCTGTAGTCCCAGCTACTCAGGAGGCTGAGGCGGGAGGATCGCTTGAACCCTGGATATTGAGGCTTCAGTGAGCTGAGATTGGGCCACTGCACTCCTGCCTTGGTGACACAGTAAGACCATTCCAAAAGAAAAGAAAAAGAAAAAGAAACCCAAAACAAAACAAATACACAAAAAAGACTTAGCATCTATAAACCAGTGAGGTAATGGTTCTAGCCGGGACCGTAAAGCCTCGTGTACTGGATGTTGGCAGGGGATGGATTAGTGTAAGAACATCCTGGCTAACCAGCACTTTCAACTGCTGGTGGTGGTCCTAGTGTTCTACCCCCCTAAGTAGAGCAGCTAAAACACAATTTAACTTTACTGAGGACTCTGCATGGGGTGCTGTGAGGTAATGGGGTCTTTGGCATCCTGGCATGGCTGGCCCACAGGGACACCTCCCCCCATCTCCACCACAGTTGTGGGCGGCTGTGTTAAGAGGCTGCGCTCTGCCCTCTGGGGCACTGCTCCCGTCCTGGCGCTGTCTCCTCACTGTGTGTGGTCGGTGCTGTTCTGTTTCCACAATGCCTGGGTGAGTCACACGGGCTCTCATGTCCTGTACTGTGGAAGATGCCAGGGCCTTGTGATAACTATGCTCCACGATGCTCAACTTAGATCGTTTCAGATGGTGGCAGCCACAGGAAGCCTGATCCACCCATCAGCTCAGTGTTCTTTGCACTTTACTTCCTGCAGTTTCACATTCTCTGCAGTTGTGTTCCCTCTAGGGCGCTTGGGAAGGAAGCCCATGGGAGAACTCATGGCTGAGGGTAAGAGACTTGGCCTGTGTGGAGTCAGCAGTGAAAGGGTGGCCAGGGAGGGCAGGTGCCGCATGTACCTGAACCCACGCTCCTCCCTGGAACGCTGTTCATCTGTGCAATGGTAGGTACAAGGGGGCAGGGTCCAGGGACCTACCTGCTACACTGTCCTTGGTCACCAAGGCAGGGCCCAGAGGGCAGAAGGTGTCGAAGGTTTTCCCCAGCAGCCACTGTTTCCCATTGCGTGTCGTTAGCCAATCACGAGCACTCACGTCATGGGCCACAGTGAAGCCGGCCACGTGGGCCATGGCATCTGTGGCCTATGGGGCAGGGGATATGGCCATACAGGAGGTTAGATCACGGGTGACACCAACACCTTTGGCAAAGGATCTCTAAGCTGTTATCCCGTGTTAGTAGCCAGGGCCAGCCAAAGGTGGGTGAAGGGCAAGGCAGTGTCAGGGAGCAAGGAGGCTGACTGCTTCCCAGGGTCAGGGACAGCTGGCACCGTGTGTTGGTGAGAGGTCAGCACTGGGAGAGGCAGGAGCTGGGGCCTCTGCTATACCCTGGCCTGGGAGCCCCACCTTTCCACCTCACCTTGATGTGCTTGCCTTTCTTTCCAATGACCACGGCCAGCTCCACTTCCCAATCTACTTCCTGTAGGGTGGGAGAGGAACAGTGAGCTGCAGTGGCTTTGGGGCCCATTGTCCATGCTGAGAGGCTGCACACGGTGCTGAAGGGCCTGGACCTTTGTCATTAGGGCTTAGGTGCCAGCCCATGTTTGCCATCACCATGAACCAGAGCCAAGTGAATGACAAGGGACCTGTGACTTGCAGACCCATACATTTTGGGCAGTGGCAGACAGCATCACGGGATGCAGGCACAGGTCCTCTCCCCACTGTGACTGCAGAAGAGCAACACGTGTCCGGCGCACTGAGTTTAAAAGTTACTCTGGATACTTTTAACGAAGAATAAATACGAAGTAATATCCTCTAGCAATATGTAACCTTACTGTGTGTCAGGCACTATTCTAAATGCTGTAATGTTGTTAACTCACTTTAGTAAGAAAAAGATTGACATCCCACAAAGGACTTGAGTAAGCAATTCACAAAAAGGCAATGGACATGGCCAGAAAACATGAAAATATGCTCAGCCTCTCCCATAATCCATAAAATACAACTACAAAATAGATATAATTTGGCCTTTAAAATTGGCAGCTCTTTCTGATGATAACCAGTTGGTATGAGTACACCTGACACCCAGATGTTGGTCTCTAATACCACTCCCCATTAAGAAGCACCGGGTTCCTCGGGGAAATGGCTAATTCCAGGTCCGAGACAGACAGTACATGATAAGACTAGAACATCTTGGTCAAAAAGCTAGGATATACAAAAAGTGACGGGAATGGAGCCAACTTGAAGGCCCCTCACTGGCCAAACTGAGGTCACCTAAAGAATGTAAATGATGAATTACAAACAATTGAGTAAAAACAAAAATCATGAATTCACAGTGATATTGAAGACACAGGAATAAAGAGGAGAGGCAGCTTTTCTTCATAGAAGAATGCCGGCCAATAAAAACAGAAGGCATGATTGAGAAGAGTCATTGATCTTGGTCGGGCGTGGTGACTCACGCCTGTAATCCCCGCACTGTGGGAGGCCGAGGCGGGCAGATCACCTGAGGTGAGGAGTTCAAGAACAGCCTAGTCAACATGGTGAAACCCTGTCTCTACTAAAAATACAAAAATTAGCCAGGTGTGGTGGTACACGCCTGTAATCCCAGCTACTCGGGATGCCAAGGCAGGAGAATCACTTGAACTCAGGAGGCAGAGGTTGCAGTGAGCTGAGATCATGCCACTGCACTCCAACCTGCACAACAGAGCGAGACTCTGTCTCAAAAAAAAAAAAAAAAAAAAAAGGTCATTGTCCTCTAACCCCCAATGCAATAATGGATTCAGTCAGGATGACCACAGGATTCCTGGATAAGAAGATGGGGCAGTAAGTTAGTTATGTGATCTCAAACTACCACTCATAGACTGCTTATTAATTACAAAAATGGAAATGCGTCTTTCCAATGGAGGGACCTAGTGAATGTCAGCTAAACCAAGTGGTCAAATTCTGGGACCACTGACATGAGCCTCCCAGTGGGATGCAATGGGAAATGTATAACATCTTTGTAGACCTCTTGATAAAAATGCTTACCCTGACACTAATCATGAAGAAATGACCAGACAAACCTAGGCTGTGAAACATGCTATGAGACAACTGGATTCTTCAAGGAAAGGGCAGGGAGCATGTTTGAGATCAGGAGTTGGCAAACTATGGCCAGCTCACTGTCTGCTATAACAGTTTGAATGGAAACCCACCATTCATTTCTGTATCGTCCCTGGTGGTTTTCACACTACAACAGCAGAGTTGAATTGCTGCAAAAGAGATCATCTGACACTCAAAGCCTAATATTTACTAATTGGCCCTTGATATGGTTTAGCCGTTTCCCTACCCAAATCTCATCTTGTAGCTCCCATAATTCCAACATATCGTGGGAAGCCCCGGTGGGAGATGACTGAATCCTGGGGGCGGGTCTTTCCCGTGCTGTTCTCACAACAGTGAATGGGTCTCATGAGATCTGACGGTTTTAAAAATGGGAGTCTCTCTGCACAAGTTCTTTTCTGCCTGCTGCTATCCGCCTAAGATGTGACTTGCTCCTCTTTACCTTCCACCACGATAGGCTTCCCCAGCCACATGGAACTGTAAGTCCAATTAAACCTCTTTATTTTGTAAATGACCCAGTCTCGGATATGTCTATCAGCAGCATGAACACAGACTCATACAGCCCTTTAAGTAAAAGTCTATGGAACCATGTTCTAGGTTAAAACTACTAAAGAGATAAAACTGAATACAGTGTGTGGCCTTAGTTGATCACAGAGCAACAAAGTAACCAAATTAAAAGTCATCTTTGTGGCAACTGGGTTTCATGTTAAATATTATTCAAGTTAATTTTCTTGGCTGTGATAATGGTATGGTCATGCAAGCCATTGTCCTTATAAGATGTCTATTTAAGTTTTTATGACTAAATTGTCTTAATATTTGTAATGTGTTTTCAAAGGTCTCCTTCACCCCACCCATGCAAAAAATAAAGAAAAATGTGTTTGCACGTGGAAGGCAGGGAGAGGGCAAGGGAGAGAAAGCAAATACAGCAAAATGTTTATAGTGAAACCAGGTGAAAAATATATGAGCATTCACTGTATTATGTTTTCAGCTTTTCTACAATTTCCAAGACATTTCTAAAATAAAAATTTGAGAGAAAAAGTAACTAGTGTTAGTAAGGGTATATACACTATTGATGGAAGTGTAAATTGCTTTTACAATTTGCTTAAAGGACAAATGGGAGATTTTCTTAAAAGTTTTGAAATACTGCCTATAGTTTAATATATTCAAATCCTAAGAGTTTATTCAAAGGAAACACTAAGGCCAGGCGTGGTGGCTCACACCTGTAATCCCAGCACTTTGGGAGGCTGAGGTGGGCAGATCACAAGGCCAAGAGATCGAGACCATCCTGGCCAACATGGTAAAACCCCATCTCTACTAAAAATACAAAAACTAGCTAGGCGTGGTGGCATGCGCCTTTAGTCTCAGCTACTCAGGAGGCTGAAGCAGGAGAATCACTTGAACCCAGGAGGTAGAGGTTGCAGTGAACCAAGATAGCACCACTGCACTCCAGCCTGGCAACAGAGCAAGACTCTGTCTCAAAAAGAAGAAAAAACCCAAAAAAGGAAGTAATAATGTATTAATGGACATGCAAAGTCTTTTCTACATAAGGATGTTCATTGCGACATTTATTTATGGAAGCCAAAAACTGGAAACAGTATCCAGCAGTAAGGTACTCAGGAATATAAACTACCCTGTACAACACAGAATTCCATGGTAACCTAAATATGTCAGGGAGAATATTTAATGGCATGAAAAAATGCTTCTGATGGAGTCTTAAGTAAAAGATAAGTGTATGTACAGTATAAACATATGCAGGAGTGGAGAAACACTGGGCAGACAGAAAAACATTAATATTGCAAGCCCTGGGCAGTGAGACTACGGTGACGTAATTTTTAAATGTTTATCTCTATTTTACCTACAGTGAAGGTGTATTGCTTTTGTAATCAGGAAAACACACACATTAACTTTTTTTTCCAAGGCCACCGTTATTACTGAGTGTATAATCCCCTAGAGTAATCCCCTGCTGAATGTACTATTGAGCAAGAGCTGGCTCCAGCAGGCTGAACACTGAGCTCAGAACGCCCTTGCGATGGCCCAGTGACGAGGGAGGGCGTGGGGAGGCACTGACCTGGCTCTCTGGTGGGAGGACCACCTCATCATAGGGTCCCACGATGGAGCTGGCAAACTTGCTGAAGATGATGGGCTCCTTGGGCACAGGCACGTTCTGTTCTTTGCAGTGGTCCACATAATTCATGCCCACACACACCACCTTATCTGGCCGTGTGACTGGAGCCAGGAAGGTTACCTCCGATCGTGGTAGGACTGGCAACTGGGCAGCCAAGGCTCTGTAGAGACCACAGCAGGTGAGAGGGTCTGGCTGGGAACAGGTCAGCAATCCCGGCAGGTTGGGCAGATCCTGCAGCAGCTACAGGTTTTGCTTTTTGAAATGTATTTCCTAGCTCTATCAACCATCGGAGTCAGTATGAAAATCAAGCCGAGCTATCGTCCTTTGATACCAGAGCAGGGCTTTTATTTTTCCAGTGTTGATTTCCTCTCCCGCTTCGGTAACTCATGTCCATGTAAAAGATACAAACTGGAAGACACAGAAAGGTCTCCCGTTTCCCTTCTGGTTCCCCTGTTCCCCTGGCTCTTCGCAGCTACTCTATGGATATTCTTCTCCCAGCCTTTTGTATGCAAATGACAGCACCAATCTTTACACTTTTGACAAAAACAACTGCTTTTGGAGATCTCTCCTTAACAATATGTAACAATACATAGAAGGCGTCCTCTTTATTGCTTGTGGTTGTATATTACTGCTGTATAGAGATATACCCAAGTCCCTAATGAGGGACATGGAGGTTTCTCATCTTTGCGGAATATGGCAATATGGGAACATACTGTTAATACTGTGAGCCGTGAAACATTTGTATTTTTTCCTATTTTAATAGATGAAAACGACATCTTAACGTGTTTTTAACTTATTGTTCATCAGCTCCTTAGACCAGATTCTGTAGGGGTCCAGGCTTCAGGGACGCTCTCACCTAATCTAGTCCAAATCCAGGAACTGTCTTGTAAAAAACCTCCCTGCAGTCCTCTCTCCTTGTAGGAGCTGGGAGTCTCTATCACTCCCCCAGCTGCATAAGATGCCTTTTAGGACCCCCTGGCCCAGACCCGTCAGTCAGTCCAGGACTTCATTCCCAGAGGAGGCAGTGTGATGAAGTAGAGAGTCCTGGTTCCAGCACCAAATGTACGGCCTTGAAATTGTTAATCACCTCCCCTAGGCCTCAGTTTTCTCCTCTGAAAACTGAAGATGTTATTACATAAGATTTCTAAGGATCTTTTAAGAGAACAGGTGAGAAATAAAAGGTGGGGTTACTCTGCTCCCTTGCAAAAGAACTACCTGCTGGTGCTGTTTCCCAGAACAGGAATGCGGTGGGAGGGTGCGGGGGAACCAGGGCAGCTGCTTCAGGGCGATGCTGCCCACTTACTTACCTTCTTGCCACTGAGAGGGTGGCCTCTCCCTGCTCTAGGAACTGTGTCATCGTCTTCGGGAGTGTGGGGTCAAAGGCATTGAGGTTGATAACCCCTCCACCATTCCCTGTCTCCAGGCCCAAGTGAGGCCCCACCAGGTGGGGTGCCTGGAACTGTACTAGTCTCATGTCTCTGGAGGGTTGAAAGGGCCACTTCTGAGCCTGCAGCAGAGCTGTGAGCAACCTTCTTCTACCAGACACCAGCATCAGAGCCTGCAGAGAAAAACGCAGGATCCAGGAGATGGAGGATCCCAGAGCCATCATCAGGATCCCTGAAATTCCTAGGACTATAGCCCAAGGCCCTTTGCCCCGTCAACAGTTCCCTGCACACCACATGGGAAGTGGTCCAGGCTTGTATTTTATCCTGCTATACTTCATAAGGTGAAAGTACAGGCGCCCTCTGGCTGTTGCCTCAGGGACGAGGCTGGTTACCAGCGCTCCAAGAGAACCCCAGGCCCCACTGCCTGTTCCCTTCCCACGTGACACACACATGCAGGTTCATTCCAACCTGACAGCGGTCCCCTCAGGTAGCGCGCCCTCACTTTACAGAAGGGGACACTGAGACTCGAAGGGACGACGTCAGGTGCCCAAGGTGCCAGTCAGAAAGTGGCCCTGGGGCTTCTGCAACCACCACTAAGTCACAGGGCCCGAGCTCAGTCCAACTCTGCGAGAGTCCGTAAGCAAAGGGACGGCGACATGAGGTGGAAACAGTAGCCTGAAACGTGGGTGTGCACGTCGGATCCCATCCCACCGTCCACTCGCCTGGAAACCTCCAGTTTCCCCATATGCCCAGCTCCATCCCCTGCAGTTAGTGGGGCCTCACACGGGTCCGCCCCGTCCGTACGGTCGGTAGCAGCCTGGGACCTGGTTCCAGCTCTGCCCTCCGCGGGAGGCCTGCGCCAGGGACACCCTTCCGACCTAACCCAGACCCTCTTGCTCAGCCCACTTTCCCCTAACAGGTCTACTTGGCGGCGGAGGCCGGTCCTCCTGCGCTGAGTTAGGGCTCGCGGGGCCGGAGGTCAAGGGCGGCGGGCGCCTAGGCACTGACACCAGTGACCGCAGCCAGCCGGGGAACTACAGCCGCGGCGAACCCAGGGCCGCTCGGCGCGCACTCCACAGAGAAGCGGGCGCGTCCGATGACGTCACAGGCAGTGGCCACCGGCAGCACGCCAATCCCGGAAACGCGGGCCCAGCGCGGGGCGGGCTGCTCCGGGGGTGTTCGGGCTCCAGGCACAGCCCGGCGCCTGCCGCGTCTTCGGGAGACGGTGGCTCTCGGAGCGACTCTGCACTTGCCCGAGCCCGAGAGTGGGCGCTGCCCGAACGTTTGTCCCTGGGCGCTTCGCTGGCCTCATCCAGTCTCCGCCCTGTTCTGGGCCTGGCGCCGTTCCCGTCTTCCCATCGGTGGGGAAAGTGGTGGAGGAGACCGAGGCGGGTGCTGGGTGGCGGAGAATGATTTGTGGCTTCTGATTCTGACGGGTGTGGTTGAGGAGGGGAGGGATGACTGCCCCCGTTTTACCTACGGGGAGCCTGGCGCCAGAGCTGTTTTCCCAGAGTGACAGGCGGTGAGCAGTGGAGCTGGCGCTCCTGACCCCGAAGCCCGGCGTTTCCCAGCCACTCTCGGCAGCACCACTGGGCGCAGGTGGGGAAGCGGGGAAACGGGGCTGCGTCCCCTGCAGAGGGCGGGCGTGCAGGGAGCGGCGGCTGAACTCCACAGCCAGCCACAGCTCAGCTCTTCAGCTGCCGGCTTTGAAGAGTGTGAGGGGCTCTGGGCAAGAGGCCCCCCATTACTCAAGGACTAGATCGTCAAGAGCTTGACTTGTCCTACGAAGGAGTCTGGACCTCGTGTAAGTGCACAGGAGACCGCTGGAAGGTCCTCACTGGCGTGCCATGGCCCGACTTCTATTTGAGAAGTTTTTCTCTGGCCACCCGTCTAAGGAAAAGTGTCTGGGTGGGTGGTGCAGGTGAGAACAGTGGTGCTGTGGTGGGTGGCGGAGAAGGTGAGTGTGCAGAGATGTTCAGGAGGAAGAACTGACAGCTCTGGATGACAGGAGGTGGAAGTGAGAAGGAAGGAGGTACAAGGCCGACTCCTGGGTCTCTAGCCCGGTAGGTGCAGGGCCATTCATGGAGACGGGGCTTCTGGAGGAGCAGCGGGTCTGGGGAGAGGATGGTGAGCTCCGATTTGCATGGGACATCCAAAGGGCATTGAACGGTGAGCAGTCGGAGACATGGGTCTGGAGCTTGGGACTTCAGCCTAGCTTGCAGAAGGTAACCACAGATATAGAAATGGAACCTGTGTCTGGGCGCGGTGGCTCACGCCTGTAATCCCAGCACTTTGGGAGGCTGAGGCGGGCAGATGACGAGGTCAGGAGATCGAGACCATCCTGGCTAACACGGTGAGACCCCGTCTCTACTAAAAATTAAACAAAAAAAAATGTAGCGGGGCGTGTTGGTGGCGCCTGTCGGGAGGCTGAGGCAGGAGAATGGGGTGGGATTATCAAATAGTCCCACCAGGAGCGAAAACCATTTGGCAGTGTATGAAGAGAGTTAAACATACACCTACCATATGATCTAGCCATTTCAATCCTGACTCTTGACAGTACTGAATTTTATCTTAGCCCTTTGCTCCTAGAAATAGTGAAAGTTAAGGAATCCCTCCACACTTTTGTTCCAGAAAACACCCTACTGGAAAGAACCAGTGACTTCCCATATAACTTGGATAAGACTCCCAGATGCTCCCTTGTTTATCTATGACCAGGCCAGACACAGACCCTCTAAATTCCCAGTCTTGGCATCATAAATGATTAACTGGACTGCTTGTCCCCACAGATCAATAAGAACAAAATACCTGTAACCAAACTTTGGTTCAGATTCTCTCCTCCAAGCCCCTGAGCTTTGGCCCAACCGCAGCTTGTGCCAACCCACAGCCCTCCTGAGGGTCCCTCCTGAGAACAGGCTGTCTGCAGGGTAAGACCTGCTTGATGGTGACCCTCTTGCTCAGCCCACTTTCCCGTAACAGTTCTTTGTATCCACATTTACGCCACCCTATACAAGATCAGGCCTTTGCCTAACCTCTGAGACACTTGAGGATCATATCGTCAGACTGTTTCCCTATTGTAATAGTCCCCCCCACACCCCACAGCAATCCTTTTTAATAAATTCTCTTTTTACAGAATCCAGGTTTATAATTTTGATAGTAATTACATGAGAAATTAAAAAATATGCTCATGCAAAGATGTATACAGAAATGTTCACAGCAGGCCTTTTGTAAAGTCTGCAAACTGGAAACCACCTGGTTTTCCAGTAACAGGTGAATGTGTAAACACTGTGTATAGCCACACTAGGGAATGCTTCTCAGCAATAAAAAGGGACAAATTGTTGATGCAGCATGGATCTAGATCAAGATAATTATTCAGAGTGAGAAAGGGTAGTTTAAAAATGAGTACATATGGAATTATTTCCTTTGGATAGAGTATCCTTGGGGGATATCTTCAAAGACCCCCAGCGGATGCATGAAACTGCCATAGTGCCAAACCCTATATTAGCCATGTCTTTTCCTACATATACCTGTCAGTGATCAAATTTAATCCAGGTGAAGTTAATCTGGTGCTACACGGTTGCTGTCAATCGGAATACATTTCTGTTGACATCTTCCACTCACAAATCTCATGCTTTTTCCACCCTACCCAAGCACTTCTCACACACTGTAGCCTTAACTTTTCCATTTTGAGGCGCGACAGCAAAACTGGCACAAATTTCTTTTTCCTTCTTCACAATTTCATGGATAGAAGATTCTTTCTGTAGATCTTAGCAACCTCATTATGTGATTTTTTTTTCCTGGCAGCTTGAGAGGGGCACATGTTAGCAAGAAGGAGCACAGCCTCCCTGCCAGGTGCTCTGTCCTGCGTATACTCTGGGCTAGACACACCCTCCTCTGGCTTGCTGTGGTCTTGCTTCACCCTGCGATGCAGGGGCTCCATCCACAGCCCTCTGTCCAGGAGCACCCAGGGTCTGCTTACATTTTTTCAGGGACAGGGAGCTCACTGCTGTGTGGGCGACTGGGCCCAGTACTTTATGGGGAGGGGGAGAATGGAGGGCAACACTGTCTTCAAGTGTCATCACTGTCCTGGGCGCATTGAGCAGCCCAGGTAACAATGTGACCTCGGTGTTTCCTATGGCTGGGTAGTCATTCCTGTCAGAATGTGCGTCCCGTGACAACCAAAAGCCTGTGACTCCTAGCTGGTAGAAATGTCCTCTTCTTGCCCCTGGAGCTGTGCAGAGCACATCTTGTCCTGCATTTTCTAAAATGTTTGAATAAAACCAGCATGTCATTCCTCTGCCGCCTCTCTCCTAGTTCCCTTGCCTTTCTTAGACCTCAGATCATTCTGATAATCTCCTTGGGGTAAATTCAGTGACTGTTGGTCATCATCAGCTGTGCCTCTTCCTTCTGGAGGATGGGGTGTTTGCATCTAGCTGAACTATGGCCTTGCCATAAGAATTGTTTTGACTGATGCTATGTGGGTAGGAGCATCATAGGCCCCTTACAAGGCTTCTGTAAAAGCCAGCCTGTGTTTGTCATGTCTCTTTTCCCTCTGCTACTGGATGGAATGCTCTAAATAAAAGCCAGACTCTGTCAGCTTGTGTCCCAGAGTTAAAATGACATGGATCGAGCCACAGCCAACTCACATTGGATGTGGAATGTGAGGGAGATGACACTGAGATTTGGGAGTCTTTTGTTATTGCAGCAAAACTCAGCCCATCCTGACTGATATGACTCATTTGCCAAAGTCTCTTAGAAAGTGGGATATCTCACCTTAAGAAGATGTGAGTGGTCTGGAGTAGGATAGTGTGAATGGTCTGGAGTAGGATAGTATGCCCAATTCCTTGTCCAGAGATGATGGAAACATCTATGAATTCAGCATCTCTTACAGAAGCACATCATTTGAGTGTAGCCCATTCCTTATGTACACGAACAGCTGGCAGAAAATGACTTTCTCATTCATCACCTAAGCAAAATAGCATCTGCACCTGAAGAGACCACTTGCTCTTCACTGGCATTAAATTTCATCCTACTGACTCTGACCTATTTCCCTAGGCTGTAGGGCTAACTTTTTGAACATTGTATTATGAAATTTTCAAACATACAAAAAAGTTGAAAAAAAAAAAAAAGTACAATGAAAACCTGTATACTCACCACCTAGACCTTACAATTTACATTTTACTGTAGTTGCTTTATCACATGTCTATCTATCCTTCCACCTGTCTATCAATCCATCTTGTCTTTTGATGACTTTCAAAGTGAGTTATAGACATCAGTACACTTTCCCTGCCCCCCTCAAACATTTCAACGTGCATACATTGGCTAAAGTTCAATGTTTGTTTGTTTTTTAGGTGTATACAGAGCTCTAGCTGTCCTGTTCCATCCAAAAGGGGAAAACCAAGAAGGACTTGCGAAGTTAGCATTTCAGAGACAGAGGATCACTAAAAGGCTGAGCCCTATTCATAGGACTGTGATCACTCTTCTGCCCTTTGCCACCTTACTACGACATTATTAAAGGGCCTACTAACTGCAGTTCCTCTTACCCAGTACATCATGTCTGATATCAAGAAAAAATTACAAGTCATACTAAAAGGCAAAACACAAAGTTTGAAGAAAAAGAGCAAGCATCAGACCCAGACTCAGATATGTCAGGAGTGTTACACTTATCAGACTGGGAATTTAAAACAACTACAACTAATATGCTAAGGGCTCTAATGAGTAAAGTAGACAGCATGCAAGAACCTGTTAAGCAGAGAGATGGAAATCCAAAGAAAGAATAAAAAGAAAGACTAGAGATCAGAAACACTGTTATAGTGATGAAAAATGCCTTTGATAGGCCCATGAGTATACCAGACATGGTTGAAGAAAGACTCTCTAACCTTGAGGATATATCAATAGAAACTTCCAGGACAGAAAAGCAAAGAACAAAGAGACTGAAAAAGTGAAATAGACTATTCAAGGACTGTGCAACAACTACAGAAAATAAATAAATAAATAAATAAATAAATAAATAAATAAATAAATAACATACACATAATGGGGATGCAAGAAAGAAGAGAAACAAAGAGAAGAGAAACAGAAAAAATATTTAAAACAATCATAGCCTGAGCAACATAGGGAGACCCCATCTCTACAGAAAAAATAAAAAATTAGCTGGGCATGGTGCACACCTTTGGTCCCATCTACTCAGTGGGGTGAGGTAAAAGGATCATGTAAGCCTGGGAGGTCAAGTCTGCAGTGAGCCATGATTGCACCACTGCACTCCAGCCTGGGTGACAGAGTGAGACCGTGTCTCAAAAAATAAATAAATCGATGTGGTGGCACACACCTGTAGTCCCAGCTATTCGGGAGGCTGAGGCAGGATGATAGCTTGAGTTGGTACAGGAGTTCCGGGCTGCAGCGCACTATGCCGCCTAGGTGTCTGCACTAAGTTTGGCATTAGTATGGTGACTTCTGGGGAATGGGGGACCACCAGGTTGCCTGAGGAGGGGTGAATTGGCCCAGGTCAGAAATGGAACAGGTCAAAATTCCCTTGCCGATCACACCTGTGGAAGGTTCCAGCCTGAGCAACATAGCCAGACACCACCTTTTAAATAAATCAACAACAACAACAAATGACAGAGATTTTCACCAAATTAATATCAGGCACCAAACCATAGATCCAGGAAGCTCTGTGAACACCAAGCAGAATAAATGCTAAAAAAAAACCCACCCAGGCACAGGATATTCAAACTAGAAAAATCAAATATAAATAAAACACTAGGCCGGGCACGGTGGCTCAAGCCTGTAATCCCAGCGCTTTGGGAGGCCGAGACGGGCGGATCACGAGGTCAGGAGATCAAGACCATCCTGGCTAACCCGGTGAAACCCCGTCTCTAGTAAAAAATACAAAAAAATAGCCGGGCGAGGTGGCGAGCGTCTGTAGTCCCAGCTACTCGGGAGGCTGAGGCAGGAGAATGGCGTAAACCCGGGAGGCGGAGCTTGCAGTGAGCCGAGATCCGGCCACTGCACTCCAGCCTGGGCGACAGAGCGAGACTCCGTCTCAAAAATAAATAAATAAATAAATAAAAATAAAAATAAAACACTACTGGAGGCCAAGGCAGTTTGATCAGAGGCCAAGGTGGATATATCACTTGAGGTCAGGAGTTCGAGACCAGCCTGACCAACATGGCAAAACCTCATCACTACTAAAAACACAAAAATTAGCTGGACGTAATGGGGGGCACCTGTAATCCTAGTTACTTGGGAGGTGGAGACAGGAGAATCGCTTGAACCCAGGAGGTGAAGGTGGTAGTGAGCTGAGACTGTACCACTGCACTACAGCCTGGTGACAGAGCGAGACTGTTCCAAACAAACAAAAACAAAACAAAACTATTGAAAAAAGCCAGAGGAAAAAGCTACCTTACCTACAGGGAGCAAAGAGAAGGATAACATCTGCCTTCTCCTCAGAAACCATGCAAATAAGAAGAGTGTGAAGTGAAATATTTAACATCCTAAGAGAGAAAAAATAAACAACCTGGAATTCTACACCCTGCAAAATTATTCCTCAAAACTGAAGAAATACAGACTTTCTCAGACAAACAAAAATTGAGGAAATTTATTGTCAGTACACGTGCCTTGTAAGAAATATTGAAAGAAGTTGTTCAACGAGAAAGAAAAACATTCAAGTCAGAAACTTGGATCTATATAAAGAAAGAGAGCACTGAAGGAGGAATGAGTGAAGATAAAATAGAAACTGTTATTTTTTAAAATTCTGAATTGATCTAACAGATAACAGTGTTCAAAATAATAATGGCAACAACGTATTCAATTATGTATTCATATATGTGTATATATACCCACAAAACATATATACTTAAGTATGCTTATGTATACGTGAAATGAATGACAGTAGTGATATAAGAGATAGGAGGCAGGAGTTGGGATTATTTTGCTATTATAAGGTGCTTGGTACAACCCATGAAGTAGTATATGGTATTTGAAAATGGACTTGCATTAGTTGTAGACATATATTGCAAATCTAAGGAAAACACTAAAAGAAGTGAAAAAAATAAGAAAAATATTTGTTTTAAAGAAATTGTCTTCATCCACTTGGGCTGCTATAACAAAATACTTTAGACTGCATAATTTATAAATAAGAGAAATTTATTTTTCATAGTTCTGGAGGCTGGGAAGTCCAAGATCAAGGCAATAGCAGGTTTGGTGTCTGATAAGGGCTCATTCCCTCTTTCCAAGATGGTACCTTCTTGCTGTGTCCTTGTGTGGTGGAAAAGATGAATAGCCCCCCTCACCTATTTCATTAAAACACTAATCCATTAATGAAGGCTCCACCCTTATAACTTAATCAACTCCTAAGGGCCTCACTTCTTATATTCGTGATTAAATTTCAACATATGAATTTTGGGGAACATATTCAGACCCTAGCAGAAATATGCAGACAATTTATTTATTTTTTGGTCATATAAAATGCTGAATTAAAGTCACAAAAGGCAAAAAAAAAAAAAAAAAAAAAGTGGAAGACAAAAATACAGGAACAAATAACAAGGCAACAAATAGGAAAAACAGTAACAGATATGGTAGGTATTACTCTAGCAATGTCAATAATCATTTTGAATGCCAATGGTCTAAATACACCAACTAAGAGATTCTGCAAAGCAAAAAAACTATCAACAGGGTAAATACACAAGCTATAGAATGAAAGAAAATGTTTACAACCTATGCATCTAACAAAAGTCTAATATCTAGAATCTATAAGGAACCTAAATCAACAAGGAAAAAGCAAAGAACCACACTAAAAATGGGCAAAGGACATGAACAGACACTTCCCAAAAGATATCTGCACAGCCAACAAGTATATGAAAAAATACTCAATATCAAAACCACAATGAGATATCATCTCACAGCAGTCAGAATGGCTATTATTAAAAAGTCAAAAAATAACAGATGCTGTAGAGGTTGTGAAGAAAAGAGAATGCTTATACCCTGCTGGTCAGAACATAAATTAGTTCAGCCACTGTAAAAAGTAGTCTGGAGATTTATCAAAGAACTTAAAACAGAACTACTGTTCAATCCAGCAATTCCGTTCCTGGGTGTATACCCAAAGGGATATAAACCATTCTACCATAAAGACACATGCAGGCATATGTTCATCGCAGCACTATTCACAACAGCAAAGACATGAATTCAACCTAGATGCCCATCAATGATAGACTATATATACACTATGGAACACCACAGAGCCATAAAAAAGAATGTAATCCATGTCCTTTGCAGCAACATGGATAGAGCTGAAGGCCATCATCCTAAGTGAATTAACACAGGAACAGAAAACCAAATAATGAATGTTCTCACTTATAAGTGGGAGCTAAACACTGAGTATACATGGACACATAGAAGGGAACAACAGACATCCGGGGCCTACTTAAGGGTGGAGGATGGGAGGAGGGTGAGGATTGAAAAACTACCTATTGAGTACTCTGCTTGTTACTTGTGTAACAAAATAGCCAGTACACCAAACTCCCGTGACATGCAGTTGACCCACATAGTAATAAACCTTCACATGTACCCCTTGAACATAAAATAAAAGGTGGGAAGAAAGAATAAAATAAAAGAGATTGTCAGAGTAGATTAAAAAATCCGACACAACTATATGTAGTCTACAAGAAACCCATCCTAAATATAAAGATGCACCTAGATTAAAATTAAACGGATGGTGAAAGATATACCATACTAATACTTATCAAAAACATCCCCAGAATATCTCCATTAATTTCAGGCAGAGCAGACTTGAAGAGCAATAAAAGTTACCAGAGATAAAGAGAGACACTACATAAGAAAAAGGAGTCAATTCTCCAAGAAGACATAACAATCCTGAATGTGTATATGCCCCTAACAACAGAGCGTAGAAGTATATGAGGGAAGAACTGACAGAACTGCAAGGAGAAACAGATGAATCCACTACTAAAGTTGAAGACTTCAACACTCATTGATCAGAAATTGGCAGAGCAAGCAGGCAGAAAATCAGTAAGAACATAGTGGAACTCAACAACACCGTCAATCAGCTGGATATAATGAACATCTACAGACTACTTCATCCAATAACAGAAAATTACACATTCTTCTCAAGCTGGCGTGGAACATTCACCAAGATACCACATTTTGGGCCATGAAACACATCTTAACAAATTTAAAGAATATATGTCATATACTGTGTGCTCTTAAACCACAGCAGAATTAAACTACAAATCAATAAAATAAAGACAGCTGGAAACCATCAAATTACCTGGAGATTGAACAATACTCTTTTAAGTAATGTCTGGGCCAAAGAAGAAATCTAGGGAAATTAAACAAGATTTTGAACCAACAAAAGTGAAAAGACAACTAATCAAAATGTGTGGGATGTGGCAAAAGCAGTGATTAGAGAGAAATTTATAACATTGAATGAATTAAAGTGATTATTAGATTCTATATTAGAAAAGAAGAAATGTCAAAGATCAGTAATCTAGGCTTCCACCTTAGGAAAATAGAAAAAAAAAAAAAGTTAAATCTAAAGTAAACAGAAGAAAGTAAATAATAAAAACTAAAACAACTCAATGAAATTGAGAACAGGAAGTCAGTAGAGAAAATCAGCAAAATCAAAACCTGTTTATTTGAAGGTAGGTGAAACTCATAAGCCTCCAGCCAGGCTAAGAAAAAAAGAAGACACAAATTACTATTATGAAAAATGAAAGGGGTGACATCACTAATGTCCTTTTATGGATATTGAAAGGATCATAAAGGAATATTATGAAAAACTTGATGCCCACAAATCTGTTAACCTAGGTGAAATGAAACAATTCCTTGAAATACACATTCTGTCAAAACTCATTCAAGAAGAAATACACAATCTGTGCTGGGAGATGGTGGCTCATGCATGTAATCCCAGCATTTTGGGAGGCTGAGGAGGGAGGATCTCTTGAAGTCAGGAGTTTGAGACCAGCCTGGGCAACACAGTGAGATCCTGTCCCTACAAAATAAAAAATGTGATGGGTATGGTGGTGCATGCCTGTTGTCCCAGCTACTTGGGAGCTGGAGGTGGGAGGATTGCTTGAGCACAGGATGTCAAGGCTGCAGTGAGGAGTGGTTACACCACTGCACTCCAGCTTGGGCAACAGAGTGACAGCCTGTCTCAAGAAAAAAGAAAAAGAAAAAAAAGACAATCTGAACAGGTCTATCTGTGTTAAAGAAACTAAATCAATAATGAATAACCTTTCAAAACAGAAAGCACCAGGCCCAGATACGTTCACTGGTAAATTCCACCAAACATTCAAGGAAGAAATTATGTCACTATTCTACAGTCTCTTCCAGAAAATAGAAGCAGAGAGAATACTTCCTAACTCATCCTAAGATGCCAGTATTACCCTAGTACCAGAATCACACAAAGCCATTATAAGAAAAGAAAACTATAGGTCCCATATCTCTTATGAACACAGATGCAAAATTCCTCAACAAAATACTAGCAAGTAGAATCTAACAATGTAAACAAAGAATTATACACCAAGACCAAGAGGGATTTATTCTAGGTATGCAAAGCTGGTTTAATATTCAAAACTTATTTAGATATATAAATTATCACACCAACAGGCTAAAGAAGAAAAATCACATGATTATATTAATAGATGCAGAAATCACTTTTGACAAAATACAACACCCATGATAAAAAAAAATCTCAGTAAACTAGTACTAGAGGGGAACTTCCTCAACTTGATAAAGAATATCTGCAAAAATCCTACAGCTAACATTGTACTTAACAGTGAGAAACAGCTTTCCTGCTAAGATCAGGAACAAAGCAAGGATGTCTCCTCTCACCACTCTTTTTCAACACTGTGCCAGAGTCTTAGCTAATGTGATAACACAAGAAAGGGAAACAAAAGGTATACAGATTGGAAAGGAGGAAAAAATATACTCTCTGTTTGCAGATGACATGTTTGTCTATATAGACAATCTGAAAAGAATAAACAAAAAAATTCTAGGCTGGGCATAGTGGTTCACACCTGTAATCCTAGCACAAGGTGGGTGGATCACTTGAGCCAAGGAGTTCGGAGACCAGCCTGGGCAACATGACAAAACCCTGTCTCTACCAAAAATACAAAAATTAGCCAGGCATGGTGGTGCATGCCTGTAATCCCAGCTACTTGGGAGGCTGAGGTGGAAGAATCGTATAAGCCTGGGAGGCGGAGTTTGCAGTGAGCCTAGATTACACCACTTCACTCTGGCCTAGGTTACAGAGTGAGGCTCTGTCTCAAAAAAAAAAAAAAAAAAAAAAAAAAGAAAAAAAAAAAAGAAAGAAAAAAAAATGTAAAATTAGAAAATTAATAAGTAATTATACCAAGGTTGCAGGATACAAGGTTAATGTACAAAAGCCAATCACGTTCCTAGATACCTACAATGAACAAGTGGAACTTGAAATTAAAACACAATACCATTCAGCTGGTATCATACTGAATGGGGAAAAACTGAAAGCCTTCCCTCTAAGATCTAGAACACAACACAGATGCCCACTTTCACCACTGTTGATTCAACATAGGACTGGAAGTCCTAGCTAGAGTAATCAGACAAGAGAAATAAATAAAGGGCATGCAAATTGGAAAAGAAGTCAAATTATCCTTGTCTGCAGATGATATGATCTTGTATTTCAAAAAATCCTAAAGATTCCACACAAAAAGACATTAGACCTGAAAAACAAATTCAGTAAATTTGCAAGATACAAAATCAACATAGAAAAATCACTAGCATTTCTAGATGTCAACAGTGAACAATTTGAAAAGGAAATTAAAAGAGTAATCCCATTTACAATAGCCACAAATAAGATCAAACACCTAGGAATTAGCCAAAGAAGTGAAACATCTCAATAACGAAAACTATGAAACACTGATGAAAGAAATTGAAAAGGACATCCAATAATGGAATGAAATTCCAGGATCATGGATCAGAAGAATCAATATTGTTAAAATGTCCATAATACTCAAAGCAGCCTACAGATTCAATGCAATCCCCATCAAAATACCAATGACATTCTTCACATAAATAGAAAAAAAAAATCCTAAAATGTATATGGAACCCTAAAAGACCCAGTATAGATAAAGTTATCCTAAGCCAAAAGAACAAAACTGGAGGAATCACATTACTTGACTTCAAATTATACTACAGAGCTATAGTAACTAAAGCAGCATGGTACTGGCATAATGACAGACACATAGACCAATGGAACAGAATAGATAACCTAGAAACACATCCACACACCTACAGTGAACTCATTTTCAACAAAGATACCAAGAACACACACTGGGGAAAAGACAGTCTCTTCAGTATATGGTACTGAGAAAACTCGATTTCCATATGAAGAAGAATGAAAGTAAATCCTAGACTTCTGTATCTTGCCATATGTAAAATCAAATCAAAAGTGTTTAAAGACTTAAAATATTGAACTATGAAATTACTACGAGAAATCATCGGGGGAAATCTCCAGGACATTAGTCTGGGCAAAAATGCTTTCCTGCCTTCCTGCCTTCCTTCTTTCTTTCTGACAGAGTCTTGCTCTATCACCCAGGCTGCAGTGCAGTGGCGTATTGTCTGCCCACTGCAACTTCCACCTTCTGGGTTCAAGCCTTTCTCGCATCTCAGCCTCCCAAGTAGCTGGGCCTCAAGCAATCCACCCCTGTAAGTGTCACAAAGTACTGGGATTACAGGCATGAGCCACTACACCTTGCTCAAAAATTTATGTAGCAATACCCTACAAACAGAGGCAGCCAAAGCAAAATTGGACTAATGGGAGCACATCAAGTTAAAAAGCTTCTGCATAGCAACCTCTTGGGTCTCTAGGTCTGCTTTTACTGGATTCACCTGCATGTACCTGGTCTGGGGGTATAGGGTTGATCCCTGGCCAGCCTGTCAGAGAACTATGACTCCATGGCCCCTAGACCCCAGGCTCCCGGTCAGCCTGTGACACAGGGCGACAGCGACTGAGCAGGAAGCTGCTGTGGAAACCGAGTGGGGACTTTACTGATAGTGACAGTGATGACTTTGAAGAGGCTGAGGGTCGGTACTTTAGGGTGTGTTTCAAGAAGCTGCCCCTGGAGGGAGGTGGTAGGGAAGTGGTGGGGAGCTGCGCTTACCCCGGCCTGTCCCCCACAGCTCAGCCAGCAGTCACACTGCCCAGACTTCTTTCTCTTCCTCTGCCGCCTGCTCAGCCCACTGCTCAAGGCCTTTGCACAGGCTGCCGCCTTCCTCCACCAGGGCCAGCTGCCCGATACTGGTGAGGCCCTTGTTCCCTTGCAGTCCTTGAGGCAGGCTGTCTGTGTAGGGCGCCAGGTCTAGGTCTTCTCTTTTCCGCAGAGTCGGGCTACACAGAGCAGCTGTTCCAGTTCCTCCAGGCCACTGCCCAGGAAGAAGAGATCTTAGGTGAGTCCCAGCCAGTCAGCCCAGGCTCCTGGAGGCAGGGGTGTTTGCTGGTGGTTGCTGCCCCCTGCCGGACAGTGAACCCAACTCTAGGAAGGCGGCTGCAGAGTTCAGAGGGTCTTCTGTCCAGTCTGAGCTCTAGCCCTCCCTGGGCTGCTGCTTTACACAAGAGGAGAGAACCCTGTGCCCAGTGGCTCCCTGTCCTCCCTACCTAGAGCCTTCACCTCTCTCTCCTCTCCAGAGTGTGCGGACCGAAAGCTCGCCATCAGTGCTATCTGGACCTTCAGAGACCTAGGGGTGAGAGGAGCCAGTGTCACCATCTTCTGTCCCCGTTCCCACCCCGATAGAGTGGCTCAGGGAAACCCAGCTATGTCCCCATCACCCCACAGGGCTGGCGTGATGGTATCTCATTAAGACCCTAGGATTTACTTGGTGTCTTCCAGCAACATACGTGGTGATGGGCTGGAGAAGATGGGATGGTTTCCTGCCTCTTGGTCTCCCAAATCACTGGCTCTTCCTTCTAGGTGGGGTATTAGGGCTGCTTTGAGGCAGCTTTTGCACTCAAACACTGAGGTCTAAGGGGCCAGAGGTCTCACAGCAGGTTTCTGGGGGACAGGCTTGGTCCCTGGGCCCGGTGGACACAGTCTCTGTGTTGAGGGTACTCAATGGTCCATCTTCCATGGCCCAGGTTCTGCAGCAGATGCCGAGCCCTGCAGGCCCCAGGCTCCACCTGTCCCCTACTTTTGCCAGCCGGGAGAATCAGCAAAAACTAGAACAGTTTATCCGGCAGTTCATTTGTAGCTAGAACTGTGAGAAGGAGCCTGTGCCGAGACTTCTCAGCCCCACAACACAGCTGTGTCCTAGAGCCAGAAGACGGAGAGGAGGCTGCAAACCCTTAGCTGGTCTATAAATACAATCATTGAGGCTTCATTGCCCCTTGCCATCTCTTGCTTTCTTCCTCCTTTGATGTGATAAACAAGGGGACCAGACAGGTTGTCTTTTCCCAAGCCCAGGAGTATCTTTGTGGCGTATGCGTGTGTATTTGCTCTCTTCTTCCCCAGTCCCACAAAATGCCCCGACTTGTCCCATGAAACAAAGCCCAAAAGAAGACAAACAGTAGAAGCCAAGCTGCTGCTTTGGCCTGACAAATTTATTGAAGAGAGCTCTGTCCTTCTCCCTTCTACCCAGAAGAGGCGGCTTGCAGGGCCGGCACCTGCCCATACCTGTCACTGGGCCTTTCCCTGGGCTAGGCTGAGCGGGAGCAGATGCCCCCATCCTATGTCCAGGGCCTGTGCAGGAGCCATCACACCACCTTGTTGATGATGACACCTAGTTCTTCAATCTCACACTGGACTTCATCCCCCTTCTGCAACAGAGCAGGCCATGAGGGTGTCAGCCCTTCCGTCAGACACACGCACATCCACACAAGCCTGTACTTCTCAAGTCTGAGCCAAGCCTGCCAGGCCTTCGGGGCCCTTGCTCTCTTTCCTTTTCGCTAACCTACCTTGAGAAAGACAGGAGGTTTCCTGAATACACCGACACCTGGGGGGGTCCCAGTCAGGATGACATCCCCTGGGTAAAAGGTGACAAACCTGGAGCAAAGCCAAAGGACCCGGTGAGACCAGGGGCTGGCTGAGGTGGTCACAGCCAAGGGTGGAGGGCTCAGCTCAGCCTCCACATGTGGGCGGATGGAGTGGGACTGGCAGGACAGGCCCTGGCACTCACTGGGAGACCCAGGCTATCAGGTCCTCCGTCTTGAATACCATCTGGTTGGTGTTGCTGCTCTGGACCACTTCCCCGTTCACTCGGCAGCAGATCTTTAAGTTGTGTGGATCTGAAATGCAAAGATGGTACCTTGGGGTTATCCCTTTCCCCCCTCAACCCCCCCCCCCGTATTTCATAAACACAACTGCAGCGGAGCTTTGTGACTTGCCAGGTGAAAGGGCTTTGTGCCCACATTGACTCAGTGCTCTACGTTAGAACTTTCTGTATAGACATTGGCCGTTTCAGGCCTCCCTGCATCCCTGCCAAGAGCCCCAGGCAGTAATCACAGGGCTGAGTTGAGAGGATGTTCCAGACTCTGAAGAGGGAGAGAAAAATGGCTCGGGTTTTTGCCTTGAAAAAAAAGGGCATCTGTCTACAGCATAGGATGACACCTGTAGATACAAAAATGGCTCCTGGGCAGGGCCAAGCCTGGTGCTCACGCCTGTAATCACAGCACTCTGGGAGGTCAAGGCAGGTGAGAACTGATTAAAGTCAGGAGTTCAAAACCAGCCTGGGGAACGTAGTGAGTGCTTGTCTCTATAAAAAATAATAACAACATTAGCCAGGCGTGGTGATGCATGCCTGTAGTCCCAGCTACTCAGGAGGCTGAGGCGGGAGGATCGCTTGAACCCTGGATATTGAGGCTTCAGTGAGCTGAGATTGGGCCACGGCACTCCTCCCTGGGTGACAGAGTAAGACCATTCCAAAAGAAAAAAAAAAAAAAGACTTAGCATCTATAAAGCAGTGAGGTAATAGTTCTAGCCGGGACAGTAAACCCTCGTGTACTGGACGCTGGCAGGGGATGGATTAGTATAAGAACATCCTGGCTTCACGAGGTCAAGAGATCGAGACCATCCTGGTTAACACGGTGAAACCCCGTCTCTACTAAAAAATACAAAAAACTAGCCAGGCGAGGTGGCGGGCGCCTGTAGTCCCAGCTACTTGGGAGGCTGAGGCCGGAGAATGGCATGAACCCGGGAGGCGGAGCTTGCAGTGAGCTGAGATCCGGCCACTGCACTCCAGCCTGGGCGACAGAGCTACACTCCACCTCAAAAAAAAAAAAAAAAAAAAAAAAAGAACATCCTGGCTAACCAGCACTTTCAACTGTTGGTGGTGGTCCTAGTGTTCTACCCCCCCTTTTTTTTTTCTTTTTATTTTTTGAGGTGGAGTCTCCCTCTGTTACCCAGGCTGGAGCGCAGTGGCCGGATCTCAGCTCACTGCAAGCTCCGCCTCCTGGGTTTACACCATTCTCCTGCCTCAGCCTCCCGAGTAGCTGGGACTACAGGGGCCGCCACCTCGCCCGGCTAGTTTTTTGTTTTTTTTTTTTTTTTTTCTTTTTTTTTTGAGATGGAGTCTCGCTCTGTCGCCCGGGCAGGAGTGCAGTGGCCGGATCTCGGCTCACTGCAAGCTCCGCCTCCCGGGTTTACGCCATTCTCCTGCCTCAGCCTCCCGTGTAGCTGGGACTACAGGCACCCGCCACTTCGCCCAGCTAGTTTTTTGTATTTTTTAGTAGAGACGGGGTTTCACCGTGTTAGCCAGGATGGTCTCGATCTCCTAACCTCGTGATCCGCCCGTCTCGGCCTCCCAAAGTGCTGGGATTACAGGCTTGAGCCACCGCGCCCGGCCGTTTTTTGTATTTTTTTAGTAGAGACAGGGTTTTGCCGTGTTAGCTAGGATGGTCTCGATCCCTTGACCTCGTGATCTGCCCGTCTCGGCCTCCCAAAGTGCTGGGATTACAGGCTTGAGCCACCGCACCCGGCCTCTACCCCCCTTAAGTAGAGCGGCTGAAACACAATTTAACTTTACTGAGGACTCTGCATGGGGTGCTGTGAGGTAATGGGGTCTTTGGCATCCTGGCATGGCTGGCCCACAGGGACACCTCCCCCCATCTCCACCACAGTTGTGGGCGGCTGTGTTAAGAGACTGCGCTCTGCCCTCTGGGGCACTGCCCCCGTCCTGGCGCTGTCTCCTCACTGTGTGTGGTCGGTGCTGTTCTGTTTCCACAATGCCTGGGTGAGTCACACGGGCTCTCATGTCCTGTACTGTGGAAGATGCCAGGGCCTTGTGATAACTATGCTCCACGATGCTCAACTTAGATCGTTTCAGATGGTGGCAGCCACAGGAAGCCTGATCCACCCATCAGCTCAGTGTTCTTTGCACTTTACTTCCTGCAGTTTCACATCCTCGGTAGTTGTGTTCCCTCTAGGGCGCTTGGGAAGGAAGCCCATGGGAGAACTCATGGCTGAGGGTAAGAGACTTGGCCTGTGTGGAGTCAGCAGTGAAAGGGTGGCCAGGGAGTGCAGGCGCCGCATGTACCTGAACCCACGCTCCTCCCTGGAACGCTGTTCATCTGTGCAATGGTAGGTACAAGGGGGCAGGGTCCAGGGACCTACCTGCTACACTGTCCTTGGTCACCAAGGCAGGGCCCAGAGGGCAGAAGGTGTCGAAGGTTTTCCCCAGCAGCCACTGTTTCCCATTGCGTCTCATTTGCCAGTCACGAGCACTCACGTCATGGGCCACAGTGAAGCCGGCCACGTGGGCCATGGCATCTGTGGCCTATGGGGCAGGGGATATGGCCATACAGGAGGTTAGATCACGGGTGACACCAACACCTTTGGCAAAGGATCTCTAAGCTGTTATCCCGTGTTAGTAGCCAGGGCCAGCCAAAGGTGGGTGAAGGGCAAGGCAGTGTCAGGGAGCAAGGAGGCTGACCGCTTCCCAGGGTCAGGGACAGCTGGCACCGTGTGTTGGTGAGAGGTCAGCACTGGGAGAGGCAGGAGCTGGGGCCTCTGCTATACCCTGGCCTGGCAGCCCCACCTTTCCACCTCACCTTGATGTGCTTGCCTTTCTTTCCAATGACCACGGCCAGCTCCACTTCCCAATCTACTTCCTGTAGGGTGGGAGAGGAACAGTGAGCTGCAGTGGCTTTGGGGCCCATTGTCCATGCTGAGAGGCTGCACACGGTGCTGAAGGGCCTGGACCTTTGTCATTAGGGCTTAGGTGCCAGCCCATGTTTGCCATCACCATGAACCAGAGCCAAGTGAATGACAAGGGACCTGTGACTTGCAGACCCATACATTTTGGGCAGTGGCAGACAGCATCACGGGATGCAGGCACAGGTCCTCTCCCCACTGTGACTGCAGAAGAGCAACACGTGTCCGGCGCACTGAGTTTAAAAGTTACTCTGGATACTTTTAACGAAGAATAAATACGAAGTAATATCCTCTAGCAATATGTAACCTTACTGTGTGTCAGGCACTATTCTAAATGCTGTAATGTTGTTAACTCACTTTAGTAAGAAAAAGATTGACATCCCACAAAGGACTTGAGTAAGCAATTCACAAAAAGGCAATGGACATGGCCAGAAAACATGAAAATATGCTCAGCCTCTCCCATAATCCATAAAATACAACTACAAAATAGATATAATTTGGCCTTTAAAATTGGCAGCTCTTTCTGATAATAACCAGTTGGTATGAGTACACCTGACACCCAGATGTTGGTCTCTAATACCACTCCCCATTAAGAAGCACCGGGTTCCTCGGGGAAATGGCTAATTCCAGGTCCGAGACAGACAGTACATGATAAGACTAGAACATCTTGGTCAAAAAGCTAGGATATACAAAAAGTGACGGGAATGGAGCCAACTTGAAGGTCCCTCACTGGCCAAACTGAGGTCACCTAAAGAATGTAAATGATGAATTACAAACAATTGAGTAAAAACAAAAATCATGAATTCACAGTGATATTGAAGACACAGGAATAAAGAGGAGAGGCAGCTTTTCTTCATAGAAGAATGCCAGCCAATAAAAACAGAAGGCATGATTGAGAAGAGTCATTGATCTTGGCCGGGCATGGTGGCTCACGCCTGTAATCCCCGCACTGTGGGAGGCCGAGGCGGGCAGATCACCTGAGGTGAGGAGTTCAAGACCAGCCTAGTCAACATGGTGAAACCCTGTCTCTACTAAAAATACAAAAATTAGCCAGGTGTGGTGGTACACGCCTGTAATCCCAGCTACTTGGGATGCCAAGGCAGGAGAATCACTTGAACCCAGGAGGCAGAGGTTGCAGTGAGCTGAGATCATGCCACTGCACTCCAACCTGCACAACAGAGCGAGACTCTGTCTCAAAAAAAAAAAAAAAAAAAAGGTCATTGTCCTCTAACCCCCAGTGCAATAATGGATTCAGTCAGGATGACCACAGGATCCCTGGATGAGAAGATGGGGCAGTAAGATAGTTATGTGATCTCAAACTACCACTCATAGACTGCTTATTAATTACAAAAATGGAAATGCATCTTCCCAATGGAGGGACCTAGTGAATGTCAGCTAAACCAAGTGGTCAAATTCTGGACCTTTGACATGAGCCTCCCAGTGGGATGCAATGGGAAATGTATAACATCTTTGTAGACCTCTTGATAAAAATGCTTACCCCGACACTAATCATGAAGAAACGACCAGACAAACCCAGGCTGTGAAACATGCTATGAGACAACTGGATTCTTCAAGGAAAGGGCAGGGAGCATGTTTGAGATCAGGAGTTGGCAAACTATGGCCAGCTCACTGTCTGCTATAACAGTTTGAATGGAAACCCACCATTTATTTCTGTATCGTCCCTGGTGGTTTTCACACTACAACAGCAGAGTTGAATTGCTGCAAAAGAGACCATCTGACACTCAAAGCCTAATATTTACTAATTGGCCCTTGATATGGTTTAGCTGTTTCCCTACCCAAATCTCATCTTGTAGCTCCCATAATTCCAATATGGTTTAGCTGTGTCCCTACCCAAATCTCATCTTGTAGCTCCCATAATTCCAACATATTGTGGGAAGCCCCGGTGGGAGATGACTGAATCCTGGGGGCGGGTCTTTCCCGTGCTGTTCTCACAACAGTGAATGGGTCTCACGAGATCCGACGGTTTTAAAAATGGGAGTCTCTCTGCACAAGCTCTTTTCTGCCTGCTGCTATCCGCGTAAGATGTGACTTGCTCCTCTTTGCCTTCTGCCACGATTTTGAGGCTTCCCTAGCCACGTGGAACTGTAAGTCCAATTAAGCCTCTTTTTTTTTGGTAAATTGCCCAGTCTCAGGTATGTCTATCAGCAGTGTGAGAACAGACTAAAACAGCCGTTTAAGAAAAGGTCTATGGAACCTTGTCCTAGATTGAAACCACTAAAGAGATAAAACAATACAGTGTGTGGCCTTGGTTGATCAAGGAGCAATAAAAAAAGTAAGCAAATTAAAAGTTACCTTTGGGGCAGTCAGCAGTACTTCTGATTGGAAATTGGGGCAACTGGATTTTATATTAAATATTATTCAAGTTAATTTTCTTGGTAGTGATAATGGTGGGATGGTCATGCAAGCCACTGTCCTTATTCTTAGGAGATGCCTATTTAAGTTTTTCTGACTAAATTGTCTTAATATTCCCAATGTGTTTTAAAAGGTCTCCTTCACCCCACCCCCTGCAAAAACAAAAAAAAAGTGTATGTTTGCCATGTGGAGGGCAGGGAGAAGGCAAGGGAGAAAAAGGAAATATGACCAAATGTTTACAATGAAATCAGGTGGAAAAGTTATCTGAGCATTCACTGTGTTACTTTCCCAGCTTTTCTATAATTTCCAAGACATTTCCAAAATAAAAATCAGAGAGAAAAAGTAACCAGTGTTAATAAGGGTATATACAGTACTGGTGGATGTGTGAGTTGCTTTTACAATCTTTTAAAAGGCCAGTTGGCAGAATTTTTCAAAAGTTTTGAAATACTGCCTATACTCTGACATATTTAAATTCTAAGGGTTTATTCAAAGGAAATAATAATGTATTAATGGACATGCAAAGCCTTTTCTATATAAGGATGTTTATTGCAACATTTATTTATAGAAGGCGAAAACTAGAAACAGTATCCAGCAATAAGGTAATTGGGAGTAAACTAACCTATATAACAAACTCCGTGGTAACCTAAATATGTCAGGGAGAATATTTAATGGCATGAAAAAATGCTTCTGATGGAGTCTTAAGTAAAAGATAAGTGTATGTACAGTATAAACATATGCAGGAGTGGAGAAACACTGGGAAGACAGACAGAAAAACATTAATATTGCAAGCCCTGGGCAGTGGGATAACGGGTGACGTAATTTTTAAATGTTTGTCTCCATTTTACCCACAGTGAAGGTGTATTGCTTTTGTAATCAGGAAAACACACACATTAACTTTTTTTTCCAAGGCCACCGTTATTACTGAGTGTATAATCCCCTAGAGTAATCCCCTGCTGAATGTACTATTGAGCAAGAGCTGGCTCCAGCAGGCTGAACACTGAGCTCAGAACGCCCTTGCGATGGCCCAGTGACGAGGGAGGGCGTGGGGAGGCACTGACCTGGCTCTCTGGTGGGAGGACCACCTCATCATAGGGTCCCACGATGGAGCTGGCAAACTTGCTGAAGATGATGGGCTCCTTGGGCACAGGCACGTTCTGTTCTTTGCAGTGGTCCACATAATTCATGCCCACACACACCACCTTATCTGGCCGTGTGACTGGAGCCAGGAAGGTTACCTCCGATCGTGGTAGGACTGGCAACTGGGCAGCCAAGGCTCTGTAGAGACCACAGCAGGTGAGAGGGTCTGGCTGGGAACAGGTCAGCAATCCCGGCAGGTTGGGCAGATCCTGCAGCAGCTACAGGTTTTGCTTTTTGAAATGTATTTCCTAGCTCTGTCAACCATCAGAGTCAGTATGAAAATCAAGCCGAGCTATCGTCCTTTGATACCAGAGCAGGGCTTTTATTTTTCCAGTGTTGATTTCCTCTCCCGCTTCGGTAACTCATGTCCATGTAAAAGATACAAACTGGAAGACACAGAAAGGTCTCCCGTTCCCCTTCTGGTTCCCCTGTTCCCCTGGCTCTTCGCAGCTACTCTATGGATATTCTTCTCCCAGCCTTTTGTATGCAAATGACAGCACCAATCTTTACACTTTTGATAAAAACAACTGCTTTTAGAGATCTCTCCTTAACAATATGTAACAATACATAGAGGGCGTCCTCTTTATTGCTTGTGGTTGTATATTACTGCTGTACAGAGATATACACAAGTCCCTAATGAGGGACATGGAGGTTTCTCATCTTTGCGGAATATGGCAATATGGGAACACGCTGTTAATACTGTGAGCCGTGAAACATTTGTATTTTTTCCTATTTTAATAGATGAAAACGACATCTTAACGTGTTTTTATTTTATTGTTCATCAGCTCCTTAGACCAGATTCTGTAGGGGTCCAGGCTTCAGGGACGCTCTCACCTAATCTAGTCCAAATCCAGGAACTGTCTTGTAAAAAACCTCCCTGCAGTCCTCTCTCCTTGTAGGAGCTGGGAGTCTCTATCACTCCCCCAGCTGCATAAGATGCCTTTTAGGACCCCCTGGCCCAGACCCGTCAGTCAGTCCAGGACTTCATTCCCAGAGGAGGCAGTGTGATGAAGTAGAGAGTCCTGGTTCCAGCACCAAATGTACGGCCTTGAAATTGTTAATCACCTCCCCTAGGCCTCAGTTTTCTCCTCTGAAAACTGAAGATGTTATTACATAAGACTTCTAAGGATCTTTTACGAGAACAAGTGAGAAATAAAAGGTGGGGTTACTCTGCTCCCTTGCAAAAGAACTACCTGCTGGTGCTGTTTCCCAGAACAGGAATGCGGTGGGAGGGTGCGGGGGAACCAGGGCAGCTGCTTCAGGGCGATGCTGTCCACTTACTTACCTTCTTGCCACTGAGAGGGTGGCCTCTCCCTGCTCTAGGAACTGCGTCATCGTCTTCGGGAGTGTGGGGTCAAAGGCATTGAGGTTGATAACCCCTCCACCATTCCCTGTCTCCAGGCCCAAGTGAGGCCCCACCAGGTGGGGTGCCTGGAACTGTACTAGTCTCATGTCTCTGGAGGGTTGAAAGGGCCACTTCTGAGCCTGCAGCAGAGCTGTGAGCAACCTTCTTCTACCAGACACCAGCATCAGAGCCTGCAGAGAAAAACGCAGGATCCAGGAGATGGAGGATCCCAGAGCCATCATCAGGATCCCTGAAATTCCTAGGACTATAGCCCAAGGCCCTTTGCCCCATCAACAGTTCCCTGCACACCACATGGGAAGTGGTCCAGGCTTGTATTTTATCCTGCTATACTTCATAAGGTGAAAGTACAGGCGCCCTCTGGCTGTTGCCTCAGGGACGAGGCTGGTTACCAGCGCTCCAAGAGAACCCCAGGCCCCACTGCCTGTTCCCTTCCCACGTGACACACATGCAGGTTCATTCCAACCTGACAGCGGTCCCCTCAGGTAGCGCGCCCTCACTTTACAGAAGGGGACACTGAGACTCGAAGGGACGACGTCAGGTGCCCAAGGTGCCAGTCAGAAAGTGGCCCTGGGGCTTCTGCAACCACCACTAAGTCACAGGGCCCGAGCTCAGTCCAACTCTGCGAGAGTCCGTAAGCAAAGGGACGGCGACATGAGGTGGAAACAGTAGCCTGAAACGTGGGTGTGCACGTCGGATCCCATCCCACCGTCCACTCGCCTGGAACCCCCATGCCGGTCCCCCAGTTTCCCACATGCCCATCTCCGTACCCTGCAGTTAGTGAGCGCTCAGAAAGGTCCGCCCCGTCGGTGTGGTCAGAAGCGGCTGGGGATCGGGTCCCAGTTCTGCGCTCCGCGGGAGACCCGCGCCAGGGACACCCTTCTGGCCTGACCCAGCCAGCCTCGTCCTACCTGGCGGCGGCGGCCGGTCCTCCTGCGCTGAGTTAGCGCTCGCGGGGCCGGAGGTCAAGGGCGGCGGGCGCCTAGGCACTGACACCACTGACCACAGCCAGCTGGGGAAACGCATCGGCGGCGAACCCAGGAACGCTGGGCGCGCTCTCCACAGAGAAGCGGGCGCGCCCCTGTGACGTCACAGGCAGCCGCCGCCGGCGGGGCCCCAATCCCAGAAGCGCGGGCCCAGCGCGGGGCGGGCTGCTCCGGGGGTGTTCGGGCTCCAGGCACAGCCCGGCGCCTGCCGCGTCTTCGGGAGACGGTGGCTCTCGGAGCGACTCTGCACTTGCCCGAGCCCGAGAGTGGGCGCTGCCCGAACGTTTGTCCCTGGGCGCTTCGCTGGCCTCATCCAGTCTCCGCCCTGTTCTGGGCCTGGCGCCGTTCCCGTCTTCCCATCGGTGGGGAAAGTGGTGGAGGAGACCGAGGCGGGTGCTGGGTGGCGGAGAATGATTTGTGGCTTCTGATTCTGACGGGTGTGGTTGAGGAGGGGAGGGATGACTGCCCCCGTTTTACCTACGGGGAGCCTGGCGCCAGAGCTGTTTTCCCAGAGTGACAGGCGGTGAGCAGTGGAGCTGGCGCTCCTGACCCCGAAGCCCGGCGTTTCCCAGCCACTCTCGGCAGCACCACTGGGCGCAGGTGGGGAAGCGGGGAAACGGGGCTGCGTCCCCTGCAGAGGGCGGGCGTGCAGGGAGCGGCGGCTGAACTCCACAGCCAGCCACAGCTCAGCTCTTCAGCTGCCGGCTTTGAAGAGTGTGAGGGGCTCTGGGCAAGAGGCCCCCCATTACTCAAGGACTAGATCGTCAAGAGCTTGACTTGTCCTACGAAGGAGTCTGGACCTCGTGTAAGTGCACAGGAGACCGCTGGAAGGTCCTCACTGGCGTGCCATGGCCCGACTTCTATTTGAGAAGTTTTTCTCTGGCCACCCGTCTAAGGAAAAGTGTCTGGGTGGGTGGTGCAGGTGAGAACAGTGGTGCTGTGGTGGGTGGCGGAGAAGGTGAGTGTGCAGAGATGTTCAGGAGGAAGAACTGACAGCTCTGGATGACAGGAGGTGGAAGTGAGAAGGAAGGAGGTACAAGGCCGACTCCTGGGTCTCTAGCCCGGTAGGTGCAGGGCCATTCATGGAGACGGGGCTTCTGGAGGAGCAGCGGGTCTGGGGAGAGGATGGTGAGCTCCGATTTGCATGGGACATCCAAAGGGCATTGAACGGTGAGCAGTCGGAGACATGGGTCTGGAGCTTGGGACTTCAGCCTAGCTTGCAGAAGGTAACCACAGATATAGAAATGGAACCTGTGTCTGGGCGCGGTGGCTCACGCCTGTAATCCCAGCACTTTGGGAGGCTGAGGCGGGCAGATGACGAGGTCAGGAGATCGAGACCATCCTGGCTAACACGGTGAGACCCCGTCTCTACTAAAAATAAAAATAAAGTAGCGGGGCGTGTTGGTGGCGCCTGTCGGGAGGCTGAGGTAGGAGAATGGTGTGAACCCGAGAGGCGGAGCTTGCAGTGAGCCCAGATCACGCCACTGCACTCCAGCCTGGGCGACAGAGGGAGACTCCGTCTCAAAAGAAAGAAAGAGAGAAAGAGAGAAAGAAAGAGAGAGAGAGAGAGAGAGAGGAGAGAGAGAGAGAGAGAGAGAGAGAGAGAGAGAGAGAGAGAGAGAAAAGGAAAGAAAAGAAAGGAAAGAAAGAAAGAAAGAAAAGAAAGAAAGAAAAGAAAGAAAAGAAAAGAAAGAAAGAAAGAAAGAAAGAAAGAAAGAAATGGAACCTATGGGGGTGGCTGTGATTGGGGGGATGCGCTGAGGAGAACCTGGCACAAGCGTTTCGCTAAGCCATAGCTCCCAAAGGCTTTCTGAAAAGCTAAGGTGCAGCGTGGAAGAAAATATCTGCAAAGGCTCTGTTTGATAAAAGGCTTGTATCCAGAATATAGAAAGAACACTTAAAAATCAATAGATAAAATCAAACAATTCAGTTTTTTAAATGGACAAAATTTTAAAAATTTGAACAGACAGTTCCCCAAAGAAGATACACAGATAGAAAATTAGGACATGGAAAGATGCTCAACATCATTAATCATTAAGGATATGCAAATACAAGCAGAATGTGACACCTTCTCACACCTATACCTACGAGAATGGACAAAGAAGACTGATTATAAAAAGTATTGGCAAGAATGTGGAGGACCTGGGATTCCTGTACACTGCTGATGGGATTATAAAATAGTACCGCCAGGATCGAAAACCATTTGGCAGTGTATGAAGAGAGTTAAACATACACCTACCATATGATCTAGCCATTTCAATCCTGACTCTTGACAGTACTGAATTTTATCTTAGCCCTTTGCTCCTAGAAATAGTGAAGGTTAAGGAATTCCTCCACACTTTTGTTCCAGATAACACCCTACTGGAAAGAACCAGTGACTTCCCATATAACTTGGATAAGACTCCCAGATGCTCCCTTGTTTATCTATGACCAGGCCAGACACAGACCCTCTAAATTCCCATTCTTGGCATCATAAATGATTAGCCGAACTGCTTGTCCCTACAGATCAATAAGAACAAAATGCCTGTAAGCAAACCTTGGTTCGGATTCTCTCCTTTTCCAGGCTGTTGAGCTTTGGCCCACCTGCAGCTTGTGCCAACCCACAGCCCTCCTGAGGGTCCCTCCTGAGAACAGGCTGTCCTCAGGGTAAGACCTGCTCGATAGTGACCCTCTTGCTCAGCCCACTTTCCCATAACAGTTCTTTGTAGCCACGTTTACGCCACCCTATACAAGATCAGCCCCTTGCCTAACCTCTGAGACACTTGCAGATCATATGGGAAGCCTGCGAGTGGGCACTGCCGCATTTCCCTGTTGCAATGATCACCCCCAAACCCCCACAACAATCCTTTAGAGTAAATTCTCTCCTTGCATAATTCGGATTTTTTTTTTGTTTTGTAGTAATTACCTGAGAAATAAAAAAATATGCTTATGCAGCAACTTACACATAAATGTTCACAGCAGCCTTTTTACAAAATCTCCAAACTGGAAACCACCTGGTTTTCCATTAACAGGTGAATGTGTAAACACTGTGTGGCCACACTAGGGAATACTCAGCAATAAAAAGGGACAAATTGTTGATGCAACATGGATCTAGATCAAGATAGTCAGAATGAAAAAGGTAGATTAAAAATGAGTACGTATGGAATTATTTCATTTGGATAGAGTATCCTTGGGGGGTACTTTCCAAGACCCCTAGAGGATGCCTGAAACTGCAGATAGTACCAAACACTACATCTGCCATATGTTTTCGTATACATACATGCCCGTGATCAAATTTAATCCAGATGAAGTTAATCTGATGCTACACGATTGTTGTCAATCATAATATGTTTCTGTTCACGTCTTGCACCCGCAAATCTAATGCTTTTACCATCCTATCTAAGCACTTCTCACACGCTGTAGCCATAACTTTTGCAGTTTGAGGTGCGACAGCAAAACTGGCATACATTTCTTTTTCCTTCTTCACAATTTCATGGATAGAAGATTTGTTCTTTCTGTAGATCTTAGCAACCTCATCATGTGATTTTTGTTTCCTTAAGTCAGGAGCGTTCCCATTTTCACTTAAAGGAAGGCTTCTCTTTGGCATATCGGAATTGCCAGCACCACTCCCCTTTTGCTTTGGGGCCATTATGAAGTCAGATGATGGTGCCTTGCACAGAAGCACTGCGGTACAACAACAGTGGATCTAATCATGGAGCCAGCTCATTGGTGACTAAGGGGCAGGGAGGGCAGACATCATGGAAAAGCTGAACAGAGGAATGATTCCTGTCCCAGGTAGGATGGAGCAGGATAGTGCAGGATTTCATCACACTACACAGAACAACACATAATTTAAAACTTAAGAATTGCTTATTGCTGCAATTTTCCAGTTAATATTTTTGGGCTATGGATGATCTTGAGTAACTGAAATTTCAGAAAGCAAAACCATGGATAAGAAGGGACTACAGTACACTAGAAATGCAAATGAATGTGCAGTGACAGGAAACAGGCCAGTGGTTGCTTGGGTGTAGACACGTCCTTGGAGAAACTGCTTGTACCTAGGACGAGATGGTGGAGAGCTGGACAAATCCAGGGTGGTGAAACAGAGATCATAAGACTGACAGAATGTACTCTTTGTGGCTTATAAGTTATTAAATTATAAATAAGACTAAGGCCATGCTAGGCAAAAGTCACATACCCCTACACTAAAAGAATAAATGTTCTAACTCACCAATGGCCAGATGCTAACTGATGCCTCCAGACTCTACTCCACAAAGTGTAAGTAGAGGTTTGACTGAACAAGAGACTGACTTCAGTAGTTTTCTCCTGATGAGACACCACTGACTGTGGGCTGGTTCTGGCCAGTCTGTAGAGGCTGTGCACTGAGTACCTTTGTGTTCTTTTTTTTTTTTTTTTTTTTTTTATGGCAGGTCTGGCTCCGCTGCCCAGGCTGGAGTGCAGTGGCATGATATTGGCTCATTGCAACCTCTGCCTCCTGGGCTCACGCCATCCTCCCACCTCGGCCACCCAAGTAGCTGGGACCACAGGCGCACACCACTGTGCCTGGCTAATGTTCTAACTTTTACATTTTGACCCTTACAGGCTAATTTTAGGCATTTAATGTTACGTTTCCACCCCAAAGTGAGCACGGATTTTTTGCAACACACAGGATTATTCAGTTGCACGTGTTAGGATCCCCTCATAAATATTCATAAGGCTCTCATATAACTTACTGAATATGTATGTATAGTTCCTGTCTTTGGGCATACGCCTCAGCCTCACCACTTTTTCCTCCGAAGTGCCTGCTTTTGGTTTCTGCTAAAGGCCTTGTTTCCCCACCTGTGGGATGACCAGCCTGCAGGTGGCAACCCTTTCTAAGAGATAAAACTCTCCTGGCTAAATTTCTACATTTTGTGACTTTTTCCATTGACAATTGTGACTGAATAATCAGAGGGGAAATAAAAGCTTTTGACCCCTGCTTTCTCCGTGGCTACCCTTATGATGTGGGTTGTTTTGCCATGAATTCCTTGTCACTGCCTCAACGCATGCCCAGCCCCAAAGGCGGCTTGCTCCTCTCTCTGCCTCTCCCTTGCTCTGATTGGTAACTCGCATGTTTCACAGAGAAAACAGAAGCCCTCACTTGGCATTTCCTACTCCCATGCCCTCAGACCCTCCACACCTGCACCTGCCGTGTGCTAGCCCCGCTGATGAGGAGCGTCCTCCTTCCCAGGCCTCAAGTCCTGTGCGGGAGCCCCTGCACCGTGGTTGCCTTGCACTGAGAATTCCTCCCTCATAGCTCACCAACCTTCCTCGGAAAGTCTCCCACAGGAGCTTCCTTCCCATATGAATCTTCGCTTTGATTCCTTGTCTCCCATTCATTCCTCATTCATCCCGATCTGACCTTTGCCCCCATCCTTCCACTGAAACACGTCTTAAGTCCCCAGTGATTTCCATGGTGCTCAGACCAAAAGACACTTTTGTTGTTGTTGTTGTTGAGATGGAGTCTCGCTTTGTCGCCCAGGTTGGAGTGCAGTGGCGCGATCTCCGCTCACTGCAACCTCCGCCTCCAGGTTCAAGCGATTCTCCTGCCTCAGCCTCCCAAGTAGCTGGCACTACAGGGGAACCCGCCACCACGCCCGGCTCAAACGACACTTTTTATCGTTACCTCTAAGCACTCTTGGCCTCTCTGGGCCATTTCCCCGTGCTTTAAATACTGCCTTCCCGTGGCTTCCCAGCAGAGGTGACTGGTTGCCTTCCAGTATCCTTTCTTTCCCTCTTCCTTAGCAGTAAAACCCCATTTATTTGCTGGATACGTGGCTGCCTAGAATAGAGAGATTCATTTCTCAGTCACGCTTTGAGGCTACATGAGACCATGAGAGTTAGTCTGGTTAGCGAGATCTAAACAGAAAATTTGGGAGTTAAAGGAATTATTTAGCCGGGCGCAGTGGCTCACGCCTGTAATCCCAGCACTTTGGGAGGCCGAGGCGGGCGGATCACAAGGTCAGGAGATCGAGACCATGGTGAAACCCCGTCTCTACTAAAAAATAGAAAAAAAAATTAGCCGGGCGCAGTGGCGGGCGCCTGTAGTCCCAGCTACTCGGGAGGCTGAGGTAGGAGAATGGCGTGAACCCGGGAGGCGGAGCTTGCAGTGAACCGAGATTGCGCCACTGCACTCCAGCCTGGGCTACAGAGCGAGACTCCGTCTCAAAAAAAAAAAAAAAAAAAAAAGGAATTATTTAAAAAGAATCAGCAGGCCCTTACTCTTCGCCCTTCTTTCTTTCTTTTTTTTTTTTTTTGAGACGGAGTCTCACTCTGTCGCCCAGGCTGGAGTGTAGTGGCCGGATCTCAGCTCACTGCAAGCTCCGCCTCCTGGGTTTACGCCATTCTCCTGCCTCAGCCTCCCGAGTAGCTGGGACTACAGGCGCCCGCCACCTCGCCCGGCTAGTTTTTTGTATTTTTTAGTAGAGACGGGGTTTCACTGTGTTAGCCAGGATGGTTTCGATCTCCTGACCTCGTGATCCGCCTGTCTCGGCCTCCCAAAGTGCTGGGATTACAGGCTTGAGCCACCGCGCCCGGCCCGCCCTTCTTTCTTTCTTTCTCACTGGCTGAAATGTGAATGTGACGGCTGGAGCATGAAGGACCATCTCTGGCCTTGAGGTGACAGGTTACCAGAGCTAGGATCTGGATCCCTGAGGATTGTTGAGCTGCCAAACCAATGCCAAACAATGCTCTGTTGGCCTTTTATGCAAGAGAGAAAAAAAAAATATGGTTTTAAAAGCTCCCATTATTCTGGATCCCTGTTTCTTGCAGCCAAACATTGATAGGTCTTCTGTCATATCCCATTGTCTTGAATTTTCCTCCTCTATCTCAGTCATTCTTCAGACTCACTCTCCTCCGTCCAACCTATAAATGTTGTCGCCTCTCAAAGCATGGTACTTATGTCTCTTCTCACTCAACAGGATCCCTCAGGCCACATTTTTCATGTTTGATGGTTTAGTTGCCACCTATAGAAAGAAGACTCACATGTGTACATCTCCATAAACTCAACTGTCTATGGGAGACTTTCATTTTGATGTCTCAAAGGCACCAAAAGCTCAACATGAACTCACGATTTTTCCACATCAAACGTGGTCCTCTTCTGTATCTCAGAGGATGTCATGGCATCCCCTGACCATCCACCTGAGCAGCCCCCAAGCCAGAATTCAGTCTTTGCTTTTTCCTTACACTATTCCTGTTTGCATCTTCACATCCTGGCAACTTTACCTCCCTACATCGTCTGAACCGATGGACTTCCCACCACCCCGGGCCAAGATGCTATTTGACCCTGCTGGCTGCACTCCCACTGTGGCCTCTGTGATGATTTAAAAACATGTCCTCAAATTATTTGACATGCCTTCCATATCCGTTGCCTTTCTTGTGGGCAGAACCTAGCAATTCACTTCTGACGAGTATGGGGGAAGGACCCGGCGTTCCTTCCACAGCTAGCCTGTCAGGCTGCCTGGCTGCCACAAAAAGTACCGTAGCCTGGGGGCTTAAACAGCCACAATTTGTCACCTCAGTTCTGGAGGCCAGGAGTCTGAGATCATGGTGTCGGTGGGCTGGGTTCTTCTGAGGCCTCTCTCCTTGGCTTGCAGGTCACTGTCTCCTGGTTGCCTCTGCACATGGTTGCCCCTCTGTGCACACGTGGCGCTTGTGTCTCTTTGTGCGTCCAAATCTCCTCTCCTTATAAGGACGCCAGTCAGGCTGGATCAGTGCCCACCCTAGAGCCCTTATTTTAATTGAATTACCTCTTTAAAGGCCCTATCACCAAATCCAGTCACATTCTGGGGTCCTGGGGTCAGGACTTCAACATGTGGATGGGGGGGGGGACGCAGTGCAGTCCATCTCACCTAGGTTCTAATCGGTGTCCCAGCTGCTTCCTGGCTCTCAGGACAGTGCATCAGTCTAGGTCCGATCAGGAGAGAAAAATCACGCAGGGACTGGAACAGACTGAGTTTAATATAAGGAGGTAGCAACTGTGGCAGGGGATTGGAGCCATGAGGGATAGGCTGGTAAAAAGTAAAGAGAACTCTAAGGACTAAGGAAGGACCAGGTATAAGGAGTAACCAAGTTGAGCGTGGTGTTTTATGCTTGTAATGCCAGCCGTTTGCAGGCCAAGGCAGGAGGATTGCTTGGGCCCAGGAGTTTGAGACCAGGCTGGACAACATGGTGAGACCCTGTCTCTACAATAAAAAATTTAAAAATTAGTCAGGCATGGTGGTGTGCATCTGTGGTCTCAGCTACTCAGAAGGCTGAGCTGGGAGGATTACTTGAGCTAGGGAGGTTGAGGCTGCAGTGAACCACGATCACATCACTGCACTCCAGCCTGGGGGACAGAGGGAGACCCTGTCTCAAAAAAAAAAAAAAAAAAAAAAGCAGCCAAACTCTTAAGATACAGGGAAGAAGCTCCCACCATACAGACCATGAGATCCAGATCTTGCTGTAGTTTTGCGCTGGTGAAACTCACTGGAATCTTGCGTCTATTGTAGCAACCATATTCCCTTTGGAACCAGATCTTCCCCTTGGTCATCAGGACCCATCACTGCAGCCACTGGATCAACCCTTTTGTTTTGCCTGTTGATTCAGTGGCATAAGGAACCCAAAGTGACCAGGAAGCAGTGTTAACTTCTCTGTCTCCTGGGGGAGGCTCTCTCCTTTTGAGTACTAATATCTTCAAGCTAGCAGAGCTCAAAGTGGCCAGGACAAGAAACAAAACTGCTGTAAATGAGTTATTAGATGTACTAGCAAGAGAAGCACTCCCACTCCTTATAGTCCATAGATGATGCTGGGCAGGCAATATGTGTCCTGTGGGGAGAACCTCTGCCCCTTCCACAGTGGAGGAGGTCCAGGGTAATCAACCTGCCACCAGCTGGCTGGCTAGTTTCCATGGGGAGTGGTGCCATAGCAAGGACTTTTCACTGGTCTCTGTTGTTGGCAAACTGAGTCTGAGCAGTGGCGTCAGCCAGGTCCACCTTGAGACGGGGAAATCCACGTAGTTGAGACCACGCATAGACCCCATTCCCTCCACCATACTTTCCGCCATCTCCTTACTCCAGACAGCCAAATATACTGCTCAAAGTTCTATCCACTGGGGGGACTTCCTTCACCACTGCCCTTCAGAGTCATCCCTGCGTGGGGCTGCCATCTGCAGCTTGTCACTTTTGGATGGCATAAGCCGATTGTACAGATCCATTCATAAGTCTTGCTTGAGTTTCTTCTTCCTCAGTAGATTGATCCTAAAGAACATGCAGAAAGCCACAGGCAGGGATGGAGGGAGAGGAAGCAATGCAACCGAACTTGCTGTCAAAGGAATCTGAGCCACCGGCTCCTGCAGCTTAGCTGTCCCCTCCCACTGCCTGAGCTCCATCTCTTGTCTGCCACTTCCACTTGATGGCACGTCCAGCTTATGACTAGGTGAGTCAGACAATACAGATTGTTTTAGGAAGCTCAGACCACGTGGTCACCTGACAGCCCATGGTTAGGTTTTCAGTCTTTACCAAAGCCCAACAGCAAAGCTAGAGGCTGTTTCTGAAAAGGAGAGTGATTGTCTCCAGGAGACGGTGTAGACCAGCTCCAAAATCCTAGCGGTCCAGCTGTGATGGTTCTCCTGTTAGTGCCTTCCAGAGGCTTCAAGCTCATGCCTATTGGCCGTGAACACTCCAACCATCAGCTGACTTCCACCTCAGCCGCTGTCTAATTGCAACAGTCATGAGAGACCATGCCAAGAATCACGTAGCGGGCCCAGTCAAGTCCCGGCCTTGTAACATGTAGCTCAGTGGCTGTGTGGCAATAGCTAAAACGGAAAAGCCTCCTTTCTGGTTTCTCTGCATCCACTTGGGTCCTCTCCAACCTGGTGTCCATGTTTCAGTCAGAGTGGGGTTTTCAAAACACCAATTTAATGTAATACTCCTCAGTGGCTCCGTGCTGCTCTCGGGCTGAGGCCAACACCTTTGGGGTGGCTCTGCAGGCCTCTCCCATTTCCCCAGCATTTGCGCCTGGGATCTGGCTGCAGCCCCTGGCATGCTGAGTCCCTCCCACCCCTCACACCTTTCCCCAGCCCCTTCCTCCTCATCCTGCAGGCTGGGCTCAAAGGCTGCTCTCTGGTGGAGTCCCCAGGTCATGCGCCTGGCCCAAAGCTCTCACCAAACCATGGGCCTCATCTTCCTGATCATGACATCGGGTGTAAATTTATACTTTTCATAGGATTTAATTTATGTATGTATTTATTTATTTATTTTGAGACGGAGTCTTGCTCTGTCACCCAGGCTGGAGTGTAGTGGCCAGATCTCGGCTCACTGCAAGCTCCGCCTCCTGGGTTGACGCCATTCTCCTGCCTCAGCCTCCCAAGTAGCTGGGACTACAGGTGCCCGCCACCTCACCCGCCTTTTTTTTGGTATTTTTTAGTAGAGACGGGGTTTCACCATGTTAGCCAGGCTGGTCTCGATCTCCTGACCTTGTGATCCGCCCGTCTCGGCCTCCCAAAGTGCTGGGATTACAGGCTTGAGCCACCGCGCCCAGCCGGATTTAATTTATTAACATCTTGTCTCCAAAAAAATATAGGCTCCACCAGGGAAGGCTTTGCAGGTATTCTGCTATTTTATCTCCATTCCCTGGCACAGTGCTGGGTGCACAACTTATTTTTTGTTGTTTTTTGTTTCAATGAATGAATGAATGAATGAAGCAATGGGCAGACGGGGGATCGGGTGGGATAGATGGGATAGATGGTTGTCCCTGCCAACCAGTGTCTTGTCGCTTTTTCCACATCTGCAGGGGCAGCGGGAACGAGTCCCTGTAGTGGGCAGGGAATGGGGTGGGGGCGCAGTGGGGGAGAAAGGAGGAGACCAGCAATTCCTCCCCTCTGGGGCCCGTTTGCTCTGCCCAGAACACACTTCTACCTACTTGGAAAGTTTACTGCTGGGAAAGTTTGTCAACAAAGCAAGAAACTTGAGGATTTCTAAATCCTGGTTGGCTGTCAGGACTAACGGGCGCCTGTCTCCTTGGGGCCCTAGTTTTAGTTTCTGGATGTTTTACTGTATTTGGTGATTTTTCAAACCTGGGAAAAAGTGCGGCCTGGCTTCACATGCTGTGTTCCTGAGCTGGGACACAGCCAGGAGAGCTCGGGAGAGGAAAGGAGATGGAGGAGGGGCTGGGCTGGGGTGGGTGCCCAGGCTGAGGCCCTCCAGTGCAGGCAGCCCGCCAGCAGAGATGTCTCTAAGAGCCTCCGACCCCGGTGTAACCCCACAGCTGGCCTCACGACCCCAAAGGCTCAGGGCCCTGTGCCTGGCCCCTCCCTGGGAGCCCTGCCAGGGCCTCCCTCCCTGTGACCTTGACTTCAGCCTCACTGGCTGAGCCCTGCCTCCCACTGGCTCGCAGAAGCAGATAGCCCAGAGATTGGGAGGAGGTGGCTTCAGGTGCAGTTGCAGGGCTGCACCCCCCAGGTTTTGCTTCCTCTCTCTTTGGGCCTCAGTCAGGGCTTCCCCTGCTGGCTTCCTTCCATGGCACTGTGAGGACACAGTGGCAAAATGGCAGCAACAGCTCCAGGACTGACACCTTTGCAGCTTCAGAGATGGCGGAGGAGGGAGCATCTTTCCCAGCCTTCCCAGCAAAGGTCTCCCTGGGCCTCGATGGTAATCAGGTCATGTGCCCAACCCCCACCAATCACTGGGACCCGAGGGGGACAATGCACCCATTGGCTTAGGCCTGGCCTCACTCTTTTCCCTTGGAGGTGAGGGCTGACTCCAAGGCTTCACGGATGGGGAGTGGAGGAGGGGTCCCCCAGTGAGACTGGGGGCTACTGGCAGGAGAAGAGGGAGGAGGCTGGGGAGGCAGAAGACTGGTGCTCGGTCAGGAGACCTTCCTCCTTGCCCTCATGGTGCCCAAGGCCATGAGCAAGAGAGAAGTTCCTGGGGCCTTTTATCTCAGGCAGAGAGATGGGGTAGACATAGATCCTGTATGCACGGAAGGTCTGATTATGTTCAAAGCTGGTCAAGAGCTGAACGGAGGGGACTCTGTGCACGGGTCAAAGGGCAGGAGCAAAGGCAGGTACGGCCAGGCCTGGTGAGCTCGAGAGAAGCCGTGTTTCCTGCTTGAGGAACAGAGAGAACAGAAAGGTGTGCAGGGCTGGCAGGGAGCCCAGGGCTAAGACTGATGGCCCTCGGTGGCGGGGCAGCAGTCAGGTGGGGGTGGGCAGGGGAGGCAATGGTGGTCCACTGAGTGCTGCCAGCATCACTTAAAGATGGCTGTGCTCTGGCACTGTGCAGGAGGAGCCTGACTCCCTTCCAAGGCCACACAGGGCCTTCCTGACAGGTCCCCGCCCAGTACACAGCCCCTTTGCCAGGGCCTCTCAGCTCTGGCCAAAAGTGAATAAGACCCATGTGTTCCCCTTCTGGATCCGTGAGATGTTTGAGTGGCGGGGGTGTGGGCGGGGTGGGGAGAGTTTCTCTCTGGTACCATCGTCTTGGCCTCACTCAGGCATGAGGTTGCTGCTGGCCATGCTGGCTCTGTCACCAGCCCTCAAGCCCTTTCCCTGCGCAGCGGGGCCCCACCTCTCCCCCACCCTCAAGCTCTTTCCCAATCTCTGACCCCTGTGAAGCTCACCTTGCAGGGAGCTGACTCTGCACATTCGCTTGACAACCAGCTGGTAGGGACAAAGTCCAGGCCACTGCAGCCCGCACATGACCAGCGATATCCTCTCCAGGGATGGCCGGCCTTTGGGAGGCCCCTAACCCAAGGGGCTAGGGCCCAGGTGAAAGGACCAGAGGGCTGGGGGAGGGCCCCGTGCCTGCTTTGGACTGGCAGTAGTGCCTCTGGACCTGGGGGCTTGTCTGGGACCCAGAAGGTTGATGATGGCAATGAACAGATCAGAGAACCACCTTTGGAGGAGGGTAGAACTGGGTCAGAGAGGTCCTCTGTGGTCGGTGTCAAAGCCTTACTCACTCTAGACAACTCCGCCTGGAATGTGCCCTGCAGGGAAGTCAGGGCAGGCGATGGGGATCAAAGGCTCCTCAGTGATCTGAACACATGGCAGACATGTCCCGTACCAAGGAAGGCTCTGCTCACTCCTGTTCTGTTCACAGTTCTAGGGGATGTCCCAGCCCTCCATCGCATCCCCACAAGTGCAGTCCCCAGCCTGTGCCCCGAGGTCACTTTCCGCATCGTGGCCCCATCACCTTCAGGGCCTGTTCTCATTGCCTTCTGCTGCCCACACAAGACTTGAATTTCCTGACAGCAGGAACTTCGGCCTCTTCCCCGTGGACTCAAGATGCAGCTGTGCCTGTGTGTGGAAGGTGTTTAATAAATGGGGAATGGCACCTGCCTTGCCTAGACCTGGGAAGGCAGAGCTTGGAAGGTGTGGGGAGTGAAGGTCAAAGCCCCACCCAAAGCAGAGATGCAATGATTAGGGCTCAGGGAGGACAAAGCACCCTGCAGCCTCGGGAGCCTGGGAGGTGGCTGCGAACGTGGAGGACAGTGTTGGTGTTCCTGAGGGTTCGGGGCCACGGGGCACGGGTTAGAGGCCGCAGAGTCCCTAGCGAGTGCAGAAGGGTCTCTGCCTCCCTGGGGCAGGCCGTGGTCCTGTCAGTCTGGGTCTGTAGGCCTCAGTTATCTGCAAGGGTCTCCTTCCGTGGGCTCCTGGAAGGCCGCTGTCTCCCGCCTTCCTGACCTGGGGACCTGTGAAGGGTGTGAGTGGTGTTCGCAAGCTGTCTTCGGTCCAATCCGGAAAGCCTAGCGGGTCAGGGGCCGGCTTCTTAGGAGCGCCCGCGTCGTGCCTGTCCCCAGCACCCAGCTTGGTGCACTCGGTGGGCTGGTTACTTGATACATTCAGTTTTGGGGGCAAACCATGTGGAGAGTGAAGTAGAAATCAGAACGTATCTTTGGGGCTGTGTAGGAAATGACAAGTTCCTTCCAAGGAGCTTCCTCAGGCTGAAGGAGGGAGGAGTGGGAGGCCGTGGTGGGGCCCCATCGCCCCCGGCGGTCAGTGGAGGGGGCACAGCACTCGAGCGCCTCACTCCTGTCTCCTGCGAAATCACTCCTGCAGCCGAGAAGCCTGGGACCTTCTAAACACGAGTGGCCAATTCTCTGGAAAGCTGTACTACAGGGCACAGCAGGGAGGGTGTGGGCGCGCTGGCCACCGTCTCAGACACGCCTTTCCCACCCTACCTGTCGAGAGGGCCCTTGGGGTGAATGCGACAGGCCAGGCCCAGGTGCCAGCACCGGCTCTGGGGACCTGGAAACTCCTTCTGAAATGTCTGTCTGCTCTCTGATGGCCTATCGGTGTGAGTCACCGTTCCGTAAAAAGGGACAGATGCAGGCACACGTCAGTGGCTAGGAAGGAGGGACGCCTGTGTTCATTAAGAGATGAGGAGATGTGTGTGCGGAACCATCACACCAGCCCTAGCAGAGGAATTTTGTTGTTCTCGTTGCTTATTTTACAGATAAGGGAAACCAAGGCCCAGCAAGGTAAACTGACATACTCAAGACGACACAGAAAGTTCCAGAATGGAAGCATTGCCCTGTGCCGTAGATGCCGCAAGGCTTTAGAGATATGGCGTGTGTCAAGCAGTCACCTGGGATGTGGACTGGGGACACAGCTCTCCTCTGTCCTCTGGGCAGGGTGAGGGGAGCAAGAGGATTCCCCTGCGTTTGCCCCTTTCCCACCCAGACTTCTACATTAACTGGGTGGGAGCTGCACCCAGTGAGGACCTGGGAGTGCTGGCTCCCAGAGCGGATTGGACCAGCCCTGACCCTGTCCCAGGGGCAGCCAATCCATGGGCCATTGGGAGGCTTGGCAGGGGAAAGCCGTGCCCAGCAGAAAGGGCCATCCTCAGTCCAGTCAACTCCTCAATCCAGTCAACTCCTCTGGGGGTGGTGGGAGTTTGCCCTACGGAGAGAAGATGCTGCACAAGACAGAATTGAGGCAGAGGGCAGCCACGTTTAGCAGAAGCAGTGCCAGGGCAGGGAATGTTCTGTTCCCAAACGCCAGGCCATGAGATGGTCTAACCCCACTGCTGGAGCTGGATGTGCTATCTGAACATCCTGTGCTCCTTGAAGCCTGATTCTGTAATGCAGGCTCTCTCCTTGTGCTTGTTTTACAGATGAGACAACCGAGGCACAGAGAGATTGTGTGACTTGCCCAAGGTGAACGGTGAACTGGGGTTTGTGTTGTGGCAGATGGGTGACTATGTCACAAGGGTTCTTGGGGAACTTCTGTCTGTCCTGTGTGCTTGAGGCTGATGCAAGAAGCATGAAGGGTGTAGAGAGCAGTAAATATTGAGGGAATCTAAAGAAATGCAATGTTACTTGCAAAAATAGTAATTAAAAAAATCAGTGTAATTTCCAAAAATTGCTAATGCAATATTTCTAGTCTCACTGCTCTCCCAGACCTTATCACTTCCTCATCAAGAGATGGAGACTAGTTCTCCTGCCCTTAGAACTCAGTAGGACTTCATGTGACTCTTGATGAATAGAACGTGGAAGAAGTGATGAAACTTGACTTCTGAGACTAGGTCATCCGAGGCAATACGGCTCGTGCCCTCGTGCCTGGTTCTCTCTGAGGACACTTGCCCTTGGGAACCTCGCCATCACACTGCAGGGAAGCCCAGGCCACGTGGAGAGCCATAGATGTGTTCCCGCCAACAACCCCAACTGATGCTGCAGCTTTACTGCCAGCAGCACCAACTGTCCAGCATGTGAGTGAGTGAACCGCACTTCTGCCGCGTTCTAGTCATCAGGACGGTCACATGAAGTCCTACTGAGTTCTGAGGGCAGGAGAACTAGTCTCCATCTCTTGGTGAGGAAGTGATAAGGTCTGGGAGAGCAGTGAGACTAGAAATATTGCATTAGCTATTTTTGGAAATCATATATATATACATATATATATATTTTACTATTTTTGCAAGTAACATTACATTTCTTTAGATTCCCTCAATATTTACTGCGCTCTACACCCTTCATGCTTCTTGCATCTTCGACCTTTTAGCTGGGAGATCGCCTTGCTTCCACGTGAAGTAAAGCCCTTGGACTTTTCTTTATTATCTATTGGTGGCAAAGTCTCTTAAGTTATTTATTTATTTATTTTTATTTATTATCTATTTATTTATTTTGTGACAGAGTCTATTCCACTCCAGGCTGGAGTGCAGTGGCACCATCTCAGCTCACTGCAACCCCTGCCTCCCAGGTTCAAGCAATTGTCCTGCCTCAGCCTCCCTAGTAACTGGGATTACAGGCGCTCGCCACCAGGCCCAGCTAATTTTTTGTATTTTTAGTAGAGATGGGGTTTCACCATGTTGGCCAGGCTGGTCTTGAACTCCTGTCCTCAGGTGATTCACCCGCCTCAGCCTCCCAAAGTGCTGGGATTACAGGCGTGAGCCACCGTGCCACATTGAAAATATTTTATTTGCCTGGTGTAAAATTCCAGGTTGGCAGTTACTTTTCTCTCGGCAAACTGGACATGCCATTCCCGTCTTTCCGCATCACTATCACTGAGGAGAGCTGGCCGTCAGTCCGCTTCTGGCTGTCTTTGTCATCTGTCTTTGGTGTTCTGCAATTCACTGTAACATGTTTAGGTGAGTTCCCTTTTATCTCGCTTGCTTAGGACGTGTTTAGATTTCTTCCATTTGAACTGGGGAGTTGGGGAACCCTCCTCCTCCCTCCCCCTGGGCTCTCATTCTTGTCTCTTCTCCATCATTGTCCTCATAGGGCTTACACTTTTGAAAATAAACACCAGGAGATGTGTTCAGGCAAACACTGCTTTCTTCTGCCCCGTGGCCCTCACTCTCCAGCCAAGGGGACACCCAGAATGACTTCCCACAACTGGGAAAGAAAAATTACCTGGGGGTGAAATACACATGGTGTCTCAAGAAGTCCTCCTGCCCTGTGGGGTCTGTGGGGAGGCTCCAGGGCTGGCGCTTCCCAGGAAGGCCCTGAAGGCCCACTGTGTGCATCTCGGCCTCACTCAGCCTCAATGAGGTCACACTGCGAGCCTGAGAATTTGAGGGGCGTTCTCTGCCCCCAGAGCCAGTTCTCAAACGTTTACCAGCACAGCTCGGGGCAGGATCCGCAGCTAATGGCAGCAGGAGTGGGAAAAGCTGAGCTGAAGTTCAGAGCTGGGATAAAGCCAACAGGAATCCCTCTCCTTTGTCAAGTTTATTTTATTAAAATATACAGGACGGAGTATTAGTGGATGCTGAGAACAGGAACCACCCTCCCAGGCCGTGGCCGAGGGAGACGCTTCTGCCATGCAGACATGCGGCCGGTCTGGTTCCAGTGCGGGAGGCAGACCCCTCCCCGTTGGGCTGTGCAGCCAGTCTGGCCCCGAGGTCAACGCGGGCAGGGGTGTGGTGGCGACTCTCTCCTGAGGCCTTGGTCTTAGCAGAGTGACACCAGCTGGGAGGGCTGGGCAGGGGGAGAGGGGAGGGAGAAGATCCCTGAGCCAGGGAAAGCTGATGCCCTCCTGGAGGCAGAGGCCCCCAGTCAGCGTGGAGTCTGGAGCCGGCGTCTGTGCAGCTCCACGGGGGAGGCCACGCTGTGCCTGAATGCCGAGGGGCCTCCACCATACCGCCTTTCCTCTGAGGGCCCTGCTCACCCTGGGGCTGGCCTCCTGGGGCACTTGGGGACTCCCCGGGCCAGCCCTGAGTGGAGCTGGGCTGGCTGCGATGGAATGTATTATGTGGGAATGTTCCTGGAGGGGCCGTGCGGCCTGGGACCAGCTTCCTTCTCGGTGAGGCCCGGGCAGGTGCGAGCAGAGCAGCGTCTCTCTTCCGGGGGTTTCCGCTGACCACCCAGCCGCAGGCTCCTCAGCCCTCACCGCTGGCTCCAGCTTTGGGCTGGCACTCTCCATCCCCAGATGGACAGGACAGGCAAGCAGAGTCCCCAGGGTTTGTGCTTTTGAATGTTGGTCAGCTGGGCTGGGCTTTGGGGCCCTGCTGATCTCAGGCACAGAGCAGACCCCCCAGGCCTCTTTCCTAGGGCCACCGTACCAGGGCTCCTGGGCCCAAGCCTCAGCCAGCAGGAGGGCCTGGCCTCTGAGAAGCAGCGTGCTGGGCTCCCACCGGGGCTGCGCCTGAGCTGCTAAGGAATGCTTGTGCTTTTTGTGCAAGGCTGGGGCAAGCCTGGGCAGAGGGACGGCGACACTGCTTCAGGAGAGGGGGCTCAGCCAAGCCGCTGGGCCACAGGAGGGGCACTGCAGGAAGAGGAGGGACGCGCCCCTTCCCAGGCCCCTCTGAGCTCTGCCCCGGGCTCCCTGGCTGCCAGTCCCTGAACCACGTGCCTCCTCCGGGGACCTAAGAGGACCTTGGAGGAAACAGTCTGTGCTGGAGAGTGTGTACAGCCCCACCCACTGCATTCCCACTGAACCAGGACTAGGACAAGGAAAGGCTCATCCCACCCTGTGGAGGGACAGAGTGCCCTCGGATTCTCCACCACGACCAGTCCCCAAGCTTGAAATCCCCCGCCTTCCTGCCATGGAGGGAGAATGGGGCCCAGTGGCCCTCACCACCCAGGCTTGCCCCACAGGGGGTGGCCTGGTACCCAGCTCTTCCAGGTCAGTGGACTGGCAGGGGGTCCTGGGACCCCCAGGGAAGCATTTCCAGAAAGCTGCAGGCTCGGCCTCCATCACCCCTCTCCCCTGCCCCCCAGCTGGTCCCTCTGGGGTCCTGAGGTAAGAGGCTTTCTAGAGGCGTAGGTCGTGGGTAGGTAGTGGCTGTGGGGAGGAGGCCAGGGGAGCCCAGAGCCGGCCCACTGTGTGGCAAGAAAGCAGAATGGAGAGTGGGACGAGGTGGGCTCACCGGAGATTGGACCCTCCCCTGCAGGGGCACTTGAGCCCCTTCCTGGTGACACCCAGCAGCTGGTGGCCTGCAGACCTGCTCTGTCAGCCGCTCACCCAGAAGCAGCCTCGCCTCGCTGGCCTGGGGAGGGTTGGTTGGGGCTCCTGGACTCGGCTCCCAGCCAGACTCAGCCCCTCCCTGACCTCTGTCCCCCTCTGCCAGCCCAGATGAATGGCTGTATCTGTGTGTGTGTGTGTGTGTGTGTGTCTGTGTGTGTGTGTGTGTGTGTAGCAATCTGTTCACTTTTTGCAAATCTATTTTTTAAAAGTTTCTCGGAGGCTGTTCCTGGCAGGATGGAGGTTTCTTGGGGGTGGAGGTGGCCATGGCCATGCACTCCTCCGGACGTGTCCTAGATGACATTCTCAAACAGCTGCATGGAGCTCATGATGTTCTCGTCCTGCGTGGAGAGAGGAAGGGAGGCTGGTCAGGTGTTGGGTGGGCTCCAAATCCGAACCCCTTGAGCAGATTCCCACCAGGGACTCGGAGCTTGTGCCAACTTCCTGTCTGTCTATCTCATTGGGTGGCAGGGAGCTGGGGGACAGGGAGGTGAAGTAGCTGGTCCGAGGTCCCCGGCTGGTGAGGCACAGCCTGTCTTCAACCCCACTCCTGACTGAAAGCCCATTTGGGACAAGCTGATGAAGGGGACCCCGGCTGGCCTCCAGCAGAGGCGGGGGCTGACCAGGACTGCTCTGGGAGTGGGGCAGTGGAGGCGCTGGAGGCCCAGGGTCCTGCCCCGTGAGGTGCTCTCTGGAAGGGCCAGCAGCAACACTGCAGAGGCTCTGGTGCCTCCCCACGGTGACCCTCTCCCTCCGGGTGGCCCCATGTCTGCCCCTAACTTGAGGCTCTCCAGGGGCAGGGCTGAGGGAGGGTGTGGGGGGAGTAGGGGGATGCTGTGGGCTGCAGGGGTGGGTGGGGAGGAGGAGACTGAAACAAGAGGGCAAGTGGAGCTTGGGGCTGCCCAGGAGGTGGCGAGGGGCCAAGGACAGCTGCAACGTCCTGGGCTGGCAGGGGTGGGACTGGGGTGAGGGAAGGGGCGGGTGCTGCCAACCACCCACCTCTGTAGCAAAGCCTGTAGAGAACTGTGGCCCGGCCTCCCGTGCCGCCTACCTTCTGACAGGTCTCCAGGAACTCTTCAATGGTCACCACCCCATCCTGGTTCCGGTCCATTTTCTGCAACCCAAGCCACGCCCAAGGTGAGTCTGTGCCCCAGCAGAGACAGCCCTGCCCCTGGCCTGAAGACGCAGAAGTCACAGGTGGATGGATGGGCGGGTGGGCTCCCTCCACTCCGACTTGTCCCCTGTGACTCTTCTGGATCCAGGCCACACAATGCACCCTTCACAGCTACCTCCCAACCGACTGCTGAGGCTCCACGCATCTTCCCACTGCTCCCCTAGGCTACTTCCCTGAGTCTTCCTGGGCTTGGGTTTCCCAGAATCTGTCCCCACACTCACCTTCCTGAGAGGCAGCCAGGGCAGAGGGAGCAACTGAGTCACAGGACGGCCCATGTCTAGTGGCCCCAGCAAGCGCGAGGCAAAGCCTGCGGCCCCTGTACCCCCATGCATACAGGTGAAGGCCCCCAACCCGCTCCTCTCCCAGAGCATCTTCCTGGAGGAGCCATACAGCTCTCAGGCGGCATGGAGCTCTGGCCCAGGGTCGGCTGCCTCGGGATCCCAGCCCTGGCCCCCAGATGAGGTCCACAGGGCAGAGCGGTGGTGTAGTTCGCTTCTCAGGGGTTCTGACAACCAGCCAGATGGGAGGGGCAAGTTTAACCTCCTCATGAGGAGTGGGGAGGCTTGGAGGGGCAAGGCACTTGCCTGGGGGAGGGGGCCCAAAAGCGAAAGCCCCTTCTCTGCCAGGTTCCTCTCCCTAGGCAGGGCTGGCGCGCGCTCACCTGGAAGAACCTCTCCACGTGCTCTGCCGGTGTGTCCTCCCGCAGGATGGGGTAGGTGTGGCGGCCCATCATGTCATAGATGGACTTCATGATGGCCAGCATCTCCTGGAGGGGGAGGTTGGCATGAGCCCGCTGCAAGGCTGGGGTGGCTGTGAGGGCCCAAAGGGAGCAGGCGGCATCCAAGAGTGCAGGGCACCTCCAGGCCAGTGAGTGCCAGGGGCCAGACGAGCTGGACAGAGGGGCTTTCCTGCTTCCGGGGCACCCAGAGCGAGCTTCTGACTCCACAGGAAGCTCATCTCTCAGAGAAGTGGGAGATGGATTATGTGCTTATCTCCAAAATATGACACTGTAGCAGAAAAAGTGCTTGGACCAAACAAAACTTGTCTGTGGGCCCGTGCGGGAGGGCTCCCATCTCCACCCATGCCTTAAGGGACTGCACTGCCCCCTTCACTTGGTGGGGGCCAAGGCCAGGACCTCTGGCTTCTCCACTTAAGTCTCCCCGAGGCCTTCTGTGTAAGACAGGATGACCGGAACACTTGCTGAGCTGGACCGAGATGTGTGGTGCAGGGTACATGAGCCCACCCTCCACACCTGAGTGTCCAGGACCGAGGGCCCAGGAGAGGAGGAGAGCCTGCTGGCTGCTGTCCCCAGGGCCAGACTCTGGATGGAGAGCGGGAGAAGACAGGTGGGCAGCAGGAGCAGGGAGAGGAAGAGGGGTGGGGGGTAGAGCAGCAGGAGGGGAGGAGGGGACAGCCCCTGCCCCCAGCCCTCCACTACCTCTTTGGTGATGTAGCCATCCTTGTTAATGTCGTAGAGATTAAAGGCCCACTTGAGCTTCTCGTGGACTGTGCCCCGCAGCAGGATGGAGAGGCCAACCACAAAGTCCTGTGGGGAAAGAGAGGGCGGGGCGTGACAATCCAATCACTGCCCAGGTCTAGTTCCAGTTGCTGTGTGGCTTCCACTGAAATTCACGTCTCCACAGGTGCAGAGCCTCCCTAAGAGACTGACGGCGTCCATTCAGGTCAGCACAGGATGAGTGTGTGCCCGCGTGTGAGCACGTGTGAGGGTGTGCACCTGGGTGAGTGTGTGCACCTGTGTGAGGGTGTGAACCTGTGTGTATGCACCTGTGTGTGTGCACTGGGTGTGTGAACCTGTGTGTGCACCTGGGTGAGTGTGTGCACTGGGTGTGTGAACCTGGGTGAGTGTGTACATATACACCTAGGTGAGTGTGTGAACCTGTGTGAGGGTATGCACCTGTGTGAGGGTGTGAATGTGGGTGTGTGCACCTGGGTGTGTGCACCTGTGCAACGGTGTGCACCTGGGTGAGTGTGTGAACCTGTGTGTATGCACCTGGGTGAGTGTGTGCACTGGGTGTGTGAAGCTGTGTGTGTGCACTTGTATGAGGGTGTGCACCTGGGTGAGTGTGTGCACCTGGGTGTGTGCACCTGAGTGTGTGAACCTGTGTGTATGCACCTGGGTGTGTGAACCTGGGTGTGTGCACCTGGGTGAGTGTGTGCACCTGTGTGAGTGTGCACCTGGGTGTGTGCACCTGTGTGTGTGTGCACCTGGGTGAGTGCACGCGCATGTGTCTGCATGTGTGTCAGGAGCGGCATGGTAGCTGATACTGATGTCAGATAAAGACATGCAAATATATATGGTGTCCTAGACCGTTTAATGCCGTGCTGCCTCGGGAGACGCCTGGGGGTGCTCTGTTAATAAAGGAGGTGCTCTATGTTTAGTCTGCCAAGCATCTGCATGGCAAAGGTGCTTGAAAACTTCTAGCTTAAAAAGCTAAAGGAATGATGCTCAGCTTTTTGTTTGTGGTTTGTTTTTAGAGACAAAGTCTCAGACGGTCACCAGGCTGGAATGCTGTGGTGCCATCACGGCTCACTGCAGTCCCCAACTCCCAGCCTCAAGCGATCCTCCACCTCAGCCTCCTGAGTAGCTGGGACCCCCTGGAGTAGTCCATGCCTGGCGAGTTTATTTTATACTTACAGAGATGGTCTCACTATGTTGTCCAGGCTGGTCTCTAACTCCCGGCCCCAAGTAATCCTCCTACCTTGGCCTTCAAAAGTGCTGGGATTTAATCCCAGGGCCACCTTGCCGAACCCTGGTGCTCAACTCTTGAGTCATGACATGCTGTGTGTGGCCATTGCCTTTGGCATGTGACACTTTATTACTAATGTGACAAAATATGACAGTTCGAATGGTTTCCATGTGACAATTTCAACTGTTTTGTTACAGTAGTTGGTAGAAAGCAGGTTTTCCCCCTACCTCTTGGAAGGTTTAAAGGTGAAAGGTCCTCCCAGGCTACTCGGAAAGAAAGGGGTGAGAAAAGGGCTGTACCAGCGAAGTGGATGGAGGACGGTCAGAGTGCAAGGGACAGGGCCATGCACCGAGGCCCTGAGGCCCCTCAAGTGTTAGATTTTTGGGATTGGAGGAAGTCTGTACCATGAGAGAGAGAGACAGAGAAAAGCAATTTGGAAGAACAAAAATTATCCCAGGAGAAAAAACTCGACAACAACTATTAGGTTCAGAGATTAGAAATCTTGCATCACTAAAGTAAGAATAGGATGTCATACAAAAGGGGTAACTGGAAAAAAGAAAGAGCTCTTGGAAATTAAAAATAAGAAAGCAAAACGACAGACTTAGAAGAAATGCTGGGAGAGCAAATGGAATCTTCCAGGAAGTGGAATGAGAAGGCAAACAGCTGGAACGTAGGGGAGAGAGAGGGTAATGAGAGGTGCACTCCAGAGGGGCCGATGCTGGGACATAGGCAGTTCGGGGAGAATGGGAGAAAACGGAGGAGAGCGGGTCGGAGCAATCATGAAACACGATTTCCCAGACTGGAAGCAGAGATCTCCAGCATCCACCACATCGTGGCACAACGTGTGAAAACATCCTGCAGTTTAGTTGCATAGTGAAATTATAGTGAAATTTTAGCAAATTGGGTGCAAAGAGAAGATCCTATAAACTTTCTGAGAGAAAGGCAAAGCCAAACAGAAAAAGCGAAATCAGGTCCCATTCCCGGGACAGCGTCAGCAGGGGCACCTGAGGCAGGAGGCCCAGGGCACGATGCCACCCCCGCTCTGAAGGAGAACAGCACCCCTGGGAGAGCTGGTCCCTACAACGGATCAAGCAAGAGTAAGAACAGAATAAAGACACTCCCGGTGCTCAAAGGCTCCAAAGTTACAGCTCACATCCTCTTTTATAGGAAGTGGCTGGGCGGTGAGCCCCCGAACAGCAAGAGAAAGGAAGATCAGGGATCCCAGAACCAGGAGACCAGCCCAGCAGAGTGGGGAGGAAGCCCCAGAGGGCACCAGGCCCCAGTGAGGGTGGAGCCGTGGGAGGCTGGGTGGGGGGCTCCTCTGGCAGACCCCAGGAGGAAGAAGCAGGGAAAGGGCCTTGAGTCCTCCCTGAGGCTCCTCCATGCTAACCGGGTGCTTTCTGTGTGCTGTGGGGTTGGTATTTCAAACCTGAAAACAAGATTTGAAAACACGGTCTGCTTCTGTGTGCAGAGCCCTCGGCATGTGGCTCAGAGTGGAGGGGTCCTGTGGTCACAGGGCAGGCGGGGAGCGTCAGTGTGCCCAGCGGGCTCGAGGCATAAAAATAACCCGCGCCGGTTATCGACAAGTTATTATTACCCCGTGCGGCCGGGGCCTTCTGGCCCCATGTGCTTCTCTGTGCTTTCCTGTTAGCTGCCCTTGGCCTGGAAGCCAAGTTGTCGGGATATCGATCAAGCCGGCTCTCAGCAAGGTTTTCCTCCCCAAAGCGGTTTCAGCTTTTCGCCTGCAGCTATTTTTAGAGTCCTGGGCTCCGCAGATGGGGCCTCTCTCCAATGATCCCTTGTGGCGGGTCTGGGGGGGAGCCCGGCCGGGCCCCACAGGGAAGCTGTCTGGGTGGGGGATAGGCTTCTCCTTCCGCCAGTGGGTAACTCCAGGCTTCACTCTCAGTGCCCAGCTGGGATGAGCCCTGGAGGCTGCTCCGGCTGGGAAGCTTTCTAGATATTTCTGGCCTATTTTCTGGGTAACAAGGAGTAAATTCTGAAAATGGAGGTCGCACATCCCACCATCAGCAAACCAGGCCTCTGGGTTAAGCCCTGATCCCTTTGAAAATGCAAATTCCTGCTGGGTCACCACCACCCGTGTGTGCCTCGGGGGCTCCCTTGACTGGACAGAGCTGGATACAAACTCTCAAATGGAAGAAAAGGCTGAGAACGTGGTGCCAGCCCAGCAAAGTCAAACAGCCCAGAGCTCACTGGCCCAGGGCCAGCCACATCCACTCGTTCCCAGGGTGACTCACAAGATCCTTTCCCACCCAGGACCATGGCTCTCTCGACAGCCCTGAGAGTGACGCCAGGGCAGCGATTCAGCCCGGCAGCCACAGGGGCAGGACATGTGGGAGGAATCGGCGAGGACCTACCTCAAAGTGGATGGCCCCGTTCCCATCGGCATCGAAGGCATTGAAGAGGAAGTGTGCATAGGTGGTGGCATCTGGGGAGGGCAAGGAACAGGCTGGGGTGTGTGGGGCTGCCTGGTGACTCATCCCCCACCCCAGGCAACCCCAGCTGGGGGTGCTAACTGTGTCCTGGTTTGGAGTCCCTGTTTTCCATGGGACAGGGGCCGCACCAAGCCTCCAGGATGCAAGGGGCAGCAGGAGGGTCCCCTCCCTCCACACTCGGGACACAGCAGGGCTGCCCTGCCTCGGACTCACCTCCCTGAGGGAAGAACTGCGCGTAAATGAGTTTGAAGGTGTCTTCGTCCACCAGGCCCGTGGGACACTCCTGCAGCAGGAAGGCACCCCCTCAGCCCTCAGCCACCCCCAGCTCCAAGCCCGATTCTGCACAGTGCCTGGCTGGCCTCTCTCCACCCCCTTGGAGGCTGCCTGCTGCCCGTGGCACTGCTGAGACCTCCTGGCCTGGGTTGTGGAAAGCCTGGGCAGGGGTGGGGTGAGAGGGAGCAGGGGTGAATAGGAAGGGGGTGACTGCTCCCCCATACCCTCTTTCTCTGTACCAGCAGCAGAGACACGGAGGGAGGAGCGTGGCGGCCTCAGTGACGCCCATTCCGGGGCCTGCCCCCGCCAGACAGCTTCCCACAACACAGAAGCCGTTTCAAGGCCCCTGGGATATTTACTGTGGCACGGAGAAGTTTCCAGGCCTCCCTGGGCCCGGGTCTCCAAGGCCTCTCCCGGGGGAATGGGGAACACTCACATTCTTAAAGCCCCTGTAGAGAGACTGCAACTCCTTCTTGGTGAACTTGGTCTGGGCCTGCAGCTGGTCCAGCCCCTCCGGCTGGTGGCGCACCGCGGACAGCTCCAGCTCACCGTCGCTGCTGTCTGGAGTGGGACACAGATGAGAGAGGGTAAGTCTTGTAGCCCTGCTCCTCCATCGTGCTCCGGTGTGGCCAGCGCATGGGCCAAAATAGTGGGTGGAAGAACTCTCCGTACATGACTACCATGTACAGTCACACAGGCTGTGCACTGCACAAACAGAGGGGGTGTGACTGAGTGGCCCACACAAGAGCTGTGCCTCTGCTTTCCTGCCCCCAACAGGGCAGGCCTCCCCATCGCAGCCCCTGCAGTGTGTCCCCTTGTCAGCCGCACAGTGGGACAAGGTGGGAGCTGCTCTTGTCCTAAAAAGATGCTGAACGAGGGGATACAGGAGGGGGAAAGACAGCAAGACAGGCATGAGGGATTCCTGAACTTCAAGATCCAATTCCTAGACCACTTCCTCCATGTGGCCCTCCCTGGACGTCCCCCAGGAATGCAGAGGGTGTCTCCTTGGCCCTCAAAGCCTAAGGCAACGCTGTTCAGCTGCAGTTGGCAGAGGAGCGTTATTCACACCTGGGTAGGAGGCTAGACCTCCAGGGCCGTGAGGGCAGGGATCAGACCCGTCCTTTAAAAACAATACACAAGGCCGGGCGCGGTGGCTCACGCCTGTAATCCCAGCACTTTGGGAGGCTGAGGCAGGTGGATCACGAGGTCAGGAGATTGAGACCATCCTGGCTAACACGGTGAAACTCTGTCTCTACTAAAATACAAAAAACTAGCCGGGCATGGTGGCAGGCGCCTGTAGTCCCAGCTACTCAGGAGGCTGAGGCAGGAGAATGGTGTGAACCGGGGAGGCGGAGGTTGCAGTGAGCCAAGGTCGCACCACTGCACTCCAGCCTGGGCAACAGAGCGAGACTCCATCTCAAAAAAAAAAAAAAAAAAAAAAAAAAAAAAACCCACAAACTTGTTAACTAACCATGGCTACATCTGGTGGGGAGGTGCGATGTCAGGTGATTTTTACTTTTTTATTTATGATTTAAAAAAACATTTTCCTAATTTCTTTTGGTGTGACATGCATCACTTTTACAATGCAAAATAAAGCTAGAAACAGCACTGAGTGCCCGCCCCTTGCTGAGCAGCACCCTCTCACAATTAGAGATCGCCACCTTCCCATGGACCCAGGACACACGGGCCCTGCGGCCCCGTCGCCTTCTCTCCCCTGGGCCACGCAGAATGGCGGTGATCCATAATCGCCCGCATGGCTGGTGCCAGCTGCTGCCTCTCCCACTGCACAGCGAGCTCTTCAGGGGCAGCTGTCCTGCACCGCTCATCCTGTGCCCGTGGTGGCTGGCATGGTGTCGGGCACTGGTCCTGTGCTGAGCTTGCTCCCTACCCAGGCCTCTCCCGAGAGCGTGGCGGGAAAGTCAGCCTGCACTGCCCACTCTTACTAACCACAAGAGCACCCTGAAAGCTGCTCAGCAAGTGGGCTGTGTCTTTGGTCGACACACACTCCCAGTGTCCAAGATGGTGACTGTTTCATACCATCCTTCCCCGTACGTTTCCAGTATCTCCTCTCCCATCCTTACCCTCAGGATAACTGTTTCATACCATCCTTCCCCGTACGTTTCCAGTATCTCCTCTCCCATCCTTACCCTCAGGGTAACTATTTCATACCATCCTTCCCCGTACGTTTCCAGTATCTCCTCTCCCATCCTTACCCTCAGGGTAACTATTTCATACCATCCTTCCCCGGACGTTTCCAGTATCTCCTCTCCCATCCTTACCCTCAGGGTGACTATTTCATACCATCCTTCCCCGGACGTTTCCAGTATCTCCTCTCCCATCCTTACCCTCAGGATGACTATTTCATACCATCCTTCCCCGTACGTTTCCAGTATCTCCTCTCCCATCCTTACCCTCAGGGTAACTATTTCATACCATCCTTCCCCGTACGTTTCCAGTATCTCCTCTCCCATCCTTACCCTCAGGGTAACTATTTCATACCATCCTTCCCCGTACGTTTCCAGTATCTCCTCTCCCATCCTTACCCTCAGGGTAACTATTTCATACCATCCTTCCCCGGACGTTTCCAGTATCTCCTCTCCCATCCTTACCCTCAGGGTAACTATTTCATACCATCCTTCCCCGTACGTTTCCAGTATCTCCTCTCCCATCCTTACCCTCAGGGTAACTATTTCATACCATCCTTCCCCGTACGTTTCCAGTATCTCCTCTCCCATCCTTACCCTCAGGGTAACTATTTCATACCATCCTTCCCCGGACGTTTCCAGTATCTCCTCTCCCATCCTTACCCTCAGGGTAACTATTTCATACCATCCTTCCCCGTACGTTTCCAGTATCTCCTCTCCCATCCTTACCCTCAGGGTAACTATTTCATACCATCCTTCCCCGTACGTTTCCAGTATCTCCTCTCCCATCCTTACCCTCAGGGTAACTATTTCATACCATCCTTCCCCGTACGTTTCCAGTATCTCCTCTCCCATCCTTACCCTCAGGGTAACTATTTCATACCATCCTTCCCCGTACGTTTCCAGTATCTCCTCTCCCATCCTTACCCTCAGGATAACTATTTCATACCATCCTTCCCCGTACGTTTCCAGTATCTCCTCTCCCATCCTTACCCTCAGGATAACTATTTCATACCATCCTTCCCCGTACGTTTCCAGTATCTCCTCTCCCATCCTTACCCTCAGGATAACTATTTCATACCATCCTTCCCCGTACGTTTCCAGTATCTCCTCTCCCATCCTTACCCTCAGGGTAACTATTTCATACCATCCTTCCCCGTACGTTTCCAGTATCTCCTCTCCCATCCTTACCCTCAGGGTAACTATTTCATACCATCCTTCCCCGTACGTTTCCAGTATCTCCTCTCCCATCCTTACCCTCAGGGTAACTATTTCATACCATCCTTCCCCGTACGTTTCCAGTATCTCCTCTCCCATCCTTACCCTCAGGGTAACTATTTCATACCATCCTTCCCCGTACGTTTCCAGTATCTCCTCTCCCATCCTTACCCTCAGGGTAACTATTTCATACCATCCTTCCCCGTACGTTTCCAGTATCTCCTCTCCCATCCTTACCCTCAGGGTAACTATTTCATACCATCCTTCCCCGTACGTTTCCAGTATCTCCTCTCCCATCCTTACCCTCAGGGTAACTATTTCATACCATCCTTCCCCGTACGTTTCCAGTATCTCCTCTCCCATCCTTACCCTCAGGGTAACTATTTCATACCATCCTTCCCCGTACGTTTCCAGTATCTCCTCTCCCATCCTTACCCTCAGGATAACTATTTCATACCATCCTTCCCCGTACGTTTCCAGTATCTCCTCTCCCATCCTTACCCTCAGGTTACTTCCCACTTCACTGAGAAGACAGAAGCCACGGGGGAAAACTTCCCCAAGCCCTCACCCCTCACTACCCACCTGCCTGCACCCGGCTCAGACGTCTGCACCCCTGCCTGCTCCGTGGCTGAACTGTGCCTGCTCCCAGCAAAGGCAAACCCGCCTCTTGTGCGGTGGGTCCCGACCCCTCTCGCCTACTCAGGCAAGTGGTGCCAGCAAGTCTCCCGCTCTTTCCTCATCATCTTGTCCTCTCTTCTGGATCATTCCCATCACCACATAGACATACAGTAGAATCTGGAATCCTTAGTCATATTAAGTACAGGCAAACCCTGTAAACCAGCATCCCACGCCAGGCAAGCATCCCACATAGACTATTCCCCTGCCCGGGAGCACAAGGATGCTCGCAGCAACAGCGTTTTTGGTGGGAGAGTTGGAGGCAACTCAGGGGTTTACAGCAGGCAGGATGGGTAGGCGAAATATGGAGGCTGCACACTGGGGAGAACTGCCGTGGAGCAGACGTACACACGGCAGCGTGGATGGATGGACAGTAAGAATCCTTTGATGAAGAGGCAGACTTTCCAGACTAGAAAAGCAAGATCCAACTAGATGCTGTTTACAAGAGGGATACTCCTAATACAAAGATAGATTAAAGCAGGGTGTGTGGCTCACGCCTGTAATCCCGGCACTTTGGGAGGCCAAGGCAGGCAGATCACCTGAGGTCAGGAGTTCAAGACCAGCCTGGCCAACGTGGTGAAACCCCATCTGTACTGAAAATACAAAAATGAGCCAGGTGTGGTGGCGGGCACCTGTAATCCCAGCTACTCGGGAGGCTGAAGCAGGAGAATCACTTCAACCCAGAAGGCGAAGGTTGCAGTGAGCCGAGACTGTACCATTACCTGGGTGACAGAGTGAGACTCCATCTCAAAAAACAAAACAAAACAAAAATTAAAATAAAAGACTGGAAAAACAATAAGAAAGCTGGATGTTTTATAATGATACAAGGATTAATTCATCAAGAAGGCAGAATAATCTAAAATAGACATCACCTAGTAACAGCTTTAAAATACCTGAAGCAAAAAATTCAGAACTAAAGAGAGAAACAAATAAGTCACAATCATAATTGCAGGATTTTGGCATCCTTCTCCAGTAAATAGCATGACAAGTGACAATATAAAAGGTTTGAAAAACACCATCAACCAATTTGACCTAATTAATATTTATAGAACACTGTATAATTGTAGATGCACATTCTTTTCAAAAGCATATCCTGTGGTTACCAAGATATATCAGATGCTGGAACACAGACTCTCACCACAATGGTATTAAGTTAAAATTCAGAACAGGATACTCAGAAAATCTCAAGTATTTGGAAATAAACAATACGTTTCTAATTAGCTCATAGGTCAGAGAATAAACTGCAAGGTGATCACATTTTGAGACATTTTGAATTGAATGATTAAAAAAACAGAGCATATCAAAATTTGCTGGATGCAGGTAAAGCTGGGCTGAGAGGGAAATTTATTGCTTTCAATTCCTTTATTAGAAAAGAAGATAGGTGTAAAAGCAATGACATAAGCTTCAAGAGTCCGAATCTAAAAAATGCAGAGCAAATTAAATTCAAAGTAAATAGAAGAAAGAGCATAATAAAAATAAGAGTGGAAATCAATGACAGGCTGGGTGCAGTGGCTCATGCCTGTAATCTCAGCACTTTGGGAGGCCGAGGCAGGTGGATCACTTGAGATCAGGAGTTCGAGACCAGCCTGGCCAACATGGCGAAACCCTGTCTCTACTAAAAATCCAAAAAAAAAAAAAAAAAAATTAGCCGGGTATGGTGGTGCACGCCTGTAATCCTAGCTACTCAGGAGGCTGGGGCATGAGAATCACTTGAGCCCAGGATGTTGGAGGTTGCAGTGAGCTGAGATCGCACCACTGCACTCCAGCCTGGGCGGCAGAGCAAAACTTGGTCTCAAAAAAAAAAAAAAAAAAAAAAAATCAATGACAAATATAAGCATAGCCACAATCCTTGTAATAAAGTCATTAAGAAACTCAAGTCATAGACTGGAAAAACATATCTCCAGGATATGTGTCTGACAAAGCACTCATTTCCAGAATACATAATAAACTTCTACAAATCAACACAATAAGACTAATAATTTTTTAAATAGGCAAAAGATAAGGACACGTCACAAAAGAAGATATACAACTGGCCAATAGGCACAGGAAAAGGTACTTCGAAGGACGTGTGAGAATTCACACAGTGATGTGAAACGGGAGTACTGGCGCAGCCAGAGTGGAGCTACCTCCCTAAGCAACTCAGGTGTTAGCTGGAACCCAGAAAAGCTTGCTTTAGGACTGTGAACCACATCCCTGAGTAAGTGCGTGCTCTAGACCCAACGACAAAGTCAAAACAAACCTACTCTAACAAAGCCTAAAACAAAGTCTGTGAAGATCACGTGAGTTGGCCAATACTTTAACTACCTGCCAAACTAAAGTTTGTTAGCATTTATATTAAAACAATACAATCCATTCCCTACACGATCCCTTTCACAATGTCCAACATACAACAAAAAATAAAAAGACATGAGAAGCAAGAAAATGTGACCATAATAAAGAGATAAAGGATAAGCAGAATTATTAGACTTTTATTGTTAGAATTATTAGAAAAGAACTTTGAAACAACTATTATCGACACACTGAAAGAAATAAAGAAAGCATAATAGACGAGAATCTTAGTAGAAAAATTAAAAACTATAATAGAACAACAAAGTGGAACTTCTAAGCTTGAACCAAACAATACCTAAAATTAAAAATTCACTTGATGGACTGAGTGCAGTAGTTCACGCCTGTAATCCCAGCACTTTCAGAGGCTGAGGAGGTGGATTGGTTGAGCCCAGGAGTTCAAGACCAGCCTGGGCAACATAGCAAGACCTTGTCTCTACAAAAAAATTACCTGGGCGTGGTTGCGTGCACCTGTAGTCCCAGCTGCTTGGGAGGCTAAGGTGGGAGGCTCACCTGAGCCTGGGAGCTTGGCGCTGCAGTGAGCCATGGTCATACCACTGCACTTCAGCCTAGGCAGCAGGGCAAGATGCCATCTCAAAAAAAATAATTAAACTGAAAAAATTGAAAAAAAAAAAAAGAGAGAGAGAAGACGTAAACTACCAATAACAGGAAGGAAACAAGGGAAATAACTACTAACTTTCCAGACATTAAAAGGATTAAAAAGGAGATATTATGAATAAGTCTTTAGACACAAATTCAACAACTTCTATAAAATGACAAACTACCCAAATTCATCCCAGGTGAAAAAGATAACCTGAATAGTCCCAAGCGGCACTCTTCATGAACACAGGTGTGAAATTTCTCAACAAAATATTAGCAAATTGAATCCTTTGATGAATAAAAAGGATAATACACCACACCAAGAGGCGTTTTCCAGGAACATGAGGTTAATTTAATATCTGAAAATAAATCAACATAATCCACCATATTGATAGTCTAAAAAAGAAAAAAATACATAATCATATCAATTGATGCAGAAAAAGCATTTGACAAAATTCAACATCCATTCATTAAAAAGAACTGGGAACGAAAGGGAACTTCCCCACATTAATAAAAGTCATCTACACAGAATCTATAGTTAATGTCATTCTTTTTTTTTTTTTTTTTTTTTTGAGACGGAGTCTTGCTCTGCCGCCGAGGCTGGAGTGAGTGGCGCGATCTCAGCTCACTGCAAGCTCCGCCTCCCGGGTTCACGCCATTCTCCTGCCTCAGCCTCCCGAGTAGCTGGGACTACAGGCACCTGCCACCACACCCAGCTAGTTTTTTTGTATTTTTTTAGTAGAGACGGGGTTTCACCGGGTTAGCCAGGATGGTCTCGATCTCCTGACCTTGTGATCCGCCCGTCTCGGCCTCTTCTTAATGGTAAAAAACAGAATGTTTTCCCCACAAGAAAAAAGGTCAATATACAAAAATCAATCACATTTCTATAGATCAGTAATGAACAATTAGAAATCAAAATTTAGGCAAAGGTGTCTCCTGAATTTCAGTGGCAGTAAGATCCAAGATCCTTGCTCCGGTCTCTTTTATCTGTTTTGGAGCTAAACAGGGAGAGGGAAGGATGGTGGGGGCTTTTGGTGCTACCTGGAAGCTGAAGGACAGTCAGAACTCTGATGACTACATGAAGGGTCATCAAAGATGTAGGCTTTGCCACTGGGCAGGTGGAAATGTGACCAAACCAACAGTGATTGTCAGTAGGAGGGAGACAAAGTGGTGACCAGGACTCAAAGCAAATTCAATCACACAGAGAAACCAGGGCTGCTGACAGACACTGTACACTGTTAGAGTACGTCTGCTGTTAGTCTGGATGGAGACAAACGTGTCCACAGACAGAAATGGGATGGCAAAGACACAAATTTTGTAAGAGAAATGAAGGATGGCAAAATGGTTATGACTCCCACTTAATTTTTTTTTCTTTTATTTCCATAGGTTTTTAGGGAACAGGTGGTGTTTGGTTACATGAGTAATTTCTTTAGTGGTGATTTGTGAGATTTCGGTGCACCCATCACCCCGGCAGTATATGCTGAACCCAATTTATAGTCTTTTATCCCTCACCCCCCTCCCACGCTTTTCCCAGAGTCCCCAAAGTCCATTGTATCATTCTTATGCCGTTAGATCCTCACTTTTGGTGACAGTTGCTGTTTGCCACTAGGAGCAGGCATAGAAAACTACCTGGCCGGGAACTGGAGAAGATATTCAGTTTTTCTGTTTACTCAGGTCTCAGGGTTATGCTGCTGTTACAGCACAGCTGATCACTAATTCGTTATCCTTAGCATGGAGGTAGAAAACAGTGACTTAAAAACTTGTTAGTCCAAGCAACTAGCCTAGTTTGTCCTGCAACTTTATCATGTTTTATAATTTGCATTAAAATGTTAAGTCACAGGCCAGGCACGGTGGCTCACGCCTGTAATCCCAGCACTGTGGGAGGCCGAGGCGGGTGGATCACCTGAGGTCAGGAGTTCGAGACCAGCCTGGCCAACATGACGAAACCCTGTCTCTACTAAAAATACAAAAAGTAGCCGAGTGTGATGGTGGGTGCCTGTAATCCCAGCTACTTAGGAGGCTGAGGCAGGAGAATCGCTTGAACATGGGAGGTGGAGGTTGCAGTGAGCTGAGATCGTGCCATGGCACTCCAGCCTGGGCAACAAGAGCGAGACTCCATCTCAAAAAAAAAAAAAAAAAAAATTAAGTCACTTTTTTATATAAAGAAGTGAATGGATTTTGTAATTTCCCTTGGAATGCAAATCAAATGAGAATAAAAATCTTACACACAAATAAAAAAACCCAAAACTTAACAATACCATTTACAATTACTCATCTCACAAATGAAATACTTAAGGTATATATCTTGCAAAACATGTATATAATCCATATATGCCAAAAACTACAAAATGCTGATGAAAGAAATCACGGAGGATTCAAATGAGGGAAGAAACATAACTATGTTCATGGACTGAAAGGCTCAGTGCTACAAAGATGCCAATTATCTCCAAAATGATCTACAGATTTCACACAATTCCTACCAAAATCCCAGCAAGAGTTTTTTGTACATACAGATAACATACTCTAAAATTTATCTAGAAAGACAGAGGAACTAGAATAGCTAAAATAATTTTGTGAAAGAAGAATAAAGATATTGGTATTTTAAATTTTATTTTATTTTATTTTATTATTTTATTTATTTTATCTTAGACAGAGTTTGGCTCTGTCACCCAGGCTGGAGTGCAGTGGCATGATCTCAGCTCACTGCAACCTCTGCCTCCCGAGTTCAAGTGATTCTCGTGCCTCAGTCTCCCAAGTAACTGGGATTACAGGCACACACCACCACACCTGGGTAGTTTTTGTATTTTTAGTAGAGACAGGATTTCACCATGTTGGCCAGGTTGGTCTCAAACTCCTGACCTCAGGAATTCCTGAGTGATCTCCCCGCCTCAGCCTCCAAAAGTGCTGGGATTACAGAAATATTGTTAAATAAAAAGGTAAGCACAGACTGCGAGAAAACATTATATTTGCAAATTGCGAGAAAACATTATATTTGCAAATTGCATATCTGACAAAGGATATACAGAATATATGAAGAAGTCTCAAAACTCCGCAGTAAGAAATCAAAGGACTCAAATTAGTAAACGTCAAAAAACCTAATCAAACACTTCACTATAGAGGATACAGGGCTGGTAAATAAGCACAAGAAAGAGGATTGGCATCATTTTCCATTAAGAAAATACAAATCAAAACCTCAATGAAATGCTAATATATACCCACCAGAATCACTTGCATAACAAATATTAACAACGTCGGGCGCCTGCGGTGGGGGGATGCAGAGCAACGGGAACCACTCTATGTTGCTGGCAGGAGAGAGACGCTGGAAATCAGCTTGGCACTTTCTTATAAAGAGGCTTTTCCCAGAAGACCCAGCAATCCCATTTCTGGTTATTTACCCAAATAAAATGAAAGCTACTATATTCAACTTTAGGCAAATGCTTAGAGCAATTTTATTCAAAATTGCCCCAAACTGTAAATAACCCGAATGCCCTCCAACTGGTGAGTGGATAAGCTGTGGTACATCACACAAGGAAAGGTACTCAGCAGCAATACGGAACAAACTCCTGACACACGCAAAGCGTGGATGAATCGCACATGCAATGACGTGAAAAAGTCCAGACTCCAGAGGCAGATCATGTCTGAAACATGTATGGGACAGTCTGGAAGAGATAAAAGTACAGAAAATTACCGGGGAAGAGAACAGATCAGTGGCTGCCTAGGGGTTGACTACCAAAGAGGCAGCATAAGGCCATTTTTTGTGGTGATGACATTGTTCTATATCTTAGCCAGGAGTAGTGGTGTGCGCCTGTGGTTCGACCTCTCAGGAGGCTGAGGAGGAAGGATGCGTGAGCCCTGGAGTTCAAGGCTGCCGTGAGCTATGATCACACTACTGCACTCCAGCCTGGGCGACAGAGACCCCATCTCCAAAAAGCAAGTAAATAAAAATAAAAATTAAATTAACATAAATTGTTCTACATCTTGATTGTGGTAATGGTTACATGACTATGCATGTACCAAGATTCATGGAACTAGACAGCCAAAAAGGTATATTTTACATTAAATTAGAAAAAATTAGAATACTTAGCTATGAGGAGGAGGGAAATGGGGGCGTAAAGGAGGAAAAACAAATGAGAGGCTATAAATGGGTCAAGGCTGATGGTACCCCACGAACCACAGAGTAGGATGGACTTAATCCTCTTTCCCATGGGCTAAGAAACAAAGTAAGATGAAAACTCCAAACCTGCCACTATTTCTTCCATTAAAAACAACAAAACTCCTTCACCGTACTTTCCTCTAAGCCTTTTTCTCACCTCCTGTAACTCCCTGCCTTCACTTCCTCTCTTCCTGTTCTCCCTCGAACTTACTCCACTCCAAGAAAACCGCTCTTACAAGGATCGTGGATGATCTCCATGTGGTCAATATTGTAATTTTGATTAAAACATGGCATAAGGGGCCAGGCACGGTGGCTCATGCCTGTAATCCCAGCACTTTGGGAGGTCCAGGCGGGTGGATCACCTGAGGTCAGGAGTTCAAGACCAGCCTGGCCAACATGGTGGAACCCTGTCTCTACTAAAAATACAAAAATTATGTGGGCACAGTGGCGCATGCCTATAATCCCAGCTACTTGGGAAGCTGAGGCAGGAGAATCGCTTGAATCCTAGTGGCGGAGGTTTCAGTGAGCTGAGATCGTGTCACTGCACTCCAGCTTGGGAGACAGAGAGAGACTCCATCTCAAAAAAAAAAAAAAAAAAGAGACATAAGGGCAAGGAAGTTAATCCATGCTGGCATTGGTAGAAAGGACTACCTGAGACTAGGTAAATTTTTTTTTTTCTTTTTTCAGACAGGGTCTCACTGTGTTGTCCAGGCTGGAGTACAGTGGTGCAACCACAGTTCACTGCAGCCTTCCAGGCTCAAGTTATCCTCCCACCTCAGCCTCCCAAGTAACTGAGACTACAGGCACACACCATTACATTATAACCATTTAATTTTTTGTATTTATAATAGAGACAGGGTTTTGTCATGTTGCCCAAGTTGGTCTCAAACTCCTGGGCTCCAGTGATCCTCGAGACTGCATTGTTTTTAAAGAAAAGAGGTTTATTTCACTCGTGGTTCTGCAGGATGTACACAGAACACAGTGCTGGCATCTGCCTCTGGTGGGGGCCTCGGGAAGCTTCCAATCGTGGTGGAGGGCGAAGAGGGAGCAAGTAGGTCACGTGGCAAGAGTGGAAGCAAGAGACGCAAGGGAGGAGGTGCCAGCTCTCTAATGTATTATATAAATTGTATAAAAGCCAGATTTCACATGAACTCAGGAAGAGAACTCAGTCAGTACTGTGAGCATGGTGCGAGGCCATTCAGGAGGGACCGTGCCCGTGACCCAACACTTCCCACTAGTCCCCACCTCCATGTGAACATGGTGCGAGGCCATTCAGGAGGGATCCGTCCCCATGACCCAACACTTCCCACTAGTCCCCACCTCCATGTGAACATGGTGTGAGGCCATTCAGGAGGGATCCGTCCCCATGACCCAACACTTCCCACTAGTCCCCACCTCCATGTGAACATGGTGCGAGGCCATTCAGGAGGGATCCGTCCCCATGACCCAACACTTCCCACTAGTCCCCACCTCCATGTGAACATGGTGCGAGGCCATTCAGGAGGGATCCGTCCCCGTGACCCAACACTTCCCACTAGTCCCCACCTCCATGTGAACATGGTGCGAGGCCATTCAGGAGGGATCCGTCCCCATGACCCAACACTTCCCACTAGTCCCCACCTCCATGTGAACATGGTGTGAGGCCATTCAGGAGGGATCCGTCCCCATGACCCAACACTTCCCACTAGTCCCCACCTCCATGTGAACATGGTGCGAGGCCATTCAGGAGGGATCCGTCCCCATGACCCAACACTTCCCACTAGTCCCCACCTCCAACACTGGGGATTCAGTTCAACGTGAGATGTGGCGGGGGACAAACCTCCAAACCATATCAGACAACGCAAGAGTGAACAACGTATGCCTAATGCCACTTTTGAAGACAGGTGCAAAACCCTAAACCAAATGTTAGCTAAATGAAGCCAATGGCATTTTTTTAAAAAGTACATCATGATCAAGAAGATTTTATCTGGAAGAACATAATGAGGAAAAATCACATGAAAATCTTAACGTAGAAAGAGCATTTGATAAGCTTCCATGTCTATTTATAATTAAAATAAACAAACAAACAAACAAAAAACCTCTCAGCAAACCAGGAGTCAAAGGGAAGTTCTTTAACTTGATTTGCTTATATTTGCAAATTACATATTTACAAAAAAATTAACAGAAAACATTGGATTTAATGGCAAAAGTTTAGACACACTCTCTTTAATATTTGGGACAAGTTTGGCCACAGTCCCCACTAATCAATGTCTTGCCATTGCTCTTAGGAAATTTAGAAAAGAAATAAATAGTGTATGAATTGGGAAGTAAAGGAGAAAATTAACATTATTTAGATGACATGGTCCCTAGAGGGACTAAAAGAATCAACAGACAGGAGAGTTCAGTAAGGTTGCCAGATACAAGATTAATCGATACAAAAATCAATAGCAGTTTTCTACACCAGTAATAACCATCTAGAAAACATAATTAAAAATACCAAGATAAACACTCACAACAGCAATAAAACTAAAGAGTATCTCTAAGTAGTAATAAAAACTCAAAGGACCTCTACATGGAAAGACATTCTGAATACATGAGGCAACTCCATCTTACGGCCACATAATATAAGGATGTCCTTTCTCCCCAAAGTAATCTGTAAGCAAATTCAATGCAATTCCAATAATTGGATTTTTTTGGGAAAGCTTGATAAACATACGCTGAAATGTATATGGAGAAATAAAAAATTCATAAAAATCTAAAAGAATAATAAGTGAGGCGTTTCTCTCAGACAATGGTACACGTTGTATAGTCATTGTAATAAAAATTGTAGGGTTGGTACAAGAACAGACAAACATACCAACAAACAGACCAGAGAGCTCAAAAAAGAGACTGAGGTGTAGGACGGAATTTCATGAAAGCTATGGGAAAAAAGGTCAGAGGATTTAGTAGATGGTGTTAGGGAAACTGGATCACCATATAAAGAAAACCAATCTAGACTCCTTCCATATCCCACATGCACAAGTAGGTTCCAGGTGCATTAGAGACCCCAATGTGAACGGTAAATGATAGAGCTATAATAAAATATAAAAGAGTCTCTCGTTAACCTAAGGTTGTGGACTTCTTAAAACTTCAAAAGTTCAAACCACAAGGAAAAAAAAGGATGACTCTGATTACATCAAAATGAAAGATTTCTGTTCAACAAAGGTCAGAGTGAGACATTCAACGGAACAGAAGAAGATAGCGTGCAGTGCTCACAAATCATGAAAGAGGAATTTCTAGAGCAGGTATCAGTAGAAAAGGAAACCAGAAAGATGGATACAAACCCGAAAGATGGCTCAATTTTGGTAATAAACAGGACACGTAAATTAGCATGAGAATGCAGTACCTCCTAGATTGCTAAGAAATAATAATAATGAAAAAATAAGGTTTTGGGTAACGACGTAGATCAATGTTAATTCTGAAACACTCTAGTGCAGGAGTCCTCAACTCTCTGGGCCGAGGACCGGTACTGCTCAGTGGCCTGTTAGGAACTGGGCCGCACAGCAGGAGGTGGGCGGCAGGTGAGCAAGTGAAGCTTCATCTGTATCTACAGCCAGTCCCCACTGCTCACATTCCTGCCCGAGCTTTACCTCCTGTCAGATGAACAGCGGCATTAAATTCTCACAGGAGTGCAAACCCTACTGTGAACTGAGCATGGGAGGGATCTAGGTTGCACACGCCCCTTAGGAGAATTTACCTAATGCCTGATGCTCATTACCATCCCCTCCCCCAGCATCATCCGTGGAAAAATTCTCTTCCACAAAACCAGTCCCTGGTGCCAAAAAGGTTGGGGACCACGGCTCTAGTGAATGTGGGAACTGGTACAAACACTGTGGAAATCTATTTGCAATTTTCCTAGGAATTATGTATTATATAAATTGTATAAAATTAACACTGGGCCTAGGACGCAGGAATCCTCTCCTAGTATACATGCTACATCCAAGTGCCCAGGAGACATGGATGAAAATAACCATGGGTGCACTCTTTACTATAATGGCTTGAATCAACCAAACGTCCACTGACAACAGAGCAGATAAATAGACTGTGGTTTAGGCCGGGCGCGGTGGCTCACACCTGTAATCCCAGCAGTTTGGGAGGCCGAAGCAGGAGGATCGCTTGAGCCCAGGAGTTTGAGACCAGCCTGGGCAACATGGCGAAACCCCATCTCTACCAAAAATACAAAAATTAGCTGGGTGTGGTGGTGGGTGCCTGTGGTCCCAGCTACTCAAGTGGCTGAGGTGGGGAGGCAAAAGGCTGCAGTGAGCCAACGGTCACACCACTGCACTCCAGCCTGGGTGACACAGTGAGACCCTGTCTCAAAAACTGAATAAATAAAAATGAAAAAATAAAAAATACATATTGTGGTGTATGCACCTGATGAAATAGTACACAGCAGTGAAAACATGAGTGAACGGTGTTAACACAAAGCAAGTTACATCTTGCTGAATGAAAAACCAGTCCTAGGAAACCAGTATAAGTCCATTTTTCATAAAATTCAAAGCCAAGAGCAACTGAATCCTCTATTTGTAGGGAAGATAAGAGATAAAATCATAAGAACAAAAATCAAGGAATGACACATACAGATCTGGCTAGGGGAACCTCCATGGGGCTGGGACAGGGGAGGGTGGGTTCACTGGTGTTCAGTATGTTATTCTTTATAACTCACATATTAAATATATGTTTATTAGAGGTTAATTGAATTGGTTACAATTTCATTTTCCCAGAGCCAGAGAAAATGAGAGAGCACGCGGGGTGAAGTGGAGGCGTGAACAGACACCTCTGGTCTGGATTAAACCCTGGATGCTTGGACAAAAAAGAAAGCAGACAGCAATCCCAGGAGAAAGAGTCAGAGAATGTGAAAAGGCAACTGACAGAGGGGGAAGCTGGGAAAGCCCACACAGAGGTATTCAAAATCATTAGTATGGAAAACGCACGAGAACAATGAGAAAAAGATGCTACTCATTTAACTTGCCAAACCTGAAAGTTACTTGAAGTCCAGCCTTGATCAGGGATGTGGGCAGCTTCTCCCGAGTTCCGGGCTCACCTGCGTCCTTGCCATCTGCACTGGATGTTGGGGAGGTTGTTAAGGGGACATGTCCCAAGTGAGCTTCTGAGCCTCCCCCCAAACCTGCTCCACCCACAACCTTGCCCGCTCAGTTGATGCAGCTCTACCTGCTGGAGCTCTGGGAGGGCCACACTCAGCCCATGTTGAAGTCCCGCCAGCTCCACTGTCAACACATGTTCTGCCTCTGAGCCTGCCTTTCCCCTCGCCTCCCTCCACTCAGGCCCAAGGCTTCTACCCTGGACCCTGTTAGTCTATTCTTCAAATGTGCCAGAGGAAGCTAGTGTGTAAATATATCACGTACGCCACTGCTCAGCAACTTCCCCCAAGCTCTCAGTATACAATTCAAAGTCCTTAGATGGCTGATAAGTGTCCCCAGCCCCCCAGCTCTGACCTCATCTCCTATGTCTCTCTCTTCACTGCCTCCACCTTAGCCATGTGGGTGCCCCTCAAACCTACCAGGCACACTCTCCCCGTAGGGTCCCCCTATTGCCGGCCTCTGCTCAAATGTCACCTCCTCCTCAGAGGGACACTTCCATTTCTCTCTATCCCCATCTGTTTCTCTCTTCATTGGGCTATCACTTCCTGGCATATGCAGATTTCTATTTACTAGTGCTATGGATTGAACTGTGTCCCTTCAAATTCATCGCTGAGGCCTTAACCCCCAGTGTGACTGTATTTGGAGATAGGGTCCTTAGGAGGTAACCGAGGTTACATGGGGTCACAAGGTTGAGCCCTTATCCCATAGGATTGGTAGCCTTATACGAAGAGTAAGAGGCCGGGCGTGGTGGCTCATGCCTGTAATCCCAGCACTTTGGGAGGCCAAGGTGGGCGAATCACTTGAGGTCAGGAGTTTGAGACCGGCCTGACCAACATGGAGAAACCCCATCTCTACTAAAAACACAAAATTAGCCGGGCGAGGTGGCGGACGCCTGTAATCCCAGCTACTCAGGAGGCTGAGGCAGGAGAATCACTTGAACCCAGGAGGCAGAGCTTGCAGTGAGCTGAGATCACGCCACTGCACTCCAGCCTGGGCAACAGAGCAAGACTCCATCTCAAAAACAAAAAGAAAATAAAAAGAGTAAGAGAGACAGCTATCTCTGCCTCCACATGCATGCAGTGAAAGGCCACATGAAGACAGAGCAAGAAGGCACACCAGGAAGAGAGCCCTCACCAGAAACTGTCCCTGCTGGCACTCTCTTCTCAGACTTTCTTTCCAGAGCTGGGAGAAAACACATTTCTGCTGTTTAAGTCCTCCAGTCTGTGTTATTTTGTTATGGCAGCCAGATAAGACTAAGACACCTGGTATATTGTTGGTCTCTCCCACTGCAGGGTGACCGCAGCAGGGATTCGGGTCTCCTCGCTGCCATACCCAGCCCTGGAACAGTGCCTGTGCATGGGAGCTGCTCTGGAACACATGCTGGGTAGGATTCTCCCAGCTATGTTTCCTCGGGTGAGTTTATGGAGTACCGGCGCCGGCTTTAATTTTAATGCCTCTAGGCAGAGCCTGCCTCCTGCAGATTGTCCCAGGCCCCAGCATTCCCTGACGTTTATACCTGTTGGGCACAGAGTGGGCAGGAGAATCAGAGAAAAAGAGATAATAGTCCAAGACTCGGGTCTAGTGACAGCAGGTGAACTGGTGTCAAGGGCACCTGAGCACGGAGTCTAAGGTGAGCCGAGGCACAGGTGGGCACGAGAGCCATCGAAGGGCCCAAAGCAGAGAAAGGGTTGTCTGATTTCCACTCCAGAATGGTCACTCTGGCCACAGGGTTTCACAGTGAAGAGAATGGAGTGAAGGGAACTGGCGGAAGGTGTCAGGAATGAAGAAGCCAGAGTTTCTAGCTGCTGACTTGACCAGGGTGGGGTAGGCAGCATCCAGAATGACCCTCGCATTTCTGACCTGGGAAACTGAGTGACCGCTGGTGTCATCTACCAGGACGTGGATGTTAAAATTACCCAGAAATGGAAGATAAGGCAAGAAGATAGCTGCATGGCTTTTCAAAGTAACATTAGAGCACCGTCTACAGGAAACTTGGACTTTTACTATTGATCAGGGCTCCAGCTCCGTGTGTTTAGATGTTAACTTATAGAAGATTGCTCAGGGCAAAATTGTGATGCCAACAAACTCAGCCATTTCCCTTTCTACCTCTCCCCCAGCGCGGCCCTTCTCCTCCTTCTCCAGGGGCTAGTCCTGGGTCACCTCCTCCCTATCAAAGTCCCCATTTGCTGTGGTTTGAATGTTTGTCCCTCCAAAACTCATGCTGAAATTCAGTCACCACTGTAACAGTATTCAGAGGTGGAACCTGTAAGAAGTGTTTAGGCCATGAGGGCCCCACCCTCACAAATGGACTAACACCATTATCACAGGAGCAGCTTTGCCCCCTCTCACTTTCTCTCTCTCTTTCTCTCTCTCTCTGTTCTTCGCCATGGAATGATGATTCAGTAGGAAGGCCATCCCCAGATGCCGAGCCCTCGATCTTGGACTTCCCAGCCTCCAGAACTGTAAGCCAATACATACCTGTTCATTATAAATTACCCTGTGTGTGGTATTCTGCACAAAACAGCCTAAGACAGAAAACTGGGTGTCGTGATAACAAATACTTAAAAATGGGAAAGTGGCTTTGGAACTGGGTAGTGAGCAGAGGCTGGAAGTCTGGAGGAGCAGACTAGAAAAAGGCCTGTCACCATGAACAGAACATTAAGAGCTCAGAAGAAGAGAAGAGCTGTAGGAAAAGTCTGAAATGTCTCGGATATTAAAGTGGCTGTGATCAGAATGTTGGCAGAAATATGGATGGTGATGAGGTCTCAGAGGGAACTGAGAAATAAGGTATTGGAAACTGTAGAGAAGCCCATCCTTATAGTGACAAGGAACTTCGCTGAATTGTGTCCATGCCCAGTGGCTTCATGTTTATGGAAGGCAGATTTTTTTTTTTTTTTTTTTTTTTTTTGAGACAGTCTCACACTGTCGCCTGGGCTGGAGTATGGAAGGCAGAATTTAAGAGGGATGAGGCCGGGCGCGATGGCTCACGCCTGTAATCCCAGCACTTTGGGAGGCCAAGGCAGGCGGATCACGAGGTCAGGAGATCGAGACCATCCTGGCAAACACGGTGAAACCCCATCTCTACTAAAAATACAAAAAATTAGCCGTGCGTGGTGGCGGGCGCCTATAGTAGCTGAGGCAGGAGAATGGCGTGAACCCGGGAGGCGGAGCTTGCAGTGAGCCGAGATCGCGCCACTGCACTCCAGCCTGGATGACAGAGCGAGACTCCGTCTAAAAAAAAAAAAAAAAAGAGTGATGAACCAGGATACCCAGCAGAAGAAATTTCTAAGCAAAATATTGAAGGTGCTGTGTGGTTTCCTTTAATATCATACAGTAAAATGAAAGAAGAAAGAAATGATTTAAAGACAGAACTTATCATGAAGGCATTTCAGGATATTCCAGGCTGCCCCTCTCATCACAGGCGCAGAGCTCTAGGAGGGGAGAATAGTTTTAGGGGATGGGCTCAAGGCCCCTCCAAGGGCCCGCTGTTCCGAACTGCCTTTGGGACTCTGCTCCTCACATTTCACCGCAGTGCTCCTTGGCTGCTCCAGCTGTGGCTCAAGTGGGCCTGGGTGTAGCTCAGGCCATAGCTCCAGAGGGTGCAAGCAGTAAGCTTTGGCAGCATCCATGTGGTGCTAATTCTGCAGGCACACAGAGTTCAAGAGCCGTGGAGGCATGGCTGCCTCTGCCTGGATTTCAAAGGCTGGATCAGACAGCCTGGGGGTCCAGGCAGAGACCTGCCGCAGGGGAAGAGCCACTCCAGTGAGTCCTTGCTAGGACAATGCCCTGTGGAGCCACAGGGGCTGGGCTGCCCTTGAGACTCCAGAACTACAGCCTGACCAGCTGGCAACATCAGCCTGGGAGAGCTGCTGTGGCTGCCGAGCCCACCAAAGCCATGGGGCTGGGGCTGCCGGGACCCCAGTGTGTCCAGGAGGTAGGATGTGGGGTCAAGGAACATCATTCCCGAGTCTTAAGATTTAATGTTGCTCTTCACGGTTGGTTTTGGAAGTACTTGGGACCAGTTACCCCCTTTTTTCTGGCCGGTTTCTCCCTGAACAGAAATGTCTATCCCACAACTGTCTCACCATTGTATTCTGGAAGCATGAAACTTGTTTAATTTCACAGGTTCACAGCTGGAGAGGAATTTCCCTCAGGATGAACCATGCCTTGAGTCTCACCCACATCTGATTCAGATGAGACTCGGCTTAGGAGCTGCTGCTGGCATGAGCTAAGACGTTTGGGGGCTATCGGGATGGAATGAATATATTTTGTACGTGAGAAGGACACGAATTTTGCGGGGGTGGGCCTGGCAGAATGCTGCGGTTTGAATGTTTGTCCAAAACTCAGGTTGACATTTGGTTGCCACTGCAATGGTATTAAGAGAAGGGACCTTTTTGGGGAAAAAAAAAAATTGTTTGGTTTTGAGAGGGGGGTCTCTCTGTGTTGCCCAGGCAGGTCTCCAGCTCCTGAGCTCAAGTGATCCTCCTACCTCGGCCTTCCGAGTAGCTAGGACTACAGGTGTGCACCAGCATGCTTGGCAAGAGGTGGGACCTTTAAGAGATGTTTAGTTTACGAGGGCTCTGCCCTCACGAATGAGCTAATGCCCTTATTGCAGCAGTGGGTTTGTCACCATGAGAGTGGGTTTGCCCCTTTTACTATCTCTTGCTCCCTGGGCCCTTCAGCCATGTGATGCTTTCCACCATGTTATGACACAGCAAGAAGGCCCTCGCCAGATGCCAGCCCCTCAACCTCATACTTCCCAGCTTCCAGAACTGTAAACCAATACATTGCTGTACAATACCATTACCCACTCGGTGGTACTCTGTTATAGCAGCAGAAAACAGGCTAACACACCGTTGACAGCCAGGAGGGCTGCAATCAAGTTTGAATTCCTCTATCCAACAAGCGTTTTGCCACAGGAGTAAAAGTATGAGGGCTTTTTTGATGTCTAAAAGTTGTACAGCAGCCTGACAGATTACAAGCAGAGCTTTCTTCCCAGTGTGTAAAAGTCTCAGTCCAGGTCCTGTCCTATACCCCATGTCGTCCTCTTTGTGCAAAAGCTCAGCAAAGTGGCTCCAAATCTTTAACTCACTAAGCTGAAATGCACCAGGTACTGGGCAAGGAGCACTTTTTGGCCACCCCATGGGTGAAGCCTGTGAAACCTCTCTGAGCTGTACCAGTACCTCTGCAAAGCCCCTCATAGGCCTCCTGCAGCTTGCCACAGAGGAGAGAAGCAGAAGCAATGGAAGATTCTCTAAAAACCTCTCGAGCCTATGCCTCCTGCCAGCTGTCACCCATCCTGTCCTCTTTGTGCCAAAACTCCGAAGAGGTGCCATGCTTCCCAGCTCCCATCCCTCCTGAACACACTCCATTCAGATGCTCCCCCGACCAGTACTCCCCAAAGCTGCTGGTCAAGGTCCCCTCGGTGCACTGCAGCACATTCATGCCCCTGTGTGACACAGTGCCCGGCCTGTACCTGACACACGCAGAAGCCAGGGGTGGGCACAGCTGGCTTAGACAACAGCCAGTCAGTTCCGGCTCCAGTCACAGCAAGGCGAGGCCAGCAAGGCGAAGCGCCAGGCTGGATTGTGACTGGATCTGATATTTCCAAAAGTATGCATGTGGTCACCAAGGGGAACACTCGTGGCCTTCCTGACATAGATACTGCATTTCAATACTGTTAATTTAATTTACTGATGGGAAGCCCTGGAATTCCTGCAGTCCTGGGTCTACTGAGAGCCTCGGTGTGGCCCTACAGTCATGACTTCACATCATACCCTCCTTAGCGACTGTGCACTGGGCAGGAAGGCTGCCTCATGCCCATAAGGCCTGTGGAGACCAGGGAAGAAAGCAGCCCCACCCACTGCCCCAGGGGCCCGGCCTCTAGAGGACCAGAGCTCAGCTCCTGAGAGGTGCAGTAGGCCCTGGCATTGCCCACTGGTGCCTCTGGCTGACCATCCATGAGGGCTTGGGGCAGGACGTCCCGCACACCACGAAATGGGGCTCCATAGCCCTGTCCCGGGCTGGAGATCTCAGCCTTCACTTACTCTGCTGCTCAGGTCACTCCTAAACCATAGGGTCCCACAGAAGGTCCAGGAACTGTCGTGGGGTGAGGGGAGGCCTCTGGGGCAAGACTCCCTTTTGAATCTGAGCTGAGCCGTCCCTTTTACCCATCAAGGGGCACTGGACTTGTAAGACTTCATTGGCGAGTCTGTGGTGAGACTGCTGTGATGCTACCACCTGTGTCTAGGTACATGACAGTGGAGCCACTGACCTGGGGAGGAAGGGGCCTTGCCCAGGTTCCCAGCCTAGAGCAACATCAAACATCTGGCTCCAGCCCATACTGTCTCCTGCAGAGGCCACCCACACTGGCAAGCCCAGCCCAGCAGTCCCCGGGCCAGCAGCCTCTGGGCTCCTCACTCTATAGGGCACAGGATGAAGGACGCCCAACGTGACCAAGTGCAAGCCACGTGCATCTTCCCTTCCCACTAACTCCTAGGACACAGGTAGTGATGTGTAGCTGTGGGGGAATGTGGCCTGGGTCATTTCAGGCAAGAAGTGAGGCGAATGTATACTCTGAAAGTGCCTCCTCCTAGGTGTCATGCTACCTGACTTCAAACTATACTACAAGGCTACAGTAACCAAAACAGCATGGTACTGGTACCAAAACAGAGATATAGACCAATGGAACAGAACAGAGCCCTCCGAAATAACACCACACACCTACAACCATCTGATCTTTGACAAACCTGGCAAAAACAAGAAATGGGGAAATGATTCCCTATTTCATAAATGGTGCTGGGAAAACTGGCTAGCCATATGTAGAAAGCTGAAACTGGATTCCTTCCTTACACCTTAAACAAAAATTAATTCAAGATGGATTAAAGACTTAAATGTTAGACCTAAAACCATAAAAACTCTAGAAGAAAACTTAGGCAATACCATTCAGGACACAGGCATGGGCAAGGACTTCATGACTAAAACACCAAAAGCAATGGCAACAAAAGCCAAAATAGACAAATGGGATCTAATTAAACTAAAGAGTTTCTGCACAGCAAAAGAAACTACCATCAGAGCGAATAGGCAACCTACAGAATGGGAGAAAAATTTTGCAATCTACCCATCTGAGAAAGAGCTAATATCCAGAAACTACAAAGAACTTAAAACAAATTTACAAGAAAAAAGACAACCCCATCAAAAAGTGGGCAAAGGATCTGAACTGACACTTATCAAAAGAAGACACTTATGCAGCCAACAGACACATGAAAAATGCTCATCATCACTGGTCATCAGAGAAATGCAAATCAAAACCACAATGAGATACCATCTCACGCAATTAGAATGGCAATCATTAAAAAGTCAGGAAACAACAGATGCTGGAGAGGATGTGGAGAAATAGGAATGCTTTTACACTGTTGGTGGGAATGTAAATTAGTTCAACCATTGTGGAAAACAGTGTGGCGATTCCTCAAGGATCTAGAACTAGAATTACCATTTGACCCAGCGATCCCATTACTAAGTATATACCCAAAGGATGATAAATCATGGTGCTATAAACATGCACACGTATGTTTATTGTGGCACTATTCACAATAGCAAAGACTTGGAACCAACTCAAATGTCCATCAATAACAGACTGGATTAAGAAAATGTGGCACATATACACCATGGAATACTATGCAGCCATAAAAAAGGATGAGCTCATGTTCTTTGCAGGGACATGGATGAAGCTGGAAACCATCATTCTCAGCAAACTATCACAAGGACAGAAAACCACCGCATGTTCTCACTCATAGGTGGGAATTGAACAATGAAATAACTTGAACACTGGGCGGGGAACATCACACACTGGGACCTGTCGGGGGCTGGGGGGTTGGGGGAGGGATAGCATAAGGAGAAATACCTAATGTAAATAATGAGTTGATGGGTGCAGCAAACCAACATGACATGTGCATACCTATGTAACGAACCTGCACGTTGTGCACATGCACCCTAGAACTTAAAGTATAATAATAATAATAATAATAATAATAATAAAAGAAAGCGCCTCCTCCGTGCCGGATGCTGCCTTGAAAGACCTGTGCACACTCACACATGCAGTCTCCACAGCGGCTTAGGGCAGGGGTCCTCTCACTGTGGGCTTGGACCAGGGCAGCTGCCTCCACGTTGGGCTCCTGACACCTGTCCTGTAAGAGGCCGGGACACACACAACCATCTCCAGTGGTCCCCGAGGCCCTGCAGTGGTAGATGCATTCAGAGCAGGTGTGCTGGTGTTCAGAAAGGTCCTGGCTCTGCCGCTCCCTGGCCCTCAGCTTCCTCGCTGATGAAACGAGCCTGCTGATGAGGACAAGATTGGGATATGCACAAAGTGCCCCCAAGGAGACAGCACTCTCTAGAGGTTGGTTCCTATCACTGTCATCAGCATCCCAGATCTGGAAAGCCTGCCCAAGGAGCTGCAGGAGACCTGAGGGACTAGCAGTTTACAGGGCAGCAGGCCCAGCCAGGGAACAGGGCACGCAGCACACCCACAGCATCACCACTGGCCCCAGCAAAGCTGGGAGAGGGTGTTGTGGGGAAGGAGAGCAAGAGAACGAGCAGGAAGGATCACAATGGCCTCTTGGACCTGCTCCAAGCCAAGAGATGGCTGCGGATCCAGCAGGCCCCAAGGTCACCTTTGTAAGACCAGGCCCCTGGTGGTCCCCTTGGCCCTGCAGTTAGAGACGCTTTCAGGGCAGGTGCGCAGAGGGCAGGTGCAGAGTGTCTGGGGTCACCTCCCAGGAGGGAGGAGCAAGGGCAGTGGGCCAGACCCTGCACATCCTGGTTCTAGGCAGTCTCCTCTTCCCCATCACACCTCACACCTCTGCTGTCTCTGCCGCTCAGGTCACTCCTAAACCATAGGGTCCCACAACCCAGTCTCCCTGCCTCCGCCCCAGCCAGAGGGACCCTCCCTGCAGAGGGCACCGTCCCAGAGCTACTCTAAAGGTAGGGCCAAGACTCCGTGTTACCTGTGCTGCCTGGCAAAAAATGTGTGTTCGATAAGTGTGTGCTATGGTGGCATCTAACTTACATTTACTGAACACCCGCTGCTTGCCGGGCAGTGTTGGGCATACTGTGAGGCCCTAAGTGTAGAGACACACGCCCCTGCTGCTCTGAGAGAGCCCACGGCAGGGCGGGACAGGAACACAGAAAATCTGAGGGCAGCGTATCTAACACAACCTGAGGGGGCAAGGCGAGGGCAGGGTCCGGGAGAGTTCCCAGGGGAGACGGTGCCTCTGCTCCCCACCCCTCACTTACAGGTGAGGAAACCACTCAGACAGAAGCGACTTGTCCATGTGAAGTGGCACTTCCAGCCCTCGGCCAGCGCTCCTTCTAGGACTGCGTCCTCCACTTCGGTGCTACTGACAGAGGTCAGATACCTCGCTGTGCTGGGGCCACTCTGCATGCTGCAGGACGGTGAGCAGCACCCCTGGCCTGTACCCCCCAGATGCCAGTAGCACCTCCCCAGCTGCAACAACCAAAAATGTCTCGACGTTGCCAAATGTCCCTGCCGGGTAAAACTGCCCTTGGTTGAGAGTCGCATGGAAATCTGAGCTGAGCGAAGAGAAGCAGAGGCCAAAGTCGAGCCTCATGCCACAGATGTGGTCACAAAGCTCTGGGTCGGGGCTGCATCTGCCTCGCCCGCCCGCACCTACTTCTGCTTGCCCTCCCCGTCTGAAGTTCTGAGACCTGAGTTCCTCTTTCAACTTTTCCAAAGTGTTTTTGGCTCAGCACCCGCTCTGGCTAAAGTGGATACTGGGAGGTATGATTATCGTTATTCTACAGAAGAGGAAGGTGAGGTTCAAGGAGGTTAAACATAGAGAAGTCACCCTGTAAGCAGGTAGCCAAGCCGGGCTCGAACGGGGGAAAACCCAGTGTGCTAGACGACGCAGGGCCTGCAGGCCGGGATGCCCGGCTCCAGCCCAATGCCAGCTGCTCCCACTCTGGCCCCTGAATCTGATCTGATCCCAGAAGGCCCTTCGTAGGGGAGGTGAACTGGACCACACGGCCACATCCAGTGAGGGGCCTGGGGATCAGTTCTGTGTGGAGTGGTTGGGGAGGCCCCCACCCAGGTTCTCCGCATGGAAAGCACTTTCTCTTCCTAGGGCCTTGCCTCCTGAGTCTTGGCCACTCACTCACTCTGTGCATAGGGCTCAGTCCTCCCATTAGGAGACACCCCTGCCCCAGTCACAATCCAATCCCGCCCAGCTGAGAGGCCCTTACAGCTCCCACCCCAGCACACACGCTCAGTGTTTGCTCTCTAACCCATCTGGCTAATGGTGGGACTATAGCCATGGGGACAGAGTGCCAGGTTTAGGGGGCAGATGCCTGGGAACCCCCAAATCACTGAAGCAACAACCTGACAGGCTGCACGCTCTCTTCAGCCACGGACAGGAGGCCTCCTGCAGGGTGACCAGACTGTTATCAACTCCACACAGGAAAGCATCTGCCTTCCTGTCTCCCTCCTGGACATGTCTGGTAAGCAGTTGTGATGACCAGGGGAGGTCTGGCATTGCCAGTGGGTCAGGGCCCTGGCAGGCCCCCTGGTCAGCCCCTAACTGGCAACAGGATGTCCCTGAACTGGAAGGCAGGGGAGGGAGAGCTGGGGGGAAAGGCAGGGGAGGGAGGGCTGGGGGGAAAGGCAGGGGAGGGAGGGCTGGCGGGAAAGGCAGGGGAGGGAGGGCTGGGAGGAAAGGAAGGGGAGGGAGAGCTGGGGGGAAAGGCAGGGGAGGGAGGGCAGAAGAAGGAGAGCTAGGGAGGGAGGGAAGACTGGGGAGGGAGGGCTGGCGGGAAAGGCAGGGGAGAGAGGGCAGGAGAAGGAGAGCTAGGGAGGGAGGGAAGACTGGAGAGGGAGGGCTGGCGGGAAAGGCAGGGGAGGGAGGGCTGGGGGGAAAGGCAGGGGAGGGAGGGCAGGAGAAGGAGAGCTAGGGAGGGAGGGAAGACTGGAGAGGGAGGGCTGGGGGGAAGGCTGGTCGGGGGGGCATGGAGATTCCAGGAGGGGCTGCTAAGTCCGGTGCTGGGTCTTGTCCTCAGGTGACCTGGAGCCTGGATGTTCAGAGTCCACAACCAGCTGGGCAGCGGCCTCTGACCCCAGGACCACTCCCTCCCTCCCCGGCTACCCCTCCTCCCCTGGCCTCCAGGACACAGCTCTCCAGTGTTCCGGACCCTGCTCTTTCTCCCTGACCTGTTAACAAATGCTGGAGGGCCCCAGGTTGGGCCCTTGAATCTGGTCCCCTTTCTGTCCTACCCACTTCTTGTTTGTTTTTTGTTTGTTTGTTTTGGGACAGAGTCTTGCTCTGTTGCCCAGGCTGGAGTACAGTAGCATGATCTCAGTTCACTGCAATCTGGGTTCAAGTGATTATTTTGCCTCAGCCTCCCAAGTAGCTGAAATTACAGGCATCTGCCACCACGCCCGGCTAATTTTTGTATTTTTAGTAGAGACGGGGTTTCACCATGTTGGTCAGGCTGGTCTTGAACTCCTGACCTCAAGTGATCTGCCCTCCTCGGCCTCCCAAAGTGCTGGGATTATAGGCCTGAGCCACTTCACCTGGCCTGTCCTACCCACTTCTCTGGTGACTCCCCCAGTCTCACAGTGCTATATCCCCACATTTGCCAGTGGCCTGTAAAATTCTTTCTCAGCCAGACTACTCTGATAAATTCCTGACACGCACACCCCAACACCTCCTTCATGGCTCCATTTGGACCTTTTTTTTTGTAGAGACAGGCTCTTGCTATGTTGACGAGGTTGGTCTGGAACTCCTGGCCTCCCGTGACCCTCCCACCTTAGCCTCCCAAAGTGCTGGGATTACAGGCATGAGCCAGGGAGGTCCCTGCAGGTCTCTGAGCTACAGAGCTATACCATAGTAAATTTGTTTTGGTTTCAGGAATGAAACCAAATCATCTGGCAACTTTAAAAAATACCCGCCAGGCCCACCCTGGGGCACTGAACCCTAAATCT